>NC_092771.1:21736895-22066895 GCF_047496795.1 Chiloscyllium punctatum | reverse complement strand
ACACATAAACCTATCACTGTACTCATTCAGTATATGTGACAACAAAGGCTATTGTATTCTATGTAGGCCAGACTGGGTCAGAATAAGAGCCTTCCTCCCCTAAAGGATATTAATAAACTTTCTTTTACAAAAATTGATGATAGTTGTCATGGACACCATGGCTGAGACCGGCTTTACATTCTAAATTTATTCACTGAATTCAACTTTTACCCGCAGCCATAATGGAATTTGAGCCCAGAGTATTCGCCTGAGTATCTGAGTTACTAGTCAAGTGATCTTACCGCTATGACCCCGCTTCCATTGTTTCCCCTACAAGACCCACTGCTGCTTTGGGAAACAGTAGATATTGTGAGATACGAAGACATGTCAGGCTTTATTCACTGGCCTTCACCTCTTTGAGAGCTCAAATAAACAGAAGAAAAAAATCATTTGGTGGCGTTCTGCCAATGGCTGTCACTTTGAACTGCATCTACAAGGTAACAAGTTGTGTATTACTTTGCTGCTATTACATGCGTCAATGCCTGAATGAGTAAGTAAAGGATAATGGAGAAAGAATAATGAATAAAGGATGTCACTATACTTAGAGATTTTGGATTTTTTCCAGAGTCTGTGTCCTGCATGAGCAGATGAAAGCAAAATGCTGGAAAATTGAAAGAAAACCAGAGAAATGCTGAAGAAATTCGGCAGGTCTGGCATCATCCATGGACAGAGAAACAATGTTAATGCTTCCAGACAGGGAAAAGCTATGGAAAATGAAAGGGCACAGAGTTAAGGGAGTCAGTGAAAGAAGTGATGGTGAAATGAAGAGAAAGGTTTTTACACAACAAAGGGTTAAGGTTTGGAATGTACTGTCTGAGGATGCAGAGGAGAAAGTTTCAGTCAAAGCATTCAGGAGGGAACTGGGTTATATACCAGGAAAGGAAGGATATGCAAGGTTGCCAGGAGAAGGCAAGTGAAGGAGCCCCAGGTAAATTCCCCTATAGGAATGCAAGCATAGACATGATGTGCTGCAGGAGATATTCATGCTCTCCTAGTCAACATGCATTGCTGTAAAGCAGCTCAGGCAACATGTGAGGAGCAGGAGAGGTGATGTTTTGGGCATTACCCCTTCAACACAGTAGCTCAGTGGTTAGCACTGCTGCCTCACAGCACCAGGGCCCTGGATTCGATTCCAGCCTCGGGCGACTGTCTCTGTGGAATTTGCACATTCTCCCCGTGTCTGTGTGGGTTTCCTCTGGGTGCTCCAGTTTCCTCCCACGATCCAAAGATGTGCAGGTCAGGTGAATGGCCATGCTAAATCGCCCATAGTGTTCAAGGATGTGTAGGTTAGTTGCATACGTCAGTGGTAAATGTAGAGTAATAGGGTAGGGAAATGGGTCTGGGTGGGTTGTTCTTCAGAGGGTCAGTGTGGACTTGTTGGGCTGAAGGACCTGTTTCCACATTCTAGGGATTCTTCTAAAAAACATTCCAGATGAAGAGCTTATGCCTGAAACATCAACCCTCCTGTTCCTCGGATGCTGCCTAACCTGCTATGCTTTTCCAGCACCACATTTTTCAACTCTGATCTCCTGGATCTGCGGTCCTCACTTTCTCTCATGCATTGCTGTCAAGACACTTACCTTATACTATGGCTTTAAGAGGTGTATTTGGTCCTTTCTTTTATGAAATGTCATGAACAGCTTGTGAGACTTGGTTTTTTTTCTCAATTTGGAACAATAGAAGCAGCCTGAATGGGTGGGGTCAAGCTCCCACTGAACCAGAATTTTTAGTGTTAAGTTTTCAGTAGCAGTTACTGGGGTCTTGAAGCTGGACGTGGAAGCTGTTTTTGCTCTCTCTCTTACAGCTAAGAGCTGGGGCTCTCTTTCTGCTGCTGGAATTACCTACATGAGAATCTATTTTACTAAATTTGTCTTTGCTAAGGCTGTGTTTATGGAACAGTTACTCTTTAGGAGTTAAATCATGTACTATTCTGTAACCTTTTCCAATAGACTTGTTATTCCAATGTCTTCTTTCTTTTGTTGTATTTTAAAGACAGTGTAGAAATAAAGTGTTTTGCTTCATGCCTGATAGTTTGACCAATCAAATTGCATCCAGAATACAACAGCTGGCACTTGGCTTTAAAATAAGAAAGAGTTAGGGTCTGAGCTATCTTCTGAGTATATTTTGAGGAGGTTTGGTCTGGTCTGTAACACTTATGGATCTAACTCGCTGGGTCTCCTTTTTCTATTTAACTTTTCTGAGATCCAAACAACCCAGTCAAAATGGGTCAAAGGTAGAAGCCTTGTGAAGTCCGATTGACCCAGATGAACCACATCACAGGTTGCTGAGAGAACTAAGAGCGAAAAAAATGAGGTCCTAATCGCTTTGCAATCCTTTCAGGTCGCAACCCCTTTGAAATGTTGAAAGGGAGACTTCTTTGTGATGTTTGAAATTAAAAAAGGGGCTAGCCAGATTGGAGAAGAAAGAACTATATCCCTCAGATGAGAAGTCATCAAAAAAGGAGGGCATTGATTTAAAAGAATTTGTGGTAGGCCTCGTGAGATTTTACACTCAGAGGATGGTGGGGTCTGAAAAACTCCTTGAAAAACTCACTACATTTAAAACAAACTCTCCAATTTGCACTTGGAATGCTGCAACCCACAGGGCTGTGGTTCAAAATCTGATACATTTCGGGCAAAAGCCCTTCATCAGGAATCTGATTGGTAGCTCCGCACTATCCTTGATAGCTCTTCTATGGCTAGTAGAGATATGATGGGCCTGATGGCCTCCTCCTGAGCTAACTATCTCCATGGATTCTATAAATTACACCTCAAGGAGGATATGTTGTCTTTTAGAGTGCAGAATGACACTGGGGCCGATGGGGTGATTACACAGACTGAGATTGCACAGCTCACTGCCACCTATTCCGGGATAATTATGGATGTGCAACAAATGATGGCCTTGCCCATGGCCCTCACATCCCAGCACAGAATTAGAAAAGGCGAGTTTTGAAGATTTAAGGGGAGAACGAATTAACATGTTTAAGGTGACTGAAACATTTCATAAGATACATTGAGAAAAAAGATCTTGGACGGAGTTCGGAAAAAGAAAGCAGAATGTTACAATTGGAGCTTGTCCATTCAGGGCTGATCTCAGGAATGTGGAACTGTTCCCAGTCTTAACAGGTTCTGACCCAAGAATTACAGAAGTAATGATACCGCCGTCCAATTCTTCCATTAACCATCAACATTCTTTAGCAATGTAATATACACCATGCACTAAACAAACGGCAATATGGAGTTATTGCTGGAATTTATAGTATACCCATAACCCGTCAGGTGCAGGACTCATTGGTTGACTCGAATACATCACTGCAGTTCTAAAATTCAAAAGTCACTCTCAGTTAAAATCAGTGTCAATTCCAACGTTCTTCAGCAGTACTCATTTCAGATCGGCTAATTGTATAATTGTCCAGATATGAAACTTGGCTGTTTGGTTGCTAGGTGATGAAAACACACACACACAGACACACACACACACACACACACACACACACACACACGCGCGCATGCATACACACAGACACACACACATGCCCGCATATACACACAGACACACATGCCCACACGCACACGCACATACACGCATGCACACACACACAGACACACACACACACACGTCTTTTTCCAGAGTTGCAAGCCTCTCCTTTGTCCTAGTCTGATAAATCTGTCTAACTATATTTGGAATAAAAGTTTTTTCTCAAAGACAGTATTCACAGTGCAGCAGTGCTAATGTTATTGGGCTCTCCATCAAGACCCGGGCTGATGGGTTAAAGGAACTTTGGAACTGAAGGCTAGTCTCAGGAACGATGACCATAAAACTATTATCAATGGCTTAAAAATCTTTAGTTCACTAGTCCAACAACCTCTGGCCTACATGTGACACCAAAGCCTCAACATTATGTTTGAGTCCTAGCTGCAAAGCCATTCAAGGATAGTTAAGGATGGGAAAGAATTCTCAGCGATGCCCACATCTCATCAGTCCCTTCTGTTTCCAATGATCCAAAGCATGATGGGATAGAATTAGAATTAGGTTTATTGTCACGTATACTCAAGAACAGGAATATAGGGAAAAGTGTACAGTGTCACCAACACACGTTGCCATCTTAGGTACAAAGTACCTAGGTACAAGTCATAAGTAGAAAATAGGCAAATAAAGAAAAAGAAAGTTATATTGTGTTGCAATCATTCATTGTATAAGTTTGAAGATTAAGATTATCTGAAGAATAAGATAAAGTTAAAAAGAATAACATGGCAGATTTTCAATAAAGGGCCTGCTAGTGGATCAACATTGCGGGCTTCCACACATAGTCTGAGTGGGATCGCAAGGCACTGATTTCCCACACCGGTCCTCAGTCTGACAACTGGCCCCGTTCTTCTCCAGGAACGCTGGTCATCTCTGCTCCACTCTGGGAATGCTGGCATTCCTGCTTCGCATCAGGAACTTTGGCCATCCCTGCTCCACATCGGGAACACTGGCTGGCCCACTCCCCTCTGGGAATGCTCACTATCCCGCTCTGCACCAGGAACACTGGCCATCCTCCTCTGCAGCAGTTACACTAGCCATCCCCGCTCCGCACCGGGAACACTGCTCACTCCGCACTGGGAATGCTGGCTACCCTGCTCCACGCTGGGAGCACTGGTTATTCTGCTCCACTCCAGGAACACTAGCCACCCCTGCCATGCTCCAGGCCTCCGGCCCGCTTCAATGATGTCATCGCCCCTCCAAGTTTGTTTTAAAAAAAACAAAAAAAAGCCTTGAATAAGGGACAGAAAAGAGAAAAAAGAAGAAAAACCGTACAGAATGGATGAGCCCCAGGCTCAGGAGCCTGGAGGCTGCCTACTTTGCCACTGCCGCCATCTTGGAAGTCAAGCTGGAAGTATTGGTATACAGGGTACTGTGTTTAGAATGATGGTTGGTCTCACCCTGAGGTGCAGTTTGTCTTCCCACAGGCTCCTCACGATAATGATCTCTTCACACAAAGGGGACTAGAAACCTGGAACTCTCTCCCTTTGAAAACAATCCGTTGATGCTCAGTTGAAAACTTTTTGTTTTATTCATTCATAAGCTGCGAGCATTTATTGCACATCCCTAATAACCCAGAGGGCTATGGGGTCAACCACATTGCTGTGGGTCTGGAATCACATGTAGACCAGACCAAGCAAGGATGGCAGATTTCCTTCCCTGAAGGACATTATTGAACCATTCTCAACAAAAAAAAACCCATGGCCATTATTCAACTCTTAATTCTAGAATTTTTTTATCGAATTCAAATTCCACCATCTCCCATTGTGAGATTCAAAAGCTTGTCGTTAGAACATCAGTGGGAAGTTCTGAATCAACAATGCAGTGACAATACCATTAGTCTATCATGTCCTGCTAATTGGTTGGATATTTCTTGGCAAGGCCATTGGGTAAGTGGACCAAGGCAGGAAGAAGGAGTTGAGGTGAATGACAGGTTTTGACACAATAGAGAAGATGAACCAGATTTCCTGACATCCCTATGTTCATTAACGGCCAAAACACCAGAAAGGAGCCAGTTTTTCCAGACTGTCGCTATGTTCCTACATTTCTTTCCTAATTGATTCAGTAAATGCACAGACCCAAGGTTTAACAGGATGTTAGTGCTGTTTTAATTGGCTGCTCATCAGCCTTTACCTCCGCTTGTGTAGATACAATTACATCGCTTGAAAACCTTAATGAAGGAAAAAAAACATGGAACATGTACAAAGGAGTGCTATTCACCTCCTCGGGGTTTAATTTGCTCCGAGCTCACTGATCATGTATTCAGTCAGAGTTAACTTTTTCTCTGTGTTGGCAAAGTACAGGAGTACCCAGCCTTTCCGAGCATTTCCTCACAGCTTAGTAGCGGACCATAAGTGTCACCAAAAACTCAGTAACCAGTGCTGCATTATCCTGAATGATTGCATCTTAATCCTGCCAGTGTCAGCCAGTGTAGCAATCTATTGCAGTCTCCCCGATGTAAATGATGAAATCCTTAATTCCTATTTACTTCTCCTATCTTCTTGTTTGGACTCTGTGTTGCGAAGACTGATTGGTAGCTTGAGGCGAAAGGGAGGACTGCAGAAGCTGGAGATTAGTGTCAAGAGTGTGGCGCTGGAAAAGCACAGCAGGTCAAGCAACGGGAGAGGAGCGGGAGACATTTCGGGCAAAAGCCCTTCGTCAGGAATCTGATTGGTAGCTCTGACTAGTTTCTGTCAGGATTTTCTTTTATTTACTCACAGGATGTGGGTGTCACTGGCTGGGACTGTCTTTATTGCTCATTTCTAGTTGCCCTGGAGAAGGTGGTGGTGAGCTGCCTTCTTGAACCACTGCAGTGCATTTGGTGTAAATGGTTAAAAATCACACAACACCAAGTTATAGTCCAACAGGTTTATTTGAAAGGACTAGCTTTCAGAGTGCTGCACCTTCATCAGATGGTTGTGGTGTATAAGATCATAAGACACAGAATTTACAGCAAAAGGGTTACAGTGTCACAGAGCTGCAATGATATATTAAACAAATTTAGATTAAGTCTTTCATTTTTTAGCGTGGGATATGCTAGGTTCAGTTCTTTAATATGTAAATCCCAGAACTTCTTTTAAGTTATATTCTCAAGAGAGCTTTCGCTTTCCTAACAATAAATGCCATCTCAGCTCAGACAATGGAGTTGTCTGTAAATGAACCACAATGCTATTAGAGAGGAATCCAAGGATGTTGACCCAGCGCTGAAGGAACGGCAATATTTTTCCAAGTCAGGATGGTGGGCGGTGTAGAAGGGAACTAGGGTGACGTTCCCAAGTATCTGCTGCCCTTGTCCTTCTCGGTGGATGTGGTCGAGGCTTCAGAAGGTGATTTTTAAGGATCGTTGGTGAACCTCTCCAGTGCAAAGTAGTTTTCAACATGTGCTACAGTGAGATGTGAATTGTGTCTCTCCTGTCTATCTGATGTTGAATAGCAACAAGGGGGGGGGAATGAATATCAGAGAGATCAGAAATAACAAAATGTAGAGAACTTAAGGTTCTACTCACACAATGATGCAGTCCAAACTACAGCATTGCAGACACTGAGTGGAATCACTTAGTGAATATTTCCAAGCTGAGATTACCTCTACATGTACCATGAAGAGAATCATAGAGTCGTAGAGGTTTACAGCATGGAAACAGGCCTATTGCCAAACTTGCCAATGCGGCACAGTTTTCGCAAATAAACAAATCCCATTCGCCTGCATTTCCCTCCATTGCAATCCCAAACATGCTCTTTCCTATATGGTACTTGCCTCCTCTGGCAGCCCATTCCAGAAACTCACCTCCCTCTGTGTAAAAAAAAACTGCCCCCTGGACCCTTTTGTATCTCTCCCCTCTCACCTGACACCTATGCCCTTCAGTTTGGACTCCCCGACCAATGCCTCTAACTTTGCATGCAGAGTGTGACATGCATTAACGAATTTAAGGAGGAGATAGGTTTTTTTTTAAGTAGTAACAGGTTAAAGGGTTATGGGGAGCTGGCAGGAAAGTGGAGTTGAGGCCGAGATAGGATCAGCCATGATTGTGTTAAATGGAGGTTCAGACTCGAGGGGCTGAATGGCCTACTTTTACAATTAGTTTTTTAAAGTTATTATTAAACATACATCACTTGAAACATCATTTCAGAGTGGAACAGATGGAAATGTGAGGATGGTCAGAGCTTTAGTTTGCTCGCTATTGAAAGAAGCAGCAAAGGATGAAGTTTTTACAAAAAAAAACAACTTTAAATTACTGGGTGAGTCAAAATGGTTGAAGAAAATGTGTTGTTGGAAAAGCGCAGCAGGTCAGGCAGCATCCAAGGAGCAGGAGAATCGACGTTTCGGGCACGAGCCCTTCTTCAGGAATGAGGAAAGTGCGTCCAGCAGGCTAAGATAAAAGGTAGGGAGGAGGGACTTGGGGGAGGGGCGTTGGAAATGCGATAGGTGGAAGGAGGTCAAGGTGAGGGCGATAGGCCGGAGTCGGGATGGGGGCGGAGAGGTCAGGAAGAAGATTGCAGGTTAGGAAGGTGGTGATCTCCAGCATCTGCAGTTCTCACTTTCTCCCCGAGTCAAAATGGTTGTCTATTTTTCACTCTCTGCTGCTGTGGCAATGAAAGGGCGTATGAGACAGAATTGGAACGTTTCCACTCTCAGTAGCAAAACAACGAAATACCAACAGAATTAATTTTATATCTGTGTATATGAAGGTAGTAACCCTGCTGTTAGAGCTGAGGAAAAAGTATTAGAAGTTGCATTATTAGGCACTCTCACCGAGAAGCAGAAATGTCAGACTGCAGAGACTTTCTAGGCTATGAAGAGACACTGAACGTCATGTTATTTTTACTTATGAATGGTATTTCTTCAAAATCAGAGTTCAAAGGGAGAAGCAGACTGTTGATCTGTATGTGACTGCCTTGATGCATCCTGCTGACTCCTTTGAGTTTGGGTGACTAAAGGATGAAATTGTCAGAGGTAAGATTGTCTCCTGAGATAGGAGACTCTGTCATGAAACCACATCTCTCTGAGAGGTGAGAAGTGCACTCTCAAGGAAGCGAGAGAGTCAACCATCAGCTGAAACGTATTCATGGGAAGACAGGCATTGCATAAATCACAGAGGCATTCCAGACTGAATGAGAACTAATGGGTGGAGAACAGGAAGGAACATTTGCAGAAAAGCCAGCAGAAAGATCAAGGCCAGAAGACAGGATGCAGATATTGTGGAGGACATCACACAAAAAGGAAGGGACGGAGCCCAGCCTGGGAAATGAAGCGGGGGAGCCGGTATCGGGAAAGCAGTGCTTTAACTCTGACAAGCTGAATTACACAAATGTCTCACTAGAAAGAAGCAAAATCCAGCTGGTAACGTTGGCAGTTGGAAGAAATATCAACCGATGATTCTGATAAATCGTTTTACACCACAGCCTGGGTTGGCTTCGTCAGGTCTGAACGTAATGAATGGGTTGAGGAGTCTTAGAAGGCTGACAGCAGAAGGAGAGCATTATAGAATGCCTACAGTGTGGAAGCAGGCCATTCAGCCCACACTGAGCCTCCAAAGACCATCCCATCTTATCCCTTGTAACCCTGCATTTCCTATGGCTAATCCACCAAACATACACATCCCTGGACACTGTGGACAATTTAGCATGGCCAATCCACCTGACCTGCACATCTTTGCACTGTGGGAGGAAACCGGAGCAAACCCACACAGACACGGGAAAAACGTTCAAACTCCACACAGACAGATGTTGGAATCAAACCTGGGTCCCTGCACTGTGAGGTAGCAGTGCTAACCACTGAGGCACTGTGCCAACCTCTGTGCAGTATGATTGATGGACACCAGTGCTTTGTGCAACATTCAGAGCTTTGCAGAGCAGTATGAAATCAATCGAGCTGGTGACCAAATAAACAGTGAAGCCCTTCAACATGAGGCTGAGTCTGTACTGACTCTAAGACAACATTGACAAGCCAGTGGAGGTTCGGGACAGGGAAGTGAGAGGTGGTGCACTTTCTTCAGAAGAACATTGCAAGACAATATAAAATAGTGGGTCGAATTCTACAGGGTAGGCAGGACCATAGGGGCTCACACATTGTTGAAGGTGGCAGGAGAGAGCAGTTAAGGAAGCATACAGCTTTGTAAATCAGGGCAGAGAATGAGAGCAAGGAAGTGATGTTGAACTTGTACAAGACAATTGTTAGACCTCAGCTAGAGTGCTGAGTACAATTGTGAGTGCCATATTGTCAGAAAGATGTAAATACATTGGAGAGAGTACAGAAGTGATTTACAAGGATGGTTACAGGCATGAGAAACCTCAATGATGAGGATAGACTGAAGGAGTTGAGACTGTTCTCCTTGGAGAAAAGGCTGAGAGGAAACTTGATCATTTCGTGCAAGATCATGGGCAGAATCGATAGGGAGAAGCTGCCGAAAGGAATAAGAATGCAAGAGCATATATTCAAATGATGTGCAAATGAAATAAAGGCGATGTGAGAAAAAGCTTTCTCAAAGTGAGAGGATAACGCCCTCCCGCTGCACACCACTCTGTCACCACTTTGGTTGGCTGATGGTGGGACAGGACATTCTCAGGGGTGGTGATGTCTGAACATTTTCTGTAAGGTATATTTCCACAAGTTCTACTATTTCAAGCTACTCCTTGACCCAGTGCAACAGTTCTCATTGCTAGATGTGGCAGCAACTGATGGACAGTTGCCCACTTGATTCCAATTGACTTTAATTATGCCAGGGCTCCTTCATGAAAGACTAGGTTATCTGTTGCCTTGAAGCCAAGAGCAATCGTTGCCACATTACCTCCCACCGGTTAGTGTTATTACTGCTTTCCCAGGCCATAGTAATTATGAGCTGGGAGGGAACCAACAGTGGGCTGATGGACAGGAGTTAGCACTGCTGCCTCACAGTGTCAGGAACCTGGGTTCAATTCCAGCCTTGGGTGACTGCCTGGGTAGAGGTTGCACATTCTCCCTATGTCTGTATGGGTTTGCTCCGGTTTCCTCCTATTGTCCAGAGATGTGCATCTTACAAGGATTGGCCATGCTAAATTGTTCACAGTTCCAAGGATGTGTGTGTTGTTGGGTTAGCCGTGGGATTTTGGAGGGGAGGTCTAGGTGCAATGCTCTTCAGAGGTTTGGTGTTGAACCAGTGGGTTGAATGGCCTCTTCCTGCACTGTGTTGGGATTCTAAACCATTCAGTTCCTTAGGTCTACTATTTAACACAATCATAATTGATCTGATTGTTGCCTTAACCATTTTCCTGCCTGTTCCCCATGAACCCTTACCTCCCTTAGTGATCAGTAGTCTAACTTAGCCTTGAATACATTCAATAACCCAGCTTCCATTGTTCCCTGATTCCAACAAACTAACAACCCCCGAGAAAGCAATTTGCTCTTTATTTCCATGGGAGACTCCCTTTGTAAAGAAATTGCCCCCTATTCTAGATCCCTCAACAGTAGAATCATTCTTTCAGCTGTACCACGTGAAACCCCCTCAGAATCTTATATGTTTCAATAAGATCACCTCTCATGCTCCTGAACACCAACAAGTCGGCCTAAACCACTCAATCCTTCCTTATAAAAATCTCACCTCCATCTCAGGATTCAGCTTAGTGAATCTTAGTTGAACTGCTTCCAATATAAGTGTATATCTCCCTAGATGAGGAGACTAAAACTGTAACCAATACCCCAGGCATGGTCTCCCCAATTCTCTGCACAGTTATTACCAAAACTGTCCTTTCTTTACACTTCACAACCTCCCCCCTCGCCCCCCCCCCCTCCCGCAATACAACCCAACGTTTAACTTTCCTTCCAAATTGATTGATGTACCTGCATCTTAACCTTTATGATTGGAATACAAGGACATGCAGATTCCTCCAGACTGCAACAATTTCTCTCTGTTTAAATATAATTCTGATTTTTTTTTATTCTTCCTGCTAAAGTGGATGACTTCACATTTCCCGACACGTTAATCCATCTGCCAAATCTTATGCCCATTCACTTAAACTTTATTTTGACTTTGCAGATTCTTTTTATCTGTCAAACAACTTGCTCTCCCACCTATCTATGTGTCTTCACCAAATTTGGCCAACATGCAGCTAGCTAAAATAGAGTACAATACAGAAATGAGAAACTTAGCTACACCAAAGGCCAACGTTTCAGATTGGGAAACATTAGGTTATGTCCAAATTCTAGAGATGATCAATGAGATACAAACCAAAGCACTTCATGAGACAGAAGATTGTCAAAGATCCCAGTTCAGCCATAACATGAGTTTGACTCAAGTTAGTAGCAGTATAAAGGAAGGTGATGGCCTTGTAGTATTATCATGGGACTACTAATCCAGGGATTTAAGCAATGCTCTGGGGTTCAAATCCTGCCATGGCAGATTTTGGAATTTGAATTCAATGGAAAAGAAACCTGGAATTAAGAATCTAATGGCGACCATGAATCCATTGTCAATTGTTGGAACAATCCATAATGCCTTTTAGGGAAGGAAACTGCCATTCTTACCTGGTCTGGCCTACATGTGACTCCAGACTCACAGCAATGTGGTTGACTTTTAACTCTGGGATGAGCAATAAATGCTGCCTAGTCAGCAACACTTAAAATAAAATGTATACATGTTAGAAGTGACATTTGCTCATACATAGGGACCTATTCGCTGCTTTTGAAAGGAATTTGCTCAAGCATTTTTTGAATTGCAAGTTAGCTTGGGTGGTTTAATGTTTCATGTTGCTTTCTCCATGGTAACACCTCAGCCAATTAGTCAACTTGCCAACCAATCAGCATCCTTTTTTCCTTTCGTGGACATTATTTTGATGTTTTGAAATCTGGCATTCTTACATTTGCCCTGAGTGCAAGCTGGAAACTTCAGTAAGTTGTCTCCCTTTTCAGCAATATACAGCAATCAGACAAAGCAGCAAAGAAGTTTTTAACCTACGTGGGTTCAGAGTTGAATGTTGGCCAGGATACAACAGAAAACCCTTTTACTCTTCTACAAAATGGTGCTGTGGGATTTCCATTCAAAACGGCAGGTGGAATGACAATCCAAAGGTGGATAGGCAGGAACATTAGTCATAGAGTCATACAGCATGGAAACAGACCCTTCAGTCTAACCAGTATTTACCTAAACGTCTTTTAAATGTTGTAACTGTACCCATATCCACCACTTCCTCTGGAAGTTCATTCCACCCAGGAACCACGCCCTGTGTTAAAAAAATCACCTCTCATGCCTCTTTGAAATCTTTCTTCTCTCACCTTAAAAATATGTCCCTTAGTCTTGAAATCCCTCACCCTAGGGAAGAGTCACCTGCCATTCACCTTATACATACGTTGTTGTGGTTCTGTTCGCTGAGCTGGGAATTTGTCTTGTAAAAGTTTCGTCCCCTGTCTAGGTGACATCCTCAGTGCTTGGGATCCTCCTGTGAAGCGCTTCTGTGCTGTTTTCTCCGGTATTTATAGTGGCCTGTCTCTGCTGCTTCCAGTTGTCAGTTTGAGCTGTCCACTGCAGTGGCCGGTATATTGGGTCCAGGTCGATGTGTTTGTTGATAGAGTCTGTGGATGAGTGCCATGCCTCTAGGAATTCCCTGGCTGTTCTCTGTTTGGCTTGCCCTATAATGGCAGTGTTGTCCCAGTCGAATTCATGTTGCTTGTCGTCTGTGTGTGTGGCTACTAAGGATAGCTGGTCGTGTCGTTTCGTGGCTAGTTGGTGTTCGTGTATACGGATCATTAACTGTCTTCCTGTTTACCACTAGGACTCATAACAGCACACAAACCAACAGCCACGCTCAGACAACAACTCACCAGAACAAAGGACCCGATACCCAACATGAGCAAAACTAATATAGTGTACAAAATCCCATGCAAGGACTGCAGAAAACACTACATCGGACAAACAGGAAGACAGTTAACGATCCGTATACATGAACACCAACTAGCCACGGAACGACACGACCAGCTATCCTTAGTAGCCACACACACAGACGACAAGCAACATGAATTCGACTGGGACAACACTACCATTATAGGGCAAGCCAAACAGAGAACAGCCAGGGAATTCCTAGAGGCATGGCATTCATCCACAGACTCTATCAACAAACACATCGACCTGGACCCAATATACCGGCCACTGCAGTGGACAGCTCGAACTGACAACCGGAAGCGGCAGAGACAGGCCACTATAAATACCGGAGAAAACAGCACAGAAGCGCTTCACAGGAGGATCCCAAGCACTGAGGATGTCACCTAGACAGGGGACGAAACATTTGCAAGACAAATTCCCAGCTCGGCGAACAGAACCACAACAACGAGCACCCGAGCTACAAATCTTCTACCAAACTTTGAACCTTATACATACCCCTAATGATTTTGTAAACCTCTGTACGGTCACCTCTGAACCCCCTACACCCCAGTGAAACATTTCCCAGCCTATCCAGCCTCTCCTTATAACTCAAACCCTCCATTCCCAGCAACATCCTGGTAAACCTCTTCTGAACCCCCTCCAGCTTAACCCCCTCCAGGGAGACCAGACCTGGACACAGTACTCCAGAGAGGCGTCGCTAACAACCTCAACCTAACACCCCAATTCCTAGATCAAAGGACTAAGCAATGAATGCAAGCTTGTTAAATGCCTTTTTAACCAACTTGCCTATATGTGATGCAAACTTCAAAGAATTATGCGCCTGAACCCCTCAGTCTCTCTGCTTTACGACACTACCCAGGGCGCTACTTTTTATTGTTTTTGTTTGTTTTTTTACCAAAATGCAATACCTCACATTTATCCAAATTAAACTTCATCTGCCACTCTTCAGCCCACTGACCCAATTGATCAAGATTTCTTTGTAATTCTATATAACCTCCTACACTGTCCACTAAAGCATCAATCTTGGTAACCTCTAACCCCCTATACCCTCAAATTTACTAACCATGTCTCTTATATTCTCATCTAAATCAAATACATAAATGACTAACAAACGTGGACCCAGTGCCAATTCCTGTGGTATTAGCAGTATGGGAGTGGAAAGGCAACACTTTCTCAAGTTGTTACAATTGGAGATACATAATAGAGGCAACAGTTTGGAGGAAAATGCTTTCTGTCCTGCAGACTGCTTGGATACACCTGCTAATAAAATTTAGATCCACCTGGTGGATAGCCTGCATTGCTGTTCATGATGAGGTAGAGGAAATTTCATAACTAATGGATGGTGGAGAAAACAAGTCATCGTTTAAAGGAAGTTTGCAAGTGATCTGGTATGGGGCAAACAAGTAAGTGGCATCATCTTTTTGATTGTCTCAAGACTAAGATATAGGAGCAGAATTAGGCTATTCGGCCCATTGAGTCTGTTCCGCCTTTCAATCATGGCTGATAGGGTCTTGATTAGTTAGGTGATCAAGAGTCACAGGGAGAAAACTGGAGAATATGCTTGAGAAACCTATCTATCTCTGTCTTAAATACACTCAGTGACTCAGCCTTCACAGTTTTCTGCAGCAATACGATTCACAAATTCCCCACCCTCTGACTGAAGAAATTCCTCCTCATCGCAGTGCTATAGGATTGTCCCTTCGCTCTGAGGCTGTGCCCTTAGGTTCTAGTCTCTCCTACTAGTAAAAACATCCTCTCCATGTCCACTCTATACAGGCCTGTCAATTTTCTGGAAGTTTCAATGAGATACCCTCCTCATCCTTCAATGAGATACCCTCCTCATCCATTGAGTACAGACCCAAAGTCCTCAACTGCTTCTCATATGACAAGCTGTTCACTCCCAGGATCATTCTTGTAAACCTCTTCTGGACCTCCCTCCAAGCCCAGTAGATCCTTCTGTCTGAAGCTGTGTCCTCAGACCTTATATTCTCCTATCAGTGGAAATGTCTCCATGTCCAATCTTTCCAGGCCTCTGCAAAGGATACTGAAAATCTGGAACTCCATCCTGCCCCCTCGAACATTTGAGATTGAGGATCAATCGAAAACTTCTAAATTAAGATTGATAGAGTTTTGTTTGATGACGGTTTAAAGAATCAAATGATGGAATTCTGTTCCCAAACCTCTCTTTGTCATGTCCGTCCATTAACAGGTTTATTAAATTGATCTCTTCCACCAAGCCATTGATTATCTATGAAGTACAAATTCAAGTCGGCCTGAGTTGACTGACTGATGCATGTCCAAGGTGATTAATGGTTTCTCCTTGCATTTTCTGGGCTAGCAGCATTATAGATTGTCCATCATGCAGTGAGATTGTGCTGATTCACATTCCCCGACATTGTAGAATCCCTACAGTCACCTAGTCCTCACTGAGGCACCACCACTGACTCCACAAGGTCAGGATTAGACCTGATTCTTCAGCCTCAGACACCACCAGGGTAGACTGAGTCACTGGATAATGGAGCAACAATGAATGGCCTTCCTCACATTTTAAGTTCAAACTCCTTCTTCTGGATCGCTGTCACCAGAGGAAATAATTCCTTCCTAATTGCTCGATCAAATTCTTCAATACTCTTAAACACCTTGTTAAATTACTCCTTAATCTTCTAATGTCAAGGAGATGCAGGCTGACTCGCCACAATCCATAATTTAATCATATTAGACTCCAGCTCAACCCAGAAACTATAGTCCTGGAGACAGGGAGGCCTTCATCCCAGATATTGTTTGAGTTTCTCCACTGGCATGGTGCTCAATGGATGAGTAGCTAAGTGAGCATAGTGATGCCAGTCTGGATTTATTCAGTGGCTGACAGCAACTAGTGATTTGGTACAAAATCTGTCAATTAAGCCACATTGCTAGTTGACCTTGCAGTGAGACAATGTCCCCCATACACTGTGAGTCTATTGCTGTTCAAATTTTTGTACTTGACTGTTTTAACCATGGTGCAGGTGGGTAGAGAGACAATTACATAGCTTCATCATTCAAGTTACACCAGAGCTACACCAAAAGTATTTATAATGACATTACCATAGAAAGCTTGTTTGTAACTTGAGTGTCATAACCTCTTAGTGTCAATGCAGTGTAATTGGTAATTCTGTATCATTCCCTTTCTTCCCCTGCTAATACCTTAAACACTGGGGGATGTTAGTCACAGCGCCATAAGAATCCATTGTGGAATCTTTGAACATAGGGATGCTGTGGCACAGCTTCTACTGAATGGCCCTGACTGACCAAGAGACGCTTACAGCTTGATGTAAGCATATTGGAAGTTTTGACCACATCTTGAACACTTTCCAGATTGATCAAGTCCTGGACTGGAACTTGAACTGGATCAGCATGGTGGCTCAGTGGTTAGCACTGCTGCCTCACAGTGCCAGGGACCCGGGTTTGATTCCACCCTATTAGTCTCCAGCTCAACCCAGAAACTAAAGGCCTGGAGACAGGGAGGCCTTCATCCCAGATGTTGGTTGACTGCCTGTGTGGAGTTTGCGCATTCTACCTGTGTCTGAGTGGATTTCCTCCCACAGTCCAATGATGTGCAAGTTAGGTGGATTGGCCATATTAAATAGCCCATAGTGTGCAGGGTAGGCGAATTATCCAGTGGAAATCCAGAGCTACAGGGATAGGCTGGATCTGGGTGAGATGCTCTTCAGAGGATTGGTGTAGATTCAATGAGCCAAGTAGCCTGCCTCTATGCTATAGGGATTCTAGGAATATTATCCATAACCGCTGCCACCCTTCCAATTACATTGTTTGTTTTAGACCTCCATTATGATTAAGCTCAGATATCTCACAATCCTTTAGTCTCCCTTTAGGATTTGGATCCAATTGAAACAACATTTATGAAACATGGACATTTTCAGCATACTAATGAACTTGCACAAGGTTGAACTGGGACTTAACAATTTATCCATTTATTTCCCCCAAAAGGTCTGAACAAAAAAAATCCGTCATTGAAAGAATCTGTCACTGAATTTGACAATGATTCTACCCAAGACTCTGAAACAGTCAGTGCAATAATAAAGTGACCATGTAATTAGCTGTTAATGATAATGGACCAGATGGGAATAGAAATAATAACTGGCTCAACTAACCAATGAAACTGATGTCAATTAACTACTAATAGTGCCCATGGTGGAGTTTGGTGATCACCTTTGTCACTACTCAAAGGAGGTTATATCACAGAGTGTTCGGCTCAGAAAATCAGTGCTTCCAAATTTATTCAGCGTGAAGGGCCCAAAGTGAGATGAATACAGGCACAGTACAGCCATGTCTTCTCTTGTGTACCACGCAGCTCTTCATTAGCATTCCAACAACGTCACTACACTGCCGGCATTCACATTGCACATGCAGATCAAGCAGCACTCATTGAGATGGAATATTTGGGAAAAGTACACTTCACAGTGTCATCGTTAACATTATCACACTACGAAACAAGTAACCACAAGGATAGGTGCACAAGCAATGTGGATCATGCCAATACACATTAACATCTACAGAAAAATGGGCTGGAGAGTAATGAAAATAGCATCTTCACCCATAACAGCAAGGGAATGTATGAGCATCATAATTGGGAGGAGGTAGAACTATTCCTTGCATTGGCTGAATTACTGCATTGGGATTGAGTGGAAGGGTGTGCAGGCATTGGGATTGAGTGGAAGGGTGTGCAGGAACCAGGAGCCACTCTGTTGTTTCAAAATTCTTTCAGGGGATGAGGGCGCCACTGGCCACCTTGGCATCAATTGCCCATTTTTAATTGACCTGGCAAAGGTAGTGGTGAACTGCCTTCACAAATTACTACAGTCCATACCTTGTAGGGACAGCCACAGTGCTGCTGGGGATAGAGGTCCAGGGTTTTCACTCAATGAAACTGAACCTGGTATATTTCTAAGTCAGGATGGTGAGCGGCTTGGAGGGGAACTTGCAAGGGGTGGTATTCCCAAGTATCTGCTGCCCTTGTCCTTCTAGATGGAAGTGGCCATGGATTCGGAAAGTGCTATCTAAGGGGCTTTGCAGTACATCCTAAAGATGGCACACACTGTTGCTCCCTGGGGGGAGAGATAAACTTCAATTAGATTTTTCACCGTGGCACCAGAAGCTTTCAGAGTCAGAGGAGAGACTTCGCTGCAGTAAATGATAAGCAGCTGGAGGGCACTTTAAAAAAAGTCTGTCTTAAAAAGTAGGCAGGTCATGGCCATTGGTGAAGTGGGTACATGGGGGTTGAGGGGAGTGGTATGCCACTTGATAAAGTATGCCAGCCTGCCACAAAGTGCCCACTTCCACAGCTGAAACTTCTCCCATCATGTTGGAAAATTGGATGCAGTTGGCCTGGTTAGTCCCTTCATAGAATTCCCCACAGTGTGGAAGCTAGCCATTTGGCCCGTCACCAACCCTCCAATAAGCACCGCACCCAGAACGACCCATTCCTGCATTTCCCATGGCTAACCCAATTAGCATGCACATCCCTGGACACTATGGGACAATTTCCCATGGCCAATCCACCTAACCAACACATCCCTGAACACTATGGGCAATTTAGCATGGCCAATCCACCCTAATCTGCACATCTTTGGACTGTGGGAGGAAACCGGAGCATTCAGAGGAAACCCACACTAACACCGGGAAAATGTGCAAACTCAACACAGACAGTCATCCGAGGCTGGAATCGAACCCAGGTCCCTGACACTGTTAATGACCTTGCCACTTTTGTTAATAAAGCTTTTGATGAGCCTAATGATAAGCTACCAGCCTAGAGAAGGAGAGGTAGCTGTTGCTGGGCCCCCAGCACACATCGGCCAAGAGAGCAGATGGCAGAAGCATGATCACCCACCTTAATGCGCAGGGTCCAGCCACCTCCAACCTCAACCTAGGCAGACCCTGATATCCAGCCTCTATAATAGCACAGTGGTCACTTTACATTTTGTTTCATTGAACCGCCCCTCAAATCTTCTGCAGCACTAAATAAATTAGTGATTTGCAAACACAAAAGAGTACGGAAGGAGGGTGGGTTTGAATTAAGATGGAGTTGGAGGGGGAAGTAATGCATCCAGTCCCCGTGGTGCCCACCTCTCAGCTTTGAGAGTGTGGGTGGGCACAGCGTGCTGTCAACCCAAGGATACTTGGGTGCAACCACGTAGCCTCAGAAGAGAGGCAGGCAATCAGCGATGACAAACCCTTCCAAGGCCCACTGCCAGGACCTGTTGATGGCCACCTTGGCCAGGCCCAGGAGGTGGTCTCCGACTTGCTCCTCCCTACCCCACCCCAGACCAAGGTCAAAGGTCAGGAGCGTGAGCCTGAAGTGGAACCAAAAGCACAACAAAGTTTTTCCTCAAACAATCTAAAACGCCCACAGTCAAAAGACACATGGCTCACAGACTCCATCGCATCACAAAATAAATAGTTTGGCTGACAGCTCGCGAACCACCTTCATCCACAATTGCACAGGACAGCTGCATGCAGCACTCTCAGCCCCATATCCCTGATGGAGAGTGGAAGCACTCCTGCAAGCCCTAACTTTAATTTTTGCCAGTATTGACTTAGCAGTCTCCGGAGGGACTCCGTTAACCACCAACCCAGGGGCAGGGACTTCGGTAACCAGGGACCCAGGGGCGGGGACTTCGGTAACCAGGGACCCGGGGGTGGGGACTCTGGTAACCAGGACCCGGGGGCGGGGACTCTGGTAACCAGGACCCGGGGGCGGGGACTCTGGTAACCAGGGACCCAGGGGCGTGGACTTCGGTAACCAGGGACCCGGGGACGGGGACTCTGGTAACCAGGGACCCGGGGGCGGGGAGTCTGGTAACCAGGACCCGGGGGCGGGGATTCTGGTAACCAGTGACCCAGAGCAGGGATTCTGGTAACCAGTGACCCGGAGCGTGGACTCCATAACCAGGGACCTAGGGCGGGGATTCTGGTAACCAGTGATCTGGAGGGTGAACTCCGGTAATCAGTGACCCGGAGAGGGGACACCACTAACCAGTGACCGGAGCAGGGACACAGGTGTCCCCTCTCTAGGTTGCTGTTTACCAGAGTTCCCGCTCCGGGTCGCTGGTTACCGAAGTCCCTGCCCCGGGTCCCTGGTCACCAGCATCCCCACTCCAGGTTGCTGATTACCGGAGCACCCGTCCCCGGGTCACTGGTTACCAGAATCCTGGAGCAGGGACTCCGATAACCAGCGATCCAGAGTAGGGACTCCAGTAACCAGTGACCCAGAGCGGGGACTCCGGTAAGCAGTGACCCAGAGCGGGGACTCCGGTAACCAGTGACCTGGAGCAGGGACTCCAGTAACTAGTGACCCGGAGCGGGGACTCCGGTAACCAGTGACCTGGAGCAGGGACTCCAGTAACCAGTGACCCAGAGCGGGGACTCTGGTAAGCAGTGACCCAGAGCGGGGACTCCGGTAACCAGTGACCCGGAGCAGGGACTCCAGTAACCAGTGTCCTGGAGCAGGGACTCCAGTAACCAGTGACCTGGAGCAGGGACTCCAGTAACTAGTGACCCGGAGCAGGGACTCCGGTAACCAATGACCTGGAGCAGGGATTCTGGTAACCAGTGACCCAGAGCGGGGACTCCAGTAACCAGTGACCTGGAGCAGGGACTCCAGTAACTAGTGACCCGGAGCAGGGACTCCGGTAACCAATGACCCAGAGCGGGGACTCCAGTAACCAGTGACCTGGACCAGGGACTCCGGTAACCAGTGACCCGGAGCGTGGACTCCGGTAACCAGTGACCCAGAGTGGGGACTCCAGTAACCAGTGTCCCAGAGTGGGGACTCCAGTAAACAGTGACCTGGAGCAGGGACTCCGGTAACCAGTGTCCCGGAGTGGGGACTCCAGTAACCAGTGACCCGGAGTGGGGACTCCAGTAACCAGTGTCCCAGAGTGGGGACTCCAGTAAACAGTGACCTGGAGCAGGGACTCCGGTAACCAGTGACCCAGAGCCGGGACTCCAGTAACCAGTGACCTGGAGCAGGGACTCTGGTAACCAGTGACCCAGAGCGGGGACTCCAGTAACCAGTGACCTGGAGCAGGGACTCCGGTAACCAGTGACCCAGAGAGGGGACTCCAGTAACTAGTGACCCGGAGCGGGGACTCCGGTAACCAATGACCCAGAGTAGGGACTCCAGTAACCAGTGAGCTGGAGCAGGGACTCTGGTAACCAGTGACCCAGAGCGGGGACTCCAGTAACCAGTGACCTGGAGCAGGGACTCCAGTAACTAGTGACCCGGAGCAGGGACTCCGGTAACCAGTGACCTGGACCAGGGACTCCGGTAACCAGTGACCCGGAGCGTGGACTCCGGTAACCAGTGACCCAGAGTGGGGACTCCAGTAACTAGTGACCCGGAGCAGGGACTCCAGTAACCAGTGACCCAGAGTGGGGACTCCGGTAACCTGTGACCCGGAGCGTGGACTCCGGTAACCAGTGACCCAGAGTGGGGACTCCAGTAACCAGTGACCCGGAGCGTGGACTCCGGTAACCAATGACCCAGAGCGGGGACTCCAGTAACCAGTGACCTGTACCAGGGACTCCAGTAACCAGTGACCCGGAGCGTGGACTCCGGTAACCAGTGACCCAGAGTGGGGACTCCAGTAACCAGTGACCTGGAGCAGGGACTCTGGTAACCAGTGACCCAGAGTGGGGACTCCAGTAACCAGTGACCTGGAGCAGGGACTCCAGTAAACAGTGACCCGGAGCGTGGACTCCAGTAACCAATGACCCGGAGTGGGGACTCCAGTAACCAGTGACCCAGAGTGGGGACTCCAGTAACCAGTGACCTGGAGCAGGGACTCTGGTAACCAGTGACCCAGAGTGGGGACTCCAGTAAACAGTGACCTGGAGCAGGGACTCCGGTAACCAGTGACCCAGAGTGGGGACTCCAGTAACCGGTGACCTGGAGCAGGGACTCCGGTAACCAGTGACCCAGAGCGGGGACTCCAGTAATCAATGACCCGGAGCGGCGACTCCAGTAACTAGTGACCTGGAGCAGGGACTCCAGTAACCAATGACCCGGAGCGGGGACTCCAGTAACCAGTGACCTGGAGCAGGGACTCCAGTAACCAGTGACCCGGAGTGGGGACTCCAGTAACCAGTGACCCGGAGCGGGGACTCCAGTAACCAGTGACCTGGACCGGGGACTCCAGTAACCAGTGACCCGGAGCGGGGACTCCAGTAACTAGTGACCTGGAGCAGGGACTCCAGTAACCAGTGACCCGGAGCGGGCACTCCAGTAACCAGTGACCTGGAGCAGGGACTCCAGTAACCAGTGACCCAGAGTGGGGACTCCAGTAACCAGTGACACGGAGCAGGGACTCCAGTAACCAGTGTCCTGGAGCAGGGACTCCAGTAACTAGTGACCCGGAGCGTGGACTCCGGTAACCAGTGACCCAGAGTAGGGACTCCAGTAACTAGTGACCCGGAGCGGGGACTCCGATAACCAGTGACCCGGAGCGGGGACTCCGGTAACCAGTGACCTGGAGCGGGGACTCCAGTAACTAGTGACCCGGAGCGGGGACTCCGATAACCAGTGACCCGGAGCAGGGACTCCGGTAACCAGTGACCCGGAGTGGGGATTCCAGTAACCAGTGACCCGGAGCGGGGACTCCGGTAACCAGTGACCCAGAGTGGGGACTCCAGTAACCAGTGACCTGGAGCAGGGACTCTGGTAACCAGTGACCCAGAGCGGGGACTCCAGTAACCAGTGACCTGGAGCAAGGACTCCGGTAACCAGTGACCCAGAGTGGGGACTCCAGTAACCAGTGACCTGGAGCAGGGACTCCGGTAACCAGTGACCCAGAGAGGGGACTCCAGTAACCAGTGACCTGGAGCAGGGACTCCGGTAACCAGTGACCCAGAGTGGGGACTCCAGTAACCAGTGACCTGGAGCAGGGACTCCAGTAACCAATGACCCGGAGCGGGGACTCCAGTAACTAGTGACCCAGAGTGGGGACTCCAGTAACTAGTGACCTGGAGCAGGGACTCCAGTAACCAATGACCCGGAGCAGGGACTCCAGTAGCCAGTGACCCAGAGTGGGGACTCCAGTAACTAGTGACCTGGAGCAGGGACTCCAATAACCAGTGACCCGGAGCGGGGACTCCAGTAACCAGTGACCCGGAGCGGGGACTCCAGTAACTAGTGACCTGGAGCAGGGACTCCAGTAACCAGTGACCCGGAGCGGGGACTCCAGTAACCAGTGACCCGGAGCAGGGACTCTGGTAACCAGTGACCTGGACCGGGGACTCCAGTAACCAGTGACCCGGAGCAGGGACTCCAGTAACTAGTGACCCGGAGCGTGGACTCCGGTAACCAATGACCCGGAGCGTGGACTCCAGTAACCAGTGACCTGGAGCAGGGACTCCAGTAACTAGTGACCCGGAGCGTGGACTCCGATAACCAGTGACCCGGAGCGTGGACTCCAGTAACTAGTGACCCGGAGCAGGGACTCCAGTAACCAGTGACCCGGAGCGGGGACTCCGGTAACCAATGACCTGGAGCAGGGACTCCAGTAACCAGTGACCTGGACCGGGGACTCCAGTAACCAATGACCCGGACCGGGGACTCCAGTAACCAATGACCCGGAGCGGGGACTCCGGTAACCAATGACCCGGAGCGGGGACTCCGGTAACCAATGACCTGGAGCAGGGACTCCAGTAACCAGTAACCCGGAGCGGGGATACCCATGACCAGTAGCCTGAGGCGGGGTCTCCTATAACCAGTGACCCAGAGTGGGGACTGTGGTAACCACCACCCCCTGCACTGGTCTGCTGCAGGAGAGAGACTGTGATGTTTGCTTTTGTAATTTTCCTTCTTGTTTTTCTGACCACCACCTCCCCCCCCCTCCCCCAATGGTTATACTGTCTGTAACTACAATGTCACTTTATTTCTTTACCGTCAGTTCTGCTATAAAGCGGTGCAAACCCATGTTATAAGAAAATAGTGTACGAACAAATCATGTCAACTAATGGGGCCAGAATTGCATTATAACCAATACACGCATTAAAAGTTCACGCTTTGGAAATTCACCAATTGCATTATAACAAATTTGCATTAAAGGAACATGTTATAGCAGAACAACCTGTATTTCTTTACTCTGTACCAAGGCACTGAATGTAGTGACTTATAAACTTTTCTCTGTACACGTACTTGTTTGAGTATATGACAATAAAGCTAATTCAATCCAACTCAATCAGGCTTGTTGCTTAGCTTAATAACGACAAAATTCATACATCATATAAAAATTGATGACTATTCCCTTGGTTTAAAACTTCTTTCGTGTGTGACACAGCCTCAACCTGTTGCTGTCTTGCACTAAGTGTATCATTCCCCACCGTTAATATCTCTGCCATGGTGTTGCACCAAATTGCAACGCATCTAATTAAAAAATAATGCATGGCACAGCTTGTAAGGAAACATGTGAAGTATCAGCATTTTGCAAATAGTGTTGGTGCATCGCTCAAACTGATTGTGTGTAGCTTTACATGATCAGAAATGTGAGTGTCTAAATCCAGTATCATTTATCACGGCAAAACAGAAGGTGTTAAACATGGCTGCTTGCCAGTCACAGATAGTGAAATATTTACAATTAATTCATCAGAAATTCTCTCCTCCTTTGATTAGCTGCCACAGTCCAATTAGCCATCCAATTAAGCTACTCTAATTAGTACAATTGCTCTTATGCAAATTACATGACTGAGGGACAAGAAGAAATGTTCCCTTAAATGATGCCCTAAAACTAACATTTCAAAAACATTAAAGCTACGATGAAATTCAGACAGTGAGTGATATTCTTGGGTTTAGGGACTGTTGTGTTTTTGAGTCTTTCCTGTCCTCACTTATACTTTGGATTTGTGGTTGAATCTGGTTTCCAATGATCGAAAGAGACCTGCAGTGGGTTCAATTCCTCATGAGCTCTGGCTGACAATCAAGAAACCTTTCCAGAAATTGCTTTGTAGAATCATAGGATCCCTACAGTGTGGGCCTACTCCTGGGCCAGGCCAAACTGGCCACAAACAAGTCCAGGCATCGGACCTTAGAGCAGGTCATTATAGCCTGCCCCTCTTCCATGGTTACGTCCATGCCCGGGTGTCCTGGGAGAAGGAACACGTGGTGTCTACTAACACCCTTGAGATTTTCAGGGAGAGCTGGGCAGGGTTGTGGAGTGTTTTATTTCTTCCTCCGACTCTATTTTGATTTAGTCCCTGCCCTCACCTATCACTTTTTGATCACATAGCATTGCTCTTTGATGTGAAGGGCACTGCTTGGCACAGGCCACTCTGGTGTTTCCTTTCTTCCTGGTGGTGGAAAATGAATTAAGATTTATGTTTTTTTTTACTGTGTCTCACACACAAAATGGGTGCTGTGGAAAAATAGAATCTTTACATTCAGCCCACACCATCCTTCCAAACAGCATCCCACCCCAAGCCTGTATCTTTGCATGTCCCATAGCTAACCCACCAAGCCTGTATATCCCTCAACATTACAGGCAATTTAGCATGGCCAACTTACCCAGCATGCACATCTTAGGATAGCAGGAGTAAATTGGAGCACCTGGAGAAAAACCACACAGACACAGGTAGAATGTACAAACTCGACACAAACAGCCACCCAAGGCTGGCATTGAACCCAGGTGCTTGGCGCTGTGAGGCAGCAGTGCTAACCACTGAGCCACTATGCTAACCAGCAGAAAGGAAGTTTGTTGCAAAAAATGTGACCTTGCTATCTAAACTGAGGAACAAAATCAAATCAATATTTCTTAACAGCACGAATTTTCACAAGAATCAAGGAAATGTTAAAAAAAAACAGGATTTGATTATGGGCTGTGAGGAGATGGTAGCTTCTGAAATATGTGCAGTGTATATATTAAAGTGATTGAGGGGAAAGTCTACTGTGTTAACAAACCCCAGTCTTTATCAAGTTGTTATATAGGATTCACAGAAGAACATGTCACCCATCGGTCACTCTCATTGCACTCAGACTAATGTCTCCTGTTTCAGCATGGTGGTAGATGGCATGGGAGATTCATTCTTGCCCCAGTAATCTACCTGAGAGGGTCATCCAGCTTCTGCAGAAAGCCAGACGCCCCACATACCACGCTGTGACTGAAATATTCTCCCAGAGAACGTACACTAAATCATTCTTGCTGCAGGACCAGTGGTAATGACTCTCACCAGTCCCCTTCGTACTGGGACCACAGGGAGATTTGAGACACCGACAGAGGACATTTTAGGAGCCTGGTATTTCGCTGTGCCTTGTTACATCAATAACTGAAGGGCTGGCTCATTATACGCCTCACTAAATACGCCTCAGTAGGAACTCACCAGGGAGACAGATATGAGAGTCGGTATTTACGTGAATCCCACAGAGCTCTGCCGTGGGATTTATTACTTTGTATTGGACGGAATTGCCGATTGCTTTCCTCGATATTCATCCTTGATATTTATCCCCAAGGAATGAGTAATGTTGTATTACTTTACTTCAACAGAACCAATTCTTCATGGATGCAATTCCTCTTTGTGTTAGACCTAACAAATGCTTAGTGTATAATAGCATGCACTAATTTTATGCACCGGCAATAACTTCTTGTCAACAACTTTCCTAAAATTGCTCTAAGGACTAATTGAACTTAATGCACAGCGCGAGGTTGCATACATGAAAATTTGCTGATACTTCCCTTGTTAATGATGGCCATTATAAAGGCTGTAATATGATCGTGCAGAGGGTCAACTGAGGTGAAACAGAACAAAGAACATTTATGTACTGACCTGATGTGATGTATTTTCTATTTGTTAGCCCATGGAACACATACCACAGATACTGGGTTTTTTTGAGAGAGAGATGTCTTAACGTTTATTAACAACACTAACTATATATGATATCTTAGACTTGCACATACACACTAGGTGCTGTGCTTACTTTTGATATCAGTCCATTAGATATGTAGGAATATAGAAGAGAGGAGCAGATATAGGCCATTTGGCCCTTCAAGACTACTCCACTAGTCAATATGGTCGTGGTTGATCATCAAACTCAGTCTCTGTTTCCACTTCCTCTCCAAACCCTTTGATTCCTTTCAGCCTAAGAATTATATCTAACACCTTCTTGACAACAGCCAGTGTTGTGGCCAATCAGCCCATGGTTAAAAAAGGCTATCCCAGTTAATCCCATTTCCCTGCTCTTTCCCCACAGCCCCGTGATTACTTATCCAATTCCTTTTCAAAGTATAATTCACTCGATTTTCACTACCCTGTCAGTCACTACTGATCACAGCAATTTGCTGAGTAAGTTCCTTTGCCTCATATAGTATCTGTTTTTCTTATTGTCCATTTTAAAATCTATCTCCTTTGATTACTGACTCTTGTGTCTCAATAAACAGCCCTCTTCACTGACTCTAGCTGCACTGTTGATTCTGAACATGGAATCCCTACAGTGTGGAAACAGCCCCTTCAGCCCAACAAGTCCACACCAGCCCTCCGATCAGTAACCCAATCAAGCCCATTCCCCTACCCTATTACTCTACATTTCCCCCTGACTAATACATCCTTGAGCACTGTGGGCAATTAAGCACGGCCAATTCACCTGACCTGCACATCTTTGGATTGTTGGAGGAAACTGGAGGAAACCCACACAGACATGGGGAGAATGTGCAAACTCCACACAGACAGTCACCTGAGGCGAGAATCGAACCCTGTGTGAGGAAGCAGTGCTAACCACTGAGCCACCAAGCCACCCCAAACACCTGCATCAAATCTTCTCATAACCTTCCTTGCTCTCAGGAAAACAGTCAGCTTCTTAACTGAATCCACAGGCTACATTGAGTATTCGTGTCATGGGAGCCTCTGAGATACTTTGTCCCTTCAATGGAGGGAGCTTCATCTATCACACTGCTAGTTCTTGTCTTTCCCTGAGCTTTAGGGAATGTAATAACAAATCTGCTTCCTCATGAGTTGTTGGCTAATCAGTTGGTCATTCCACCAGTGGGAGCTGTACCTTCTGCTGCCAAGGCCCAGTAAGCTGCACACGGTCAGCAAGGAGAGATCCCATTTACAGTGAGACACAGCCCCAAGTGAGTATGTAGTTTGGGGAATTTGGAGGCAGTGTGGGAATTTGGTGCAGAGGGGAAGAGGTTCTTTATTGTTTGCTTTTCCCAGCTCATAGTTTAGAATTTAGAATCCTTACAGTGTGGAAATAGGCCATTTGGCCCAACTAGTCCACACCGACTCTCTGAAGAGTATCCCACCCAGACCCATTCTCCTTCCCTATTACTCTACATTTACCCCTGACTAATGCACCTAACCTACACATTCCTGAACACTGTGGGCAATTTAGCATGGCCAATTCACCCTAACCTGCACATCTTTGGATTATGGGAGGAAACTGGAGCACCCAGAGGAAGCCCAGCAGACACGGGGAGAATATGCAAACTCCACACAGACAGTCACCCAAGGCTGGAATCAAACCCGGGTCCCTGGTGCTGTGAGACAGCAGTGCTAACCACTGAGGCATCATGCTGCCCTCCATTTGTAAGGTTCTTTTGAACAGAATAAACTGAGGCCCAGGATCAAGGCCCAGCACAAAAAATGACATCACAAGCAAACCATAAGTCTATTGGTTGATGACAGCTGCTAATTTGACCATCTATTAGAGGTTGCTTTCAGATTGAATGTAAATAGAAATATTTACAGGATACAAACTAAACGTTTAGTATGGAATTTTTATGAAGCAATTAAGAACTAAGCAATTAAAATCGAGGTGCCACATCAAGCAATGTATTGTAGCAGCGTGATATGGATGCGAGTGGGTCCCTTTATAGTCCCCTCTGAACAAAGTTGCCATGTGAGTACGAAATGAAATTAAATCAGTAGTAAGAAGCGATATTGAGTCAGAAGGCGTAGTTTCTGTGTGGACAGAGTTGAAGAATCTAAAAGGAGAAAAGATTTGGATGGGAGTTGTGCACAGGACACCAAGCAGCAGTCAAGATGTGGGGTAGAAGATAAATTGGGAGATAAAAAAGGCACTTTAGAAAAGCACTATTACAATAACCATTGGGGACTCCAATATGCAGGTGGACTGGGAAAATCAGGTGGGTAGCAGACCACAAGAAAACAAATTTGTGGAATATCTTCAAGATGGTTTTTGGAGCAGCTTATGGTAGAGCCCACTAGGGAACATGCAATTCTGGATTTGGTGATGTGTCATGAGGCAGACCTGATTAAGGAGCTTAAGGTGAGTGAACCCCTAGAGACGGAGTGACCATAATATGATTGAATTCACCTCGCAGTTTGAGGGAGAAGCTTGAATTAGATGCAACAGCCTTACAACTGAGTGAAGGTAACTACAAAGACAGGAGGGAGGAGCTGGCCAGAGTTGAAGGAAAGGGGAACCTAGCAGGGAAGATGGTGGAACAACAATGGCAGGAGTTTCTGGGGGTAATTCAGGAGGCCCAGCAGAAATTCATACCAAGGAAGAAGAAACAGACTAAGGGGAGGATGAAGCAACCAAGGCTGACAAAGGGAGTCAGGGACAGCATAAAAACAAAAGAAAAAGTACACAATGCAGTGGATATTAATGGGAAAGCAAAGAATTGGAAAGTCTTTAAAAACCAGCAGAGAACAAATTTGGATACAGAGTTGGCTCAAAGGTGGAAGACAGAGGGTGGTGGTGGAGGGTTGTTTTTCAGACTGGAGGGTTGTTTTTCAGACTGGAGGCCTGTGACCAGTGGAGTGCCACAAGGATCGATGCTGGGCCCACTACTTTTTGTCATTTTATATAAATGATTTGGATGTGAGCTTAAGAGGTATAGTTAGTAAGTTTGCAGATGACACGAAAATTGGAGGTGTGGTAGACAGCAAAGAAGGATGCAACAGGATGTTGATCAGATGAGCCAATAGGCTGAGGAGTGGCAGATGGAGTTTCATTTAGATAACTGCAAGGTATTGCATTTTGGGAAAGCAAATCTTAGCAGGACTTATACACTTAATGGTAAGGTCCTAGGGAGTGTTGCTGAACAAAGAGACCTTGGAGTCCAGGTTCATATCTCCTTGAAAGTGGAGTCGCAGGTAGATAGGATAGTGAAGAAGGCGTTTGGTATGCTTTCCTTGATTGGTCAGAGTATTGAATACAGGAGTTGGGAGGTCATGTTGCACCTGTACAGGACATTGGTTAGGCCACTTTTGGAATATTGCGTGCAATTCTGGTCTCCTTCCTATCAGAAGGATGTTGTGAAACTTGAAAGGGTTCAGAAAAGATTTACAAGGATGTTGCCAGGGTTGGAGGATTTGAGGTATATGGAGAGGTTGAATAGGCTAGGGCTGTTTTCCCTGGAGCATTGAAGGCTGAGGGGCGACCTTATAGAGGTTTATAAAATCATGAGGGACATGGATAGGGTAAATAGACAAGGTATTTTCCCTGGGGTTGGGGAGTCCAGAGGTAGAGGACATACGGTTAGGGAGAGAGGGGTAAGATTTAAAGAGACCTAAGGGGCAACTTTTTCACACAGAGGGTGGTACAAGTGTGGAATGGCCTGCCAGAGGAAGTGGTGGATGCTTTGTTTTCACTGTCTGTGTTTTATCATGATCTCTCTTTGCTTCTCTTATGTCCTTCGTTGTCTCGCCCCAAAACCTTCAGTTTTCCTTCTGGTTCTCAATTGTATTTCCAACCTGACACCTGTCACATTTTTTCTTCTCTGTTTTAGTTTCTATCTCCACTGTCATCCAGCAAGCTCTGGATTTCTATATCCTACCCTTTTCCTCTTGAGTGAATATACTTCGACTCTGCATGAACTATCTCCAATTTGAAGGTAGCCCATTGCTAAGTGACTGGTTTTCCCAGTAGACTTTGATTCCAGTCTTTCCAACTCAGTTCTGATCTTGTCATCAGCTCTCCACCATCTTATCCTTACTTTGGATTGACCATTGCTATTTTCCATCTTGTATCTTTGGATGCAATAAGCTCTGACCCTTCAAATATTCCCCCACTGTCCTTTGATCCAATTTTCCCACTTTATTTTGAAGAACCAGGAATAACAGCATCTCCTTTCGTATCCAACTGTTCCCCCATTATAACTGCTCTATAAAGTTTCAGGTTTCTGCACTTTGACTGGTTGCTGGTCGACACTGAGTCTCGTAATTACTCCCTTCCTATTCCTCCGCTCCAGCTAAATTGATTCTCTCCTTGAACCCTCGGCAATGCTCTCCAAACCGCACCCTCTCTCTGGTTTGTCCTTCCCTATCTTTTTTATCCTTGTAAGCTGGAATATTGGACACCCAGTTGAGAGTGTGCTGCTGGAAAAGCACAGCAGGTCAGGCAGCATCCGAGGAGCAGGAAAATCGACATTTCGGGCTGGAGCTCCATTCATTCCTGATGAAGGGCTCCTGCCTGAAATGTCGATTTTCCTAATCCTCGGATGCTGCCTGATCTGCTGTGCTTTTCCAGCAAAACACTCTCAATTCTGATCTCTAGTATCTGCAGACCTCACTGTCTCCTATATTGGACACCTATCCCGCCCTTCCTCACCATTCATTATCAGAACATTCTAATCCCACTTGGCAATCTGTACCATTCCTGATGAAGGGCTTTTGCCTGAAACGTCTATTTTCCTGCTCCTCAGATGCTGCCTGACCTGCTGTGCTTTTCCAACATTACACTAATCTTGACTCTAATCTCCAGCATCTGCAGTACCCACTTCCAGCTAATATGTAACTACAGCATCCTCAGTTGTATTAATTTTGCTCCATACATTCAGATTGATGCAGTGTAACCTAGATTTAGGCTTCATTACTTTCCCACTTCATCCACCTACTCTATTTTAGGACCATCTGCCTCTCTCAACATTTTTGTGAATCCTGGGATTACTTGCCAATATTCTCTCCTAGTTCCCACATTCCCACTGAGTTAGTTTAAATCCTTCCCAAAGGCACAAGCAAAGTGCTCCATAAGGAATTAAATCCCAACTCTGCTCAGACGTAACCCATCTGGCTTGAAGTCTGATATTGCTCTGTGAAGGGGTCTTGGGATGTTTACTATGTTGCGAATGCAATATAAATGCAAATTGCTGTTTGCAATTTCACCAGGTTACATTCAATTTCCGAATCCAAGTTATTGAGCGCAACTAGAAATCATGGTGAACCTGTAACGTTGAGAATTATCAGACACTGCTGCAGGGATATTGGAAAATAAACTATTTGTACATCCTTTGGAATATTTAATTTGCCAGAAGGAACACATGGTCAATAGGTATTGGGAGATATACACCATTTGCCACGGCATGTTACAGATCAAGTGTGCCACATGAAAGACTCCTGGAGTGACCATCTAGGGGTTCAAAATGCTTTGAAGTAAAAGTTCAGTCAGATCTTCCTTGATGTAATATTCTGCCAGCCATGTATCTGCCTCAGCCAGCTCTCTGCCTTTTTGTTCTTTGCTCTGCAGGCCCTCATCTCTGTATGGAATCTGTCTTTACACAGGCCACAACTGCAGAGCAAGCCTATCCTTCAGGAATGCTCTGCTGTTGCTACGGACGCAGCCAGGTCAAGAATCTGGGAAGTTGTCAAGGCCGCTTGCACTGAGACCTGACCAACACTTGCTGTAATGACAAATACATCTTCATTTCACTTCAGTGGCGCCCAGTGTAGGCTGGGGTAAGGGAAGATCTTAGTCACAATTTTTAAATCGTTATTTTACTGAGCAGAAGGTGTGGGTCAATTAATAAGACTTTTTGAACTAATATCCAGTCTATAGTTATTGATTAACCATCCAAGATAGGAGCAGCATGATTCAAAAACCATGATTCAGGATGTGACAACTTAAAGCATGAAACATGTCCCTTTCAGAATGAGGCCCACAGTTCCTGTTGATTTTGGAAAAGCCCCTGTCATAAGATGAACTACTTTATATTTTTATAATCGATCATCCTGTGATGGTGTTAAATTTCCATTGGAACTCTCTCCTCTCATGTCAGAATCTCCATTGCACTTTTTTATTTTCAAATTCTCATCCAATTTCAAGATTATCCCACTCCTTCATAGCTAATGAGTGACAATAACTAGAACTAGAAATTAAAGTCATATAGCATTTTTGAGTAAGTAGAGTATCCCATGGTGCTTCATGGGAGTGTTAGTGTAGAACATTTGAGTGACACGGCAATATTATTGCCAATTTTTGTAATTCATGGGATGAGAGTTTTGCTGGCTAGGCCAGCATTATTGCTCATCCCTAATTGTCAAGAGTCAACCACATCACTGTGGGTCTGGAGTCAAGTAGAGGTGGCATGGTGGCTCAGTGGTTCAGTGGTTAGCACTGCTGCCTCACAGCCCTAGGGACCCAGGTTTGATTCCAGCCTCAGGCGACTGTTTGTGTGGAGTTTGCACATTCTCCCCGTGTCTGCATAGGTTTCCTCACCATGCTCAGAGAGGTAGGCCTCAAAGAATAAATTATCTTGAAGGACAAAAGCAAGTTAGAGAGCTGGAGAGGTTTAAGCAGGGAACTCCAAAGTTTATGGTCCTGCCAGTTGAAGGTACACCTACTACTGTAAGGGCTATAAAAATGGGAAGTTGAAGCAACACAGAGATCTCAGGGGTTTGTGGGGCAATGGATTACAGCAGTAGTGAGGACGAGCCCACGGTGGAATCTGAATATAAGGGTAAGAACTTTCAAACTGAAGGCCCTCCAAGCCAATATAAGTCAGTAAGTACTGGAGGTGATTGGCCAATGGAAGTTAATGTACATACACCAAAACTTAAGTGCAGGAGCTTTGAGATTCCTTCTACAGAATGACACCTTAAAGTAGAACTTCCAAGGTTTGATTTCCTCAAATCGCTGTTTTGGGAGCGTTGTATATACGTGCACTACCGAAACCATCAACCTGAATTGTATCACATGAATGTGGCTGATGACAGAATGGTTGCACAGTGCTATCAGGGCTGGAGTATCTGGCACAGTCATGTGTGGCATGGAGAGAGCACAGAAGGTCAAGGTCTTCCATGTAATAGCAAGCTGCTTCTTCAGTTCCAATGTGGCATTCTTGTCTGTAAATGATGTTAATGGAGTGTTGGGTGGCAAGACATCAAATAAGTTGTGGGCGGCACGGTGGCACAGTGGTTAGCACTGCTGCCTCACAGCGCCTGAGACCCGGGTTCAATTCCCGCCTCAGGCGACTGACTGTGTGGAGTTTGCACGTTCTCCCCGTGTCTGCGTGGGTTTCCTCCGGGTACTCCGGTTTCATCCCACAGTCCAAAGATGTGCAGTCCAGGTGAATTGGCCATGCTAAATTGCCCATAGTGTTAGGTAAGGGGTAAATGTAGATGTAAGGGTATGGGTGGGTTTCGCTTCGGCGGGGCGGTGTGGACTTGTTGGGCCGAAGGGCCTGTTTCCACACTGTAAGTAATCTAATCTAATCTAATCTAAAAGTTTGCACTTTGCACTGATAGAGATGCAACAGTAAATTATAAGACTTGGAATAAATGCCCAATGCTATAAAGTGAGGGGGAAGTAAGGGGGATCTCGATGTGAAAGTTGTTATATGGTCAGCATTGATAATGATTCAATGACTAGACTATTCTTCCCATTTGGCCAAGTCTGGGTCCAAGTCTCAACATATTTCATGTAATGCTAATCTTACAAACCAGAAATGTGATTTGATTTGATTTGATTTATTGTTGTCACATGTACCTAAGTACAGTGAGCAGTGCAGGCCGGTCATAGCACACAAAGACATGCAGATCATAGGGTGCTTAGAGCGAGACACAAGATTACACTGCACAGGAGGTGCACAAAGCAAGATCAACATGAGTTTTGAAATTAGAGATGTCCATTCAGCAGTCTAATAACAGCAGATAACATCGAGCTGCTCTTGAATCTGTCAGTGCGTGTATTCAAACAAGAGGTTGGAAGAGAGTATAACTGGGGTGGGATATTGGCTGCCTTTCCATGACAACAAGAAGTGTAGATGGAGTCAATGGATGGAAGGTTGGCTTGTGTGATGGACTGGGCTGTGCACACCACCTTCTGTAATTTGTTCCCGTCCTGGGCAGAGCAGTTGCCATACCTGGCCATTATGCACTCAGATAGAATGCTTTCTATGGTACATCTGTATACATTGGTGAGGGTCCTTATGAACATGTCTAATTTCCTAAGCCTCCTGAGGAAGAAGAGGTGCTGTTGAGCCTTCTTGTCCATCACATCTACATGGGAGGGCCAGGACAGGTTGTTGGGGATCGTCACTCCTCGGAACTTGACACTCTTGATCTTCTCCACCTCAGCTCCACTGAAATTCATCAACTTCATTAAAGTTATTTCATGGAGCTTTGTCCTGGATTCATCTGCGTGTGTTGATTTCACCTGTATCAAACAGACCCTCAAAGAGATTGCAACAGTGAAAGCATGAATGGACTAAAATGGCAATGTCATTGGAATCTTTACTGATTGGCAAATCCTTCATTAGTGCCTTCTCGAGATCAAGCTGTAAGAGCAATCTGAATGGGCTGCAGCTTTCACATTTTACTGGCTTTCTTACATGTTTAAAATAGTTTGCACTCCTAGCTTGTTTACAGCTGGAGATAAATTGTCATCAACAGAATGCAGAAAATGAATGTTTCAGAAGTCAGCACCTACTCTTACACATCAACAGACCAGAGTAAACACAATCCAGAGTAACTCAACTGCGGTTTACTCAACTCCTTAGCACGTGATCCAGATTGACATTCCAGTACAATCCTTAGTGTGTGTAATATTGTTGGAGATGCCATGCTTGGCTGAGCTTCTACCTAAAGGTTCAAGTTTATGTCAAATGACACAGAGCAGAAGTCTCCGATCCACAAATCACTTAGACAAAATCAGAAAGAAATTTGCTGCTCCTCTCCTTCATGAGGCTGCTGTGGGACAAGCCCATTGCAGGCAAGGTCAGTCAGGGTTTATCGCTCATCTCTGGTTGCCTTTAAATTGATCAGCTCTCTAGGCCATTTCCGAGGGCAGTTAAGAATCAAGCACACTGCTGTGGGTCTGGAGTCACATGCAGGCCAGATTACTTTTGCCTTAAAAGATCATGAATGAACTGGATGGATTTTTAACAATAATTTATACTGGTTACCATTGTACTACCAGCTTTTATTTTACGGTGGTGTCGCTGGATATCTAACAGCGACAAGTCAGAATACAAAGGCTTGGTGATGCGATGCAATGAGAATGACCTCTCTCTCAACGTTGGCCGAATTAAAGAACTTGTCGTTGACTTTAGAAAGAAAGGAGGAGAACATGCCCCCATCTTCATCAACGGAGCTGAGGTTGAGAGGGTGGAGACCATCAAGTTCCTCGGAGTGATGATAATCAACAATCTGTCCTGGACTTCTCACATAGATGCGATGGTCAAGAAGGCACAACAACTCTTCTTCCTCAGGCGGCTCAGAAAATTTGGCATGTCCATAAGGACCCTCGCCAACTTCAACCAGGTGCATAACGGCCTGGTACAGCAACTGCGGTGCCCAGCACCGTAAGAAACTCCAGAAGTTGGTGTACACAGCCCAGACTATCATGGTTATTAAGAAGGCATACGGTCTGTTAGGTTTTATTGGTAGAGGGATTGAGTTTCGGAGCCACAAGGTCATGTTGCAGTTGTACAAAACTCTGATGTGGCCGCACTTGGAGTATTGCATAACTCTCAACCGTTCTTTGAAGTGAGTCAAGATTACAGTAGTGCTGGAAAAGCACAGCAGGTCAGTAGGCAACCGAGGAACAGGAAAAATCAACATTTTGGGCAAAAGCCCCTCATCAGGAATTTTGCCCAAAATGTCAATTTTTCCTGCTCCTTGGATACAGCCCGACCTGCTGTGCTTTTCCAGCACCACTCTGCAATGCCGACTTCTGCCTAGTTCTTTGAAGTGGCCCAGCAAGCCACCCAGGCCATGGGAAATCATGCAGAGATAAAAATCCTAGCTTGCCAGCAATGTCCACATCCTATGAAAGAAATGCAGTCACACCTTGCTCTTTCACAACTAGATATACGTGGCTAGGCCTTGTTTCCCAAAGACACTGTCTCATCTTATCCCTTCACACAGATTCAATGGAAAGAAGGCAATGCTTGTGCCCATCAACGATACTGTCATCTTGACGTTGTGCACACATTGGTCTTTACAAAAAGCAGCCCAATTATAAGTGCTGCTACCTCATAGTGCCAGAGTTCTGGGTTCAATTCTGGCCTCGGGTGACTGTCTGTGCGGAGTTTGCACACTCTTCCTGTGTCTCTGTCACTGAGCTTTGAGATGAGAAGTAACTCTCTTTACTTCTCATTAAAAACAGGATTTGAATCTTTGGAATTCTTGACCACAGAGGGCTGTGGAAGCTCAGTGTTTGAATATGTTTAAGCTAGAGATTGACAGATTTCTGATTACCAATGACATACCAGGTTATGGGGTGTAAAAGGTATTGAAGTGTTCGATCAGCTATGATCGTATTAAAATGTGGGGCAGTCTCGATGGGCTGAATGGCCTTCTCTTGTCCTCTGTTCCTAAGAAATTCTGGAAATGTTCAACAGGTCTGCCTGTGTGTGTGGAGAGAAGAACAGAGTCTGGACTTAGTCATTCCCAGAACAAGAGAACAATATGCAGATGGAGAACCCAATTTCCCATTAGATGGGCTTTGCTGATGCTCTTTCCCATAGCAACGATATTATCATCCCAGGCCCTCTACCAAGGAGACCGGTTTATGTACTGAATCTGTCAAGGGAAGCAATTCTAATGAAGGAGACCATGAAATGGCTTCAAGGACTTGGATTCTGAACTACCACAACAGAGAGAAGATCAAGGAAGGCAGAGCCCAGACAGAGGACAACAAAGCAGGTGTGGACGGAGCTGGCTGAGGAAGAAGGTAGTAAATTTGGAGACAGTGCACCAAGAGGATCACAAGAGCATGGAGGTGACTGGCATCCCACTCCCAAGTACCAAGCTCCACAATTGGACTTAGAGAGAGGGTGATGGAATCATAGAGTCATACAGCATGGAAGACACCCATCAGCCGATCAGTTCTACACTGAACTATCGACACTAATCCCACTTTCCAGCACGTGGATCATATCCTTGAATGTTATGACACTTCAAGAGCTCAACGATTTTAAAGGTTATGAAACTTCCTGTCTCAACTACCCTCCCAGATGGTGCATTACAGACCACCATCACCCTCTGTGTGAAAATATCTATTTTCTCGCAATCTCCTGCCCTTTGTTGACCCTTCAACTAAGGGAAACAGCTTTTTCTCTATCCACCTTGTCCATGTCCCTCATGGGACTCAGCATCATCCTGCAGAGTGCCCCTCAGAGCAACAAACCGAGCACAAACATTGAATCCATTGCCCTGCAGTGAAGGCAAGTATTTGGCCACCGACAATGGACTCCCATCTGATCCACCAGGAAGGAGGTCTTGCTCCTGGAGCCTGCAGAGTTTGGGAATACTTGTTCAGCAATGTTACCCACTATGTCACGTCCTCAGGACCCATCAGAACATTTTCAGCTGTTAAATGTGCTTCCTAATGGCTGGTGGGGCTAGTTGCAGGTATTGTTCCATTCTGAGATAAAAACGAGTGTGTGACAGCAAGAAGGAGCAAAATGATGAGATCGTGTTAACCAGCTGATAATAACTCATCGAAAAACATGAGAAGTTATCTCATCAACCCCTCAGCATCGCTAATTTTCAGCTCCTGGAGTCTGATTAACAGATTATTGCATCGCATGAGGGGTTGATACAAAGACAAAGCCCACTTCCTTGAAAAAAGAATGTTTAAAATAATCGGGGACATTTTGTTGTCTGTTCCAGTGCCTTGTTTCCATGATGTGCATAAACCACATTAATCAGGAGATTTTATCTTAAACACAGATCCATGATCCAAACCTCTGTCAAATTTAATGCTGCATTTACAAGGATGTTGCCGGGGTTGGAGAGTATGAGCTACAGGGAGAGGCTAGATAGGCTGGGGCTGTTTTCTCTGGAGCATTGAAGGCTGAGGGGTGACCTTACAGAGGTTTATAAAATCATGAGGGACATGGATAGGGTTAGCAGGGTAGGGGAGTCCAAAACTCAAGGACATAGGTTTAAAGTGAGAAGGGAAAGATTTAAAAGAGACCTAACGGGCAACTTTTTTCAAACAGAGGGTAGTGTGTGTGTGGAATGAGCTGCCAGAGGAAGAGGAGAGTTCTGGTACAATTAGAACATTTAAAAGGCATCTGCACGGGTATATGAATGGGAAGGATTTAGAGGGGTATGAGTCAAATGCTGGCAAATGGGACTAGATTAATTTAGGATATCTGGTCGGCATGGATGAGCTGGAGTGAATGATACATCTCTATGAGTCTATGGCTTTCTATATGAAAGTAATTATGATAACAGAGGAAATGTTAAAAGTCGGTGTACTATAAAGCAGCTCTATGGAACAACCTGAGATAGTACTACCGTACGGAGGAGGCATTGACTTTAGTCAGATGTTTACAGTCTGCACCAAGGTCATTGTCAATTTCAAGCCAATGATGAGTGTGGGGAACCCATGTGGTCTTCTGTCACTGGGGGTCAGGCTGAAAGAATCTGTGGGGTTGCTTCGCGTTTCAGTTTCCCCAGCGGAGTATTAAGAAGTGCCTCAGTGAGGGTCTGCACATGGGGAGGCTAGAGGCAGTGGGGGGGGGGGGGGAGAGAGAGTTGGCATGGAGCTAGTGGATAGGGGTGGCATTGAGGATGCTTATATTGGGAATGAGTCTGAAAGTGGCGGGATGGTGGTCTTCTCGATGGGAAGGCTGGGAGTAGAATCGAGCTGTCGTTGGTAGCGGTAGGGTGGTTCTTAAGGGGGGGGGGAGAGATAGGCATCGACGTCTAGGAGGAGGGTATAGGTGTCGATGATGGGCATTGTTCCTTTACACCAGTATCTGGGTCTGCCTGCTAAGTGGAGCTGCCAACACTTGATTAATGAACTCACAGTGAGAACTGTCTGGTAACACCGACAGTGGGGCCCAATGGGACATTGCGATAATGTGGCTATTGGCACCATCCTTAAAAACACAACAGCGCCAGTTTGAAAAGACTCAGCCTCTATTTATAGAACGTCCACCTCAGCTGATATATTCGAGAACAAATTTCACGGAATAATCATCCCTTTGTCCTGGATCAGTGGAAATGAGAAGGAAAGATTCTGGCAACTGTAAACAATTAGTTAATATAACCGAGCCTTAATACAACAGTAAGCTGACCATAGTAATCAGCTCATTAGTGGCCTGATCATTACCATTAGTACAACAGTCAATATTAAATCCAACAGTCTCTGTTAAAATTGTCTTTTTGAAACAGAAGGCCAGAAAAATGCAATGAAATACAGAATAAATCTCAGATATAGACATTTCCACGCAGCCTGGCTGCTGCTGCAGGAAAGTGTTCTGTGATGAGAAGATGGAACATCCTCAGTAAATCATCCGGACTTTTTGGCTTGCTGCTCCCAATTCCATCTTCAGGCACAGTAGTGGGAGGTGAAGCGGTAATTTGTCAAACTCGGCAGCAAGTTGATAACGATCGGGCGAAACTCACACGGACACACTCGATGGAGCTGAGGCATCCACTGGGTTGCTGCGTCAGGTTAATGGAGATGGACACCTCACTACCTGTGACCACTCCTGTCACTGGCAGAGTTACTCCAATACTAGAACAATACAAAGCACTAACACACACCAGACATTAATTCCCTGTGACACTAAGTGGCATAAACATCACACCATTTCAACGAATAAAGCAAGGCTTGTATTCCTTTAGCTTTCTTTACAGGACATCCCAAAGCACTGTATAACCAATTAGGTCCTTCTAAGATTTTTTTTAAAGCGTTGCAATGTAGGACACACAGTGACTAACTTTTACCCAACATAGTGCCACAAACGACAACGTGAAAAATGGCTAAAATCAGGGCCTGGATTTCCCACACATTTGGGCTGGTTTCTTGTAGTTGTAACTTGTCAAACAAAATATCAACCAACCTGACACAAGTGATCACCAAATTTTAACCCAGCATCGCTGCAATTCATGTTCCCTCAGTCTTCCCCATAAATTTGAAAGCATTGTGTTGATGGTGAACGCTGTCCTCAAACCTGACCAAGGGCAGCACAATAGTTCGCACTGCTGCCTCATGGAGCCGGGGACCCGGGTTCGATTCCAGTCTCGGACGACTGTCTGCATGGAGTTTAGACGTTCGCCCTGTTTCTGGGGTGGGCTCCCTTCGGGTGCTTGAGGTTCCCCCCACAGTCTGAAGATGTGCAGGGTTTTTTTAGATTAGATTCCCTGCGGTGTGGAAACAGGCCCTTTGGTCCAACAAGTCCAGACCAACCCTCCGAAGGGTAACCCACCCAGACCCATTTCCCTCTGACTAATGCACCAAACACTATGGGCAATTTAGACTGGCCAATTCACCTGACCTGCACAACTTTGGACTGTGGGAGGAAACCAGAGCACCCGGAGGAAACCCACACAGACACGAAGAGAATGAGCAAACTCCGCACAGAGAGTCACCCAAGGCTGGAATCGAACCTGTGACCCTGGTGCTGTGAGGCAGTAGTGCTAACCACTGAGCCACCAAGGATTTGGTTGGGTGGATTGCCCATATTGTCCAGGCTAGCTGGATTAGCTATGGGTTGGGTCTGAGTAGGATGGGTTGGTGTGAGCTCACTGGGCCGAATAGCCTGCTTCTACACTAGAGTTTCTATCACCTCTCCAACCTGACCCTACACCACATCCATCCTCCCAGGTGATCTAAGCATCAACTCTTTATAATATTTGCTATTGGTTTGGGCATCTTTGAGGAAGTTGCAAAAATGTAAACAACAAAGAGGGCCATGCTTTGAAACTTTCCAACATAATTATTTCTGGTTTACTAAAATCAGGGGCCTGGATTTCTCACACATTTGGGGTGGTTTGTTTTAGTTGTAACTTGTCCAAAGAAAAAAAATCAACCAATCCATCACAAGTGATCACCAAATTTTAACACAACGCCGCCACAAGTCGTGTTCCCTCGGCGTTCCCCACAAGTTGGAAAGCGTTGTGTTGACGGTGAATGCTGTCCTCAGACCTGACCAAGGGCAGTGGTTAACACTAGCATATAACCTGACAAAGCCAGTCTCAATTACTTATAACCAGGATATCTGTAGGTAGTAGAACCGATATTCTGATTTAAGGCATGTATTTATTTTTGTAGCAACCCTATTTCCCGCTTCAAACACTGAACTGGAAGGCAATGGATCTGCTGTCTGAGTTTACTTTGTTGTGAGAAAGTGGGAACGTTTTGTCTTCTGGATGTCAGTATTCAGCTCTGGGAAGGCAGAAGCCTCCCAGTAAACCTTGTAACGTTATTCAAAATACTCAGCATGACATTGTGAAGACTTCCACAATGGTTCACTGAAAATGTGCCCATCACAGGGGGGGGGGGGGAGAGAGTGAGCCCTAATGGGAATTGTCCAGCATGGAACATCTGCAGGCCTGTGGCTGAAGAACGGACTGTAATGTTTAGCTTTTTAACTTATTTCCTTATTTTGCTGTTTTTGTACCTAGGTACCTTATGGGGAGGAAGCGGGAGAATGGGTTTGAGAAACTTATCAGCCATGATTGAACGGCAGAGCAGACTCAATGGGCTGAATGGCCTAATCTCTGCTTCTATGTCTTGTGGTCAAATATTCTTTGAAATATGTAACAAGGTCTTTTACATCAAGGTATGAGTTTAGATGCAGCGTTTGCTTAAAGTCTTTTGTGTTGTGTTAGGATCACTTTAAGGATCAGTGCTGTCCACTCTCTCCATGACTGTGGCAGAGTAGACAACATCCAGTCTCTTGGGCCTGAGTCTCGTCCATTCCACCTGATTTTCTTTTGTTTTTTGTTTTTCCCGTTGTTTTTCCTTTTTTTTAAAAAGTGTTTAGATTGGTTTTGGGTTACCTTCTGGAGACAGCTCGCTCATGGAGGCAGTGGTGGGACAGAGTGTGGTGGCAGCAGCTGTGGCTAGGCGTGAGCCCAGATGGCGTCCAGTGGCAAAGTCTGGTGCTCCCGGGTGGGACTTCAACCTGTGCAGGTGAAAGTGTGCCCAGACCTGGGGGAGAGCGTGCCCTAGTGGGGGGGGAACCCAGCGTGGAGCGTCTGCAGACCTGTGGCTTAAGAAAGGACTGTAATGTTTCGCTTTTTAAATGAGTTCTTTATTTTTCTATTTTTGTACCTTTGTGTGGCAACATTGTGCACTTATCACTGTACTCCTGTACTTGAGTACAATAAACCTAATCCTAATAATAAAAGACAGGAGGTGATGCAGCAATCTCAAGACACTGTGCTCAGTAAACAGCAGTAGGCAGACATCTCTCAATTAACACTGCTTGCATAGAGCTGTGGAAATGAAAGTTACCATAGTCACAGTGAACCATAGACTGCTCTCTCCTTGCAGAGCCTGAAGTCCACACCCTGAGTGAGGGTAAGACATCAGTCAGTGCAGAAACTGAAAATCTCCAGTTTGTATTACAAACCAGCCATCCAGCTAACCAAGCTAATAGACTCTTCTAAACTCAACTTAAAAAAAATTCACCTGTTATGATTTTGATTGGTATATATATATATATGACGATCTTAACTGAAATAACTCCCAGAAGGCCAGTATCCTGTTGCCAAGTCACCCTTTATTTACATGTGCACAGTACATGACACTGACCCAGCTCCCTCACAGCTGGCTCCTAGTGTGAGCAGAACCCCTGACACTCCTGTTTATTTTATTTTCTCTTGAAAACAAGAGTGAGAATTTTTAAATTGAAGCATTTCTTGACAGGGAGCCAATGTAGGGCTAATGGGGTGAATGGACTGAGTGTAAATTAAGATCCAGACAGTAGGGTTTTGGATGGCAGGCGAGGGGGTAGTTACCATTAACCAGAAATTTTCTTGAGTTAAACGTGTAAATGTTGTGGATACAAAAGCTGGTCAGGAGTAAAATAACTCCACAGAAGGCAGGACCCCACCACCAATTCCCCCTTTATTGATATGCGGAGTGTCCTTGACACTGATCCAGCTCCCTCAGAGCCAGCTCTCAGAGTGAGCAGAACCCCTGATATAAACTCCTGTTTATTTTTTTCTTTTTTTTTCTTTTCTAGAGTGAATAGAACCTCTGACACTCCTGTTTATTTTTTTTTAGTGCTTATTTTTTCCCCAGCACCCATGTTGGGTGTGTGCAGGTGTGAGACACAGTGAAAGACACAAGGTGCACAAATCATTATTCACTTTCCACCACCAGGAAGATAGGAAACACCCGAGTGGCCAGTGACAAGCACTGCCCTTCACATCAAAGGACAATGCTGTGTGATCAAACAGTGAAGGGGAGGGTAGGGACTAAATCAAAATAGAGTTGGAGGGGGAAATAATGCACTCCACTCCCTGCGGCGCCCACCTCTCCCTGAACACCTCCAGGGTGTTGGTGGACACCGCGTGCTCCTTCTCCAGAGACACCCGGGCTCTAACATAACCGCAGAAGAGGGGCAGGTAGTCGGCCCTAACGACCCCCTCCATGACCTGTTTATGGCCAGTTTGGCCAGGCCCAGGAGCAGACCCACAAGGAGGTCTTCAGACCTGCCCTCCCTCCTCCATACCGGGTGCCCGAAGATCAGGAGCGTGGGACTGAAGTGCAGCCAGAAACAGAGGAGAAGGTTTTTAAGGAAATCAAAAAGGGAGTGCAAACGCCCACACCCAATATATACATGGTCCACGGACTCCACAGCGCCACAGAACAAGCAGTTGGGCTGGGAGTCCGTGAACCACCGCAATCTGCGGTTGCAGGGGACCACTGCATGCAGCACACTCCACCCCAGATCCCCGAGAGAAAGGGACACTCCTGTTTTTATTTTTTTTTCTTTTATTATTATTTTTTATTTTTTATTACCCCCACACTACCGCCTAACTGCGGTAGTGCTTATTTTTTCCCCAGCACCCATGGTGTGTGTGTGTGCAGGTGTGAGACACAGTGAAAGACACAAAGTGCACGAATCTTTATTCAGTTTCCACCACCAGGAAGATATGAAAAACACCCGAGTGGCCAGTGACAAGCACTGCCCTTCAAACCACAGGGCAATGCTGTGTGATCAAAACAGTGAAGGGGAGGGTAGGGACTAAATCAAAATAGAGTTGGAGGGAGAAATGATGCACTCCACTCCCTGCGGCGCCCACCTCTCCCTGAACGACTCCAGGGTGTTGGTGGACACCGCGTGCTCCTTCTCCAAGGACACCCGGGCTCTAACGTAACCCCAGTAGAGGGGCAGGCAGTCGGCCCTAACGACCCCCTCCACGGCCCGCTGCCTGGACCTGTTGATGGCCAGTTTGGCCAGGCCCAGGAGCAGACCCACGAGGAGGTCCTCGGACCTGCCCTCCCTCCTCCGCACCGGGTGCTTGAAGATCAGGAGCGTGGGACTGAAGTGCAGCCAAAAGCAGAGGAGGAGGTTTTCAAGAAAATCAAAAAGGGAGTGCAAACGCCCACACCCAATATATACATGGTCCACAGACTCCACAGCGCCACAGAACAAGCAGTTGGGCTGGGAGTCCGTGAACCACCGCAATCTGTGGTTTCAGGGGACCACTGCGTGCAGCACCTCCACCCCAGATCCCCGAGAGAAAGGGACACTCCTGTATTTTTTTTTTTTTTTTCTTTTTGTGTGTGTGCAGGTGTGAGACACAGTGAAAGACACAAAGTGTACGAATCTTTATTCAATTTCCACCACCAGGAAGACAGGAAAAACACCCAAGTGGCCAGTGACAAGCACTGCCCTTCAAACCACAGGGCAATGCTGTGTGAGCAAAACAGTGAAGGGGAGGGTAGGGATCAAATCAAAATAGAGTTGGAGGGAGAAATGATGCACTCCACTCCCTGCGGCGCCCACCTCTCCCTGAACGACTCCAGGGTGTCGGTGGACACCGCGTGCTCCTTCTCCAAGGACACCCGGGCTCTAACGTAACCCCGGAAGAGGGGCAGGCAGTCGGCCCTAACGACCCCCTCCACGGCCCGCTGCCTGGACCTGTTGATGGCCAGTTTGGCCAGGCCCAGGAGCAGACCCATGAGGAGGTCCTCGGACCTGCCCTCCCTCCTCCGTACCGGGTGCCCGAAGATCAGGAGCGTGGGACTGAAGTGCAGCCAGAAACAGAGGAGAAGGTTTTTAAGAAAATCAAAAAGGGAGTGCAAACGCCCACACCCAATATATACATGGTCCACGGACTCCACAGCGCCACAGAACAAGCAGTTGGGCTGGGAGTCCGTGAACCACCGCAATCTGCGGTTGCAGGGGACCACTGCATGCAGCACACTCCACCCCAGATCCCCGAGAGAAAGGGACACTCCTGTTTTTATTTTTTTTTCTTTTATTATTATTTTTTATTTTTTATTACCCCCACACTACCGCCTAACTGCGGTAGTGCTTATTTTTTCCCCAGCACCCATGGTGTGTGTGTGTGCAGGTGTGAGACACAGTGAAAGACACAAAGTGCACGAATCTTTATTCAGTTTCCACCACCAGGAAGATATGAAAAACACCCGAGTGGCCAGTGACAAGCACTGCCCTTCAAACCACAGGGCAATGCTGTGTGATCAAAACAGTGAAGGGGAGGGTAGGGACTAAATCAAAATAGAGTTGGAGGGAGAAATGATGCACTCCACTCCCTGCGGCGCCCACCTCTCCCTGAACGACTCCAGGGTGTTGGTGGACACCGCGTGCTCCTTCTCCAAGGACACCCGGGCTCTAACGTAACCCCAGTAGAGGGGCAGGCAGTCGGCCCTAACGACCCCCTCCACGGCCCGCTGCCTGGACCTGTTGATGGCCAGTTTGGCCAGGCCCAGGAGCAGACCCACGAGGAGGTCCTCGGACCTGCCCTCCCTCCTCCGCACCGGGTGCTTGAAGATCAGGAGCGTGGGACTGAAGTGCAGCCAAAAGCAGAGGAGGAGGTTTTCAAGAAAATCAAAAAGGGAGTGCAAACGCCCACACCCAATATATACATGGTCCACAGACTCCACAGCGCCACAGAACAAGCAGTTGGGCTGGGAGTCCGTGAACCACCGCAATCTGTGGTTTCAGGGGACCACTGCGTGCAGCACACTCCACCCCAGATCCCCGAGAGAAAGGGACACTCCTGTTTATTTTTTTTTACTTTTTTTTTTTCTCTTTCTTTTCCTCCCTCCTCCATACTGGGTGCCCAATCTCCTGTTCATTTTTTTTTTTATTTAACCCCCACACTACCGCCTAAGTGCGGTAGTGCTTATTTTTTTTCCCCAGCACCCATGGTGTGTGTGTGCAGGTGTGAGACACAGTGAAAGACACAAAGTGCACGAATCTTTATTCAATTTCCACCACCAGGAAGATAGGAAAGACGCCCGAGTGGCCAGTGACAAGCACTGCCCTTCAAACCACAGGGCAATGCTGTGTGAGCAAAACAGTGAAGGGGAGGGTAGGGACTAAATCAAAATAGAATTGGAGGGAGAAATGATGCACTCCACTCCCTGCGGCGCCCACCTCTCCCTGAACGACTCCAGGGTGTCGGTGGACACCGCGTGCTCCTTCTCCAAGGACACCCGGGCTCTAACGTAACCCCGGAAGAGGGGCAGGCAGTCGGCCCTAACGACCCCCTCCACGGCCCGCTGCCTGGACCTGTTGATGGCCAGTTTGGCCAGGCCCAGGAGCAGACCCACGAGGAGGTCCTCGGACCTGCCCTCCCTCCTCCGTACCGGGTGCCCGAAGATCAGGAGCTTGGGACTGAAGTGCAGCCAGAAACAGAGGAGAAGGTTCTTAAGAAAACCAAAAAGGGAGTGCAAACGCCCACACCCAATATATACATGGTCCACGGACTCCACAGCGCCACAGAACAAGCAGTTGGGCTGGGAGTCCGTGAACCACCGCAATCTGTGGTTGCAGGGGACCACTGCGTGCAGCACACTCCACCCCAGATCCCCGAGAGAAAGGGACACTCCTGTTTATATCAGTCAGCCAGGGCTCCCTGATTGGATCAGGTTAACAGCCCTAATCAGGGAACTCATCCTATGAGGTCCTCCTGGCTGACTTCATTACGATCACTACATTAACATTTTTCAAAAGGCATAGCTTTGACATTGCTGCACTCTCTCAGTGTGACACTAGAGGATTAGACTGGGTTCTGTGCTCATTCCTTAGAAGTGAAGATCTTATCCACAATGTTCTGACTAACAGGCGAGTGAGATATCTGTCAATTGTGTTATCAGTATCTCAAATGAGTTACGTTTTTTTATTTTCTTGCCAATTATAGATTAGCGTGATGTGTAGTAATTGGTGTTTTCTTCTTCACTGTAATAACACACTTTACAGTCAGACAGTGTCACTCTGCAGCTTCAGTTTTGCAGTCTGTGATGTGATCCCTTCAAAATGTTCGAGGAGGGATTTTTGCAAAATAATTTTCCTCTAAGAACATTTTAACAATCATTTCCTTAAGTAATCTACATCCTGTGACCATATCATAAACCTGTGTCCCCATTGGATTAGCCCGGGGAAACAGCGCTGATTACTGTAATCGATTACTGAAATTCACACAAGATTCCCACTCTTTCTCCTGTGAAATATCAAACACCAGGCCCACTGGCTAAAATTGCACCAAACGTAGGAACATTGGAACATGAAAGAGAGTTTAGCCACTAGAATGTGCTCATTAAGATAATGGCTGAGCCATGATCTAACGCTAGACTCCAGTCATTGTTTCACATTCCTTCACACCTAGCCAAACAAACAATCTGCCAACCATAGGTGTAAGAGCATCTCTGCTGTCAAACTAACTGAGACAGTAGTAGCACTGACAGAAGGCTTGAGGTTCCACGTACTTAAAGCACCTTAAGAGGAGACAACAAATGCACACAGCGTCTTTTTGCTAACTGAGGAGGCCAAAGTGCTAGGGAGGGTGCAGACACCTCATATGCTTCTCTCACCTTGCCAGCTATTGGATAATGCTGATGGTCAAACCGATGGACACATCCCCACCATCCATCCAGGGGTCAGGTCAGTCTGAGTCGCCTCCAGTGTCACCATTCTCTCGTAAGGGTGGATGTACAGATGAGAGAGAAACGTCTATATTCATGGCCTGGATGGACACATCCGCTCTCAAAGCCAGGCCGTGGGTACTCTCTGGAATCTCCATAGACCTCACACTGGACATTGAGTACATGCCACTTCCTGGAAAACTTCAGAGAAATGCCTTCATCCTGCAGCTTAGCGTAGGTCTGGAATCCCATCATCCCCCTCAGTGACAGTGGTCTCACTGTGCACATGTATGTGCATCTGTGTGTATGTGTGTGTGTCTGGGTGTGTGTTTATGTGTAGTATGAATGTGTGTGTACATGCATTTGTGTGTGTGCATATGTGTGTGAATGTGTGCATGTGTGTGTCTGAGTGAGTTTGCATGTTTCTGTGTGCAAGTGCAAATGTTTGTGTATGAATGTGTATGCACATATTTGTCTGCGCGTCTGGTGTGTGTATAAGCCTGTCATTTGTGTGTATCAGTCTGTATGTATGTCTGTCTGTGTATGCATATTTATCTGACAGTGTGTATATGTGTCTAACAATGTGAATGTGCTTTTGCCTATCAGTGTCTGTGCGTGGCCATATATCTGTCAGTTTTGTGTGTGTGTGTGTGTGTGTTTGTGTGTGTGCGCGCGCATGTGTGTTTATCTATCCGTCTGTCTCTGCGCCTGTGTTTAAATTACTGACAGCAGTTTGCAACCCCAGATCTACTCTCAAACGTAAATGGCAGTGACTGATCTGACCCCTGAGGAACACTGCCTCCCTCCTCAGGATTGGGCAATGGTCTCCTGCAATGGAAACACTCTGTTCCTGGAACTGTCAGAGAAAAATGTAATGGCTTTTTTTTTTGCTCCTCCATAGCCAAGACTCCAGAATACACATGGCACATAGACACCACTCAATATGCTCCCTCGTGCCTAGTCATGAGGGCACCCACCATTGCACTGCTGCCTCACAACTCATGGTGGAATAGCTGCCGTGCTGCCGTGCCAATTGCCGAGAGATGTCCTCCCTGGAGTGGTGTATACTAGGGCCCCACCAATAGTCCAGACCATTTTCCACACGGATGTTTTGCACCTGCACGGGCACAGGAGAGGAACGTGAATTGCCCCAGAAGGCCATGCACAATGATTAAACAGCTGGCATCCTGGTGGCAGTCCCTGTAGCCATGCCATACATGTGCCATTGCGAGAGGCATCAGTGTCAGACACCTGCCCATTGACAAGGTAGTGTCCTGCTCCTTTCAGAGGGAGTTGCTGCAACTCTCACTCCGACATCACCGACCCTCACTCCGGCATCACCAATCCTCACTAAGGCATCACCGACCCTCACTCCGGCATCACCAATCCTCATTCCAGCATCACCGACCCTCACGAAGGCATCACCAATCCTCACTCCGGCATCACCGACCCTCAGTCCGGCATCACCGACCCTCACTAAGGCATCACCGACCCTCACTCCGGCATCACCAATCCTCACTCTGGCATCACTGACCCTCACTAAGGCATCACCAATCCTTTCTGCAGCATCACCAATCCTCACTCCGGCATCACCCTCACTCTGGCATCACCAATCCTCACTCCGGCATCTCTGACCCTCACTCTGGCATCACCGACCCTCACTGCGGCATCACCAACCCTCACTAAGGCATCACCAATCCTCACTCCAGCATCACAGACCCTCACTCCGGCGTCACCCTCACTCCGGCATCACCAATCCTCACTCCGGCATTACCAAACCTCACTCCGGCATCACCAACCCTCACTCCAGCATCACCAACCCTCACTAAGGCATCACCAATCCTTACTCCGGCATCACCGACCCTCACTCTGGCATCACCAATCCTCAGTCCGGCATCACCGACCTCACTGCGGCATCACCAATCCTCACTCCGGCATCACCAATCCTCACTCCGGCATCACCGACCCTCACTGCGGCATCACCAACCCTCACTCTGGTATCACCAATCCTCACTCCGGCATCACCAACCCTCACTCCAGCATCACCGACCCTCACTCCAGCATCACGGACCCTTACTCCGGCGTCACCCTCACTCCAGCATCACCAATCCTCATTCCGGCATCTCTGACCCTCACTCTGGCATCACCGACCCTCACTGCGGCATCATCAATCCTCACTCCGGCATCACCGACCCTCACTAAGGCATCACCAACCCTCACTCCGGCATCACCAATCCTCACTCCGGCATCACCAACCCTCACTCCAGCATCACCAATCCTCTCTGTAGCATCACCAATCCTCACTCCGGCATCACCAATCCTCACTCCAGCATCACCAATCCTCTCTGTAGCATCACCAATCCTCACTCCGGCATCACCGACCCTCACTGCGGCATCACCAATCCTCACTCCGGCATCACCAATCCTCACTCCGGCATCACCGACCCTCACTCCGGCATCACCGACCCTCACTCCGGCATCACCAACCCTCACTCTGACATCACCAATCCTCACTCCGGCATCACCAAACCTCACTCCGGCATCACCAACCCTCACTCCAGCATCACCGACCCTCACGAAGGCATCACCAATCCTCACTCCGGCATCACCGACCCTCAGTCCGGCATCACCGACCCTCACTCTGGCATCACCAATCCTCAGTCCGGCATCACCGACCCTCACTGCGGCATCACCAATCCTCACTCTGGCATCACCGACCCTCACTAAGGCATCACCGACCCTCACTGCGGCATCACCAATCCTCACTCCGGTATCACCAATCCTCACTCCGGCATCACTGACCCTCACTGCGGCATCACCAACCCTCACTCTGGCATCACCAATCCTCACTCCGGCATCACCAATCCTCACTCCGGCATCACCAACCCTCACTCCGGCATCACCAACCCTCACTCCAGCATCACCGACCCTCACTCCAGCATCACGGACCCTTACTCCGGCGTCACCCTCACTCCAGCATCACCAATCCTCACTCCAGCATCACCGACCCTCACTGCGGCATCACCAACCCTCACTCTGGCATCACCAATCCTCATTCCGGCATCACCAACCCTCACTCCAGCATCACCAATCCTCACTCCAGCATCACCAACTCAAACCCCGGCATCGCCAACCCTCACTCCGGCATCACCAATCCTCACTCCGGCATCACTGAGCCTCACTCCAGCATCACCAACCCTCACTCCGGCATCACCAATCCTCACTCCCCCAGCAGGGCACCCTCACAAGCAGCTGGCAGAGGACGCACACCTACGCAGAGTGGGAAAGGTATCTTGTGGCACATGACCTCTCCACATCCAGGCTTGTCCTTTTAGACACCAAGGCCTCCTCCTTCTGTCATTGTGGGAGAGCCTTGCTGGAGTAGCCCATGAAAACATACAAGGGAGACGCCGAGGGACCAGGGGCCCACACCGATCGCTATCTGACAGTGCTGGCAAATGTTTCTTTTCCTCAGGCCTTCAGCTGGTGTCACTTTTAACGGAGGAGATATGGCACAAGGCAAAACATCAACATCAAGCCAGATCTGACAAGTATTAATGCAGTATTTTTAAACACATTACTACCACTAGTTTCTGATCTCCCTCAGGCCAAATGGGCCAAAGATAAAAGAATAAACGCTTATATGTCTCAACTTACATTGCTGACAGAAAACCAGCAATGTTCACTGGATACAATCAGATCAATCCTTCAAACTAGGGCCTGAGCTTTCCCATGATGCAGATGCAGCTGGAAGCAGGCACCAGGATTAGAATCATAGAATCCCTACAGTGTGGAAGCTGGCCATTCGGTCCATTGAGTGTAGACCATCCCTCTGTGGAGCATCCCACCCAGACCCACCCCTCCTAGCTTCTCCCTGCAACCCTTCATTCCCAATCCACCTAGCCTGCATATCCTTGGACACTATGGGTAATTGAGCACGGTCAATTCATCCTAACCTGCATATCTTTGGACTGTGTAAGAAAACTGTGAAGGGCAAAAGCCCTGCATCAGGAACCGAAACGTCGATTTCGAAGCTCCTTGGATGCTGCCTGAACTGCTGTGCTCTTCCAGCACCACTAATCCAGGAACCCACACTAGTTTAGATGGGACCTAGAAAATGCTGCAGTCCTTGGGGTGAAGGGACACCTCTGTTAGGTATCAATCTGTAATTGGTAACTTAACCCTGAATAGTCCCAGGCTTCACACAGCTTTGGACACTTAGCGAGAAACGATTTAACCAAACCTGTTTACTCTATAATCTCAATATTGCTTATGCACCCACTTTTCAAGGTTCCACTGAGATCTTTTCATTCCATCCACACCAAACAGATTTTTATAGCTCAAGATAAATATCTTTCTCTTGCACTGGAAGTTTAAAACTTTGCTTAGGATGTATATTCCCATTGAGTAACAGAATAATATCGACTGTTAACAATAGAACACTGGGAATGGACTAAAGCGTTCGAACACAGCATTGAGACATTAAAGGTGAACACAGAACTGTCTGTGACACTGGCTCACTACCAAACACTTTATATTCTCCTTCCTTCTGGGGAGCTTCTTGCTGATGAAACCAATGGTGCATTAAAATATGATTTATTCCAACTATAGGATTTATCATGGTCATTACTGATGATTAGGGACTGCCTTTGTGGGACTCTCTTTCACTGAAAATATAATTGCCTTCATGAAAGTGTGTCGGCAAGCCATTGTGATTTTAATCATACTCTGTGATGCATAAACATTTTGATGCTTGTATTATTGTAGATAAAGAATAGCATTAAGTAGACGTTTCTAGACCATTTCCTCCATTAACTGAACATGTATCAAACAAACAGCATAAACTGTGACTGAGCTGGTTACATCCCTGCCTCTGGGTCACAGGATGTGTCTTGACATGAGTATCAAATCTAGACTGACCACCAGGGGAGCGTTGCCCATTGTATAAAAAAAGATGGCCTGAAAAGTTACACTCAATAGCTTTGGTATAGCCCTGCTCTTTGACATGTGAATTTGTGGTTGTCAGAGGAACTAGTCAATTTGTTCAACAGGTGTGAACTGGAAAAGCACAGCAGGTCAGACAGCATCTGAAGAGCAGGAAAGTCAACATTTCAAGCCAACAACCCTTCACCAGGACTGGGAAGAGGCAGGGAGCCCAGAGGTATATAGAGCGATCAAGGTGGGGCTGGGGAAGGTGGTTGGGCTGGTGATTGGTGGATGCAGGTAGTTGGTTATTGTGATTGACAGTGGGAAAGGTGGAGCTGATAGGTGAATGGGAAGATGGACAGGTTAGGTCCGGTCAGGGAGGCGGAGGTGGAGGGGAGCTAGGCATGGGATAAGGCTGGGGAAGGAGGGACTTTGAAGCTGGTGTAGACGACATTGAGGCCATTAGGCTGGAAGCTGTCCAGGTGAAATATCAGGTGGTGTTCCTCCAGTTTCTGTTTGGTCTCACTCTGACAATGGAGGAAGCCAGGGATGGACATGTGGCGGGGGAGTGGGAGGGGAAATTAAAATGGATGCAACTGGAAAGTTGGGTTGGTAGGTGCGTGCGGAGCGCACGTGCTCCACGAACTGGACCACGAGTTTGCGTTTGGTCTCCTCTAGCAAAATGTCCATCCTTGGCCTCCTTCACTGTTAGAGTGATGCCAAATTAAAACTGGTAAAACACCTCCTGATATTTCACCTGGAAAGCTTACAGCCCAAGGACCTCAACATCGACTTCACCAGCTTCACAATCCCTCCTCCCCCAGCCTTATCACATGCCCATCTCCCCCAACCCCCTCACCTCCCTGAACTGACATGTCCATCTTCATACTCAACTATCCACTCCATCCTTCCCACTGACCAATCACAATCACCCCTTACCTGCATCCACCTATCACCATTCCAACCACCTGCCAATACCTCTGGGCTCCCCTCTGCCTCCCCAGTCAGCCGGAAACGTTGACCTTCCTGCTTTCCGGATGCTGTCTGACCTGCTGTGCTTTCCGAGCCTCACATCAATTGGTTCCATCTTCCAGCATCTACAGTCCTTACTGTCTACTAGTCAGTTTGCTGTCAGCCATTAGTCTATTCTATGGTTGACATCCATGTAGTAGGGGCAGATTTGAGTGAGAAATCCAGGGAGACCCATTGCAACATTAAGACTATTTCACTCAACCTTTTGTGCTTTTGCCAAGCAGTGGCGCAAGTTTGTTGCTAGTTGACAGCGAGTTGCCATTTAAGGGGGATAATCACTTGTTAAATGTTTCATTCATAGCCTGACTCATCTCATTTGTATTCAGCTCCCTATCTTACCAAATGTATCAAACAAGCTCGATGATGGGAAAATTCAACATGGTGGACACAGCAGGTACTTAATGACTTCACTCGCAGCTCCTTCATAGGGCATCATGTTGGACACAGGGAACCAACATAGATCATAGAATCCCTACAATGTGAAAACAGGCCATTTGGCCCAACAAGTCCACACCAACCCTTTGAACAGTAACCCACCCAGACTCTTCAACTACCCTATTACCTTAAATTTCCCCTGACTAATATGCCTAACCTACACATGCCTGAATGCTATGGGCGATTTAGCATGGCCAATCCACCTAACCTGCACACCTTTGTGATTGTAGGAGGAAACCAGAGCACCTGTAGGAAACCCACGCAGTCACAGGGAGAATGTGCAAACTCCACACAGACAGTCGCCCGAGGCTGGAATCGAACCCATGTCCCTGGCGCTGTGAGGCAACAGTGCTAACCACTGAGCCACCATTCTGCCCTGCATCTCATGGGTGTGGTCACACGTACCCCATATGCATAGAGATTGGCATCTGACATGTGCCAACCTCTAAGAACCTTCATGGCCTATCTCTGATATATTTACAAGATCCTTCTTGCACTTCAATGCTACACCTCGGGCTGCTTTGGAATCTCTCACTGTGACACTGAGTGAGTGGGCAACTCAGAGGACATGTCTCTGTGTTATGGACCAGGCCAGATACCCTCAGAACATTTTAAGACCCTCACCTTTCTCGTTGTTTTAGGCAGATGTAAGGTAGATATCCCAGGAGCGATGCAGCCGGTCAAACCACATGGCTTCAAGTAAAACAGAATTTATTTACACACCACCAAAGGAAGCACAAACAAACAAAAACAGAATTTAGAACAACAACGATTTGAAAACCCAACTGAAACAATATCGCCCGCAACTTAACAAAGGGCTGTTCTGATTTCCTTCAGTATCCCATAAACAAACCCCTTGGCAAAAAGGTAAATTCAAACTCAGGTTCTTACAGGAGAGAGAGATTGCAGAGAGAATCAGGCAGGGATCATTTGCTGAATCATGGAACCCCTTTTCACTGGTGCAGCTTCTCTAGGTCCCCAGCTAAAACTAAACCAAACTAGAAAGATCCCTGAACTGTGAGAACCGGCCACTCCCCTTTCATTGTACAAATGTTTACTTTTTAAAAACACCTAAAAGTCCTTTTTCCTGATTGTTGCCTGAGGCGGTATCTGTTAGCCATAATCAAAGTGGCCTAAAACCAGACAAACCGGAACCTCTGCCTTTAGAACCCCTTTTGGATAAACTAAGGATAACATAAACTTGTTAAAGTAGCAGCATTGTCATAATAGTTAGTGCTGTTGGGAGGTTGTGGTGGATGAGAGCAAGTGTGGAAGATGTTTCAAGCAATGGGGAGTGGTAGAGTGTGAGCCTCGCTGGGAGGTGGTTGCAAGAGCAGAGATGGAGAGAGGGTTCGGTGTCATGAGGAAGTGTACGCTCTTCCAACAGCAGAGTGGAAAACGGCATTGACCTTCTTTCTCCAGTGCTAGAGCATACCTCCAGACGACGGTGGCTGCTCTAACGTGGGTGGCAGCCTTAGATCAGCCTGGGTACAGTCTAGTATTGTGGTCCCTTCTGCTGGCCTGGCAGAAGAGGGCACCCCAGCTGTGCACCGACGAGCAGGATTTCCAGTGGCATGAGAAGTTCCCCCTCTCTCGGGTAAATATCAGAAACCGTGCAGGGAAACTCCTGAGTTACAATGCTTGTCCAGGTGTACAACAGGCTTTTAGAGATGGCGTGGGCACAAGGGATTCTGGGATATTTCAGATGTTCCAGGAATGGCACACAAGTAGATGGGTCTTGGACACAGACATCACCAACACCATCAAGGTGGGCTAAGTCAAATTTGCGAAGAATCAGCTTCACAGTGAAAATCCCTCCAAAAAAATCCAGGCTTAGGAAAAAGTAAGATTCTTTTCTTAGTTATTATCTCTATGGTGATTTAACAATGTGTGTTACCCAGTATTAATGTACCTAACCAGTCTTAGTCTCTATAACCTGTTATCTTACTATTGTGCAACAACTACTTCTTGTTACTTAAGTGCATGGTTCTTCTGCCAAAGATTTATTAATGGTCGATCCTTCACCCTTTGATATTAGTGAGTCCTGATTACAAAATGGTTGATGGTAACAAATCTACCTAAAGAGGAACTTAGCATAAACAAAGGCAACGAATGTTAGAGAGACTCAGCAGGTCTGGCAACATCAATGGAGAGCGAGAAATAGCGTTAACCTTTTGAGTCCAATTGGCCTCCCTTCAGAGTTCCAAGGTGTTATCTGGGTTCTAGCAGGACCAGGTCCATGCCCTCAGCATCTCTGACAACAATGTGTTTCAGATCAGGCCTTCAACTGAGGTGCTGCCTGGCAGATCTGAAAGATTTCATGGCTGTATTCCCAAAGGAGAGTTTGGGTGTTTGCCCTGGTGTCCTCAATCACAGTACACAAAAACAAAACAGATGGTGACCATGTTGCTGTTTGTTTGAACACTAGCTGTCCAATTTCATAGATAACACCAATAATTACACTTCTAAAGCACTTGGGTGGCACAGTGGCTCAGTGGTTGGCACTGTTGCCTCACAGTGCCAGGGACCCGAGTTTGATTCCAGTCTTGGGCGACTGGCTGTGTGCAAACTGATTGCACATTCTCCCTGTGTCTGCGTGGATTTCCTCGCACAACCTAAAGATGTGCATGTAAGGTGAGTTGGTTATGGGAACTTGCCCGTGGTGTCCAGCGATACGTAGGTTAGGTGCATTGGTGGGGTAAATGCAGAGTAATAGGGTAGGGGAATGGGTCTGCGTGGGATACTCTTTGGAGGGTCGGTGTGGACTTATTGGGCCAAATGGCCTGTTTCCACACTGTAGGGATTCTATGAAAATGCCTTGGGATGTCCTGAGATCATAAGGGGCAAAAGAGAAATGAATGTTTTTATTCTGCTTTTTCAATCCTGATCTGAATAAACTACGAGATGTTCTTCCATGAAATACAGTGCCCCCTGGCGTGAATGCACTGAAGTCAGCAAGTTAGCCGACATTGTCGGCAGTCACTCACTGATGAGTATAGCTGTCCACCTGTAAATTCCATGTCACTGGCTGTGGGTTCTGTGGGACTTTGTGTGGTTGATGAGCCCAATCCTAGAGCTCAATCTGCACATTTAACAAGTGTTTCAAGTAGGACGGAGTGGTCCCTGGCCTTGAGAACACTGGCATTCCTTCCTCCGGTTCCTTTTCCGTACTTCCTCTTGCTGACAGATATTCTCCAAGAACCATGTCCTTACGTGTGAGAGGTCGCTTTTTTTCTGAACAAAGGTCTCCCATGCTTTGCCATGCGTGTTGCACTTTGAGGCAAACCTTCAGAGAGTCTTTCTAATGCTCCCTTCTTCCTCCCCTTGTTTGAATTCCTCCTTTGAGCTGGGTGGAAGATGATTAGCTTTGGCAATCAGAACTCAGGCACCCTGCGCACATGGTTGGCCCAGCAGAGTGTGAGGTTAACGGATTGCCAAAGTACTCTGTGTAACAGTGTAAGCTTGGAAATTTGGTGATTGTGGGCACTCAGTACAGTGAGGGAAGAGGAGTTATAAAATCGTAGAGTCATAGAATGACAGAGCACTGAAATAGACACTTTGTCCAACCAGTCCATGCTGACCATAATCCCAAATTAAACTAGTCCCACCTGCCTGCTCCTGGCCCATATCTCTCCAAACATTTCTTATTTATGTACTTTCAATAACTGTAAGAAATTTCGAAGTGAGTCTAGAAATATGCCTGAATCTCATGTGCAGCTGCAAGATCCATGCTACTCTGAGTCCAACAGTTTAGAATTTTGTTGTTCTGACCTTGTACAAATCAGCATTTTAAGACAGGCATCCGGAGACTGGCAGCAAGATATGAGAGCTAAAACCTGGACACATTGACTAGGAGAGCAGTTTTATGCTTTTAATTTCACTTTATACACAGGGGCAGTAGTTTAAACTGGAACTACATGTGTAATAGTACATTTATAATTAAATCAAATAATATCGATACTGATTATCATCGAGCGATAGTCATAAAACTAATTTGTTAAATAAAACACAGTAAGGGTGGTGGAGATGGATGAAGACGTGGGCACTTTATTTTACACAGAGAATGGATCTTTTGTGGAATGAATTTCCTGAGGAAGTGGTGGAGGTGGAATACAATTACAATGTTGAAAAGACATTTGGATAGCTAAATTAACAGGAAACGTTTTGGAGGGATATGGACCAGGAGCAGACGGGTGGGACTAGTTTAGTTTGGGATTATATTCAGCATGGACTGGTTGGGCCGAAGGGTCTGTTTCCATGCTGCATGACTCTATGACTCAATGTGTTGCAGCTGTAGCATGTGGGTAATGTTGGACACTAGTGCGATCCATGGCAACCACATTTGCAATTAATGGTTACTCCTCAAGGAACTTCAGATACTGCAGTGCATTTAAGGGGAGGGGGGTGGAGGGTTGTGTAGAAATTACCTGTCCAGGAGGCAATCCCACTCTTTTAGCTGAGCGATTTGAGTTTGGCGATGGTCAGGCACAGGTAGGTGTGACCGTGAGTGAGGCAGGTATGGAGATCCAGAAGTTAGTACTAATTGGCATGAGCTTTTGCAACTTCCAAAAACGTTCAAGGTTGTAACTTTTGTGGATGAGAGCATAGACTGCACGGAGGATGGGCTACTGGAGTACAAAATCATTTCACTGGTAGAGAGGATATGAGAAGGAAAACAGTTTGTTTTAAGAAATAGTTAAAGGGTAACCATTGTCCACCCCATCCAAGGGTGTCAGTGAATGCTGTGTCATCCATGGCTGCACTGAGGTTTCAGAGGAACCTGGAATGAGACCTGATAGTTCCAATTGCCTTGTTTCATATTGGGACTAATAGCAGAGGAAGAATTAGGAAAAGGGTTCTGCTAAGAGATTATGAACAGCTCAGGGCTCAATTGAAAAAGAAGACAATAAAGGTAACATTGTGTAGACTACTCTCTGAGCTTTAAGCAAAGTGGCATAGAGTGAATAAGGGCTCAAGGAGTGCATGGCTCAAAGGTTGGTCACCCCCATGAAAGAATGACATCATCAAAATGAAGGACAACTGATGACGGGAAAGACAATAATTAATGATCTGAAGAAAAGTATTTGCAGCAAGTGCAAGTGGGGGAGTGCGACAAGGTGGATTGCTCATGCAGTGAGCTAGCACAAACGTAAAAGGCTGAATGGAGTCCGTCTATGCTGTAACTATTCTCCAGTGAGTATTGAGAATTTCCAGAATTCCATCGATGAGGTAAATTTAATTTGCACTAAAGGCAGAGTGGAATAGCTCTGAGGAAATTATGAGCCCAGGTGCTGCTAGACCAATGAAAATTTATTATCGAGCAGACCAAAACCCCTCAAAATATATCAAGGAGATAGCCTAGACCCTAACTTTTATCTTATTTAGAGATAAGTGTTCCAGATGTGATTCGATTGGTCCACTAGTAAGCTTTAAGCAAAACACACTTTATTCCTACAACTCAGTTAAAGTACAAACAAACCAAAATTAATTAGCATGACTTTATAGAAATGCATAACAAAACAATACATTATTTAATTACTATTCATCAACTGTTTCAATATTGTAGCATCCCATAAACACTTAGAAAAGGCAAAATAGATTTTTTCTCACCTGCTATCACCTCCAGACCAGGAGAAAGGAACACTGAAAGAAATAATCGAGCAGCAGAGACAGAACTCAAGCTTTTCACTGCAACAGAGAGAGAGCTGCATCTATCAGCTTCAAGCCCTAACTACTTTAACCGATAGCAAAACTAAAGCCCAGGCTCTATGTGAGCCTGACTCCCCATTGAGCTAATTTGGTGTTAGAGGTCAGTTAAGGATAACAATGGGATCCCTGCCTCCATCCTGGCAATGTGCACGTGCCTTTTGCTGAGAATTTGCTTCCTAGATTTTTATAAAATAGAACCCACATTTCACCATATGCCGTTGTGGGATCTGAACACACCTCCCCTACTTCAGAGGAACCTCAAATATCCAAGGACACAGGTGGGGAGTATTTCATTTGGTGAATCGAATTCCAGATAATCGACTGCTGAATAACATAGTTGAGCCGAGTATTGGGCTGTTGCCAGATTAGCCAATATTCGAATGTCGGATAATCAAGGTTCCTCTGTATACCTTTTATTCACTCATGACTATGAGGCCAAATTCTGCCCCAACTCCATTTCCAAGTTTGCTGATGATAGCAGCAGCATAGATTGGATACAGGAAAGAGATTGCGTGCTTAACGGTACAGTGTAAAGACAACAATCTCTCCATCAATGCAACAAAATGATGGAGATGGCCATTGACTTCAGGAAATGGAGTGGAGGGCACTCCCCGTCTGAGGTGGAGATGGTCTCGAACGTCAGGTTCCTGGGAGTGACGATCACCAACAATCTGTCCTGGTCCACCCCCATTGATGCAATGGCCAACAAAGCACAACAACGCCTCTACTTCCTCCGGAGGCTAAGGTAATTCGGCATGGCTATAAAGGACACTTACAATTTTTACAGATGCACCACAGAAAACATCTGACCTGGATGCATCACAGCTTGGTACGGCAACTACTCTGCCCAAGACCACAAGTTATCACACAGAGTCCATCATGAAAACCGCCCTCCCATCCAAAGACACCATCCACACTTCCCATTGTCATGGGAAGTCAGCCGACATCATCATAGGCCCCTCCCAACATGGTTATACTCTCTTCCACCTCTTCTGTTTGGCAGAAGATATATAAGTTTGAAACATGTACCAACAGATTTAAGAAGGGTTTCTTCCAAATTTTACCAGACTTAGGAACGACTCCTCAAATGTTAATTCTCATCTCTCTTTCTCTCTGCACCTCTCTGTGACTGTATTCTGCACTCTGTTAGGCTACTCTGAAGTACATTTTATGGTACAGTTTGCTTGTAGAGCACACAAAAAACCCTTTTCACTGTATCTTGGTACACGTGACAAAAATCAATCAATCAATCAAATATTTCCAGCCTGGAAGCTGATGATGATGAATCCACAGATATAGGCAGTACACCACCACCAGATTTTACTTTCTGTAGGTTGGAGGTTTCCTCCATCATTACTCGGGAATGAGCTGCATTGGTTACCTTCAATGGACTTGTTAAAGAATCAGCAATTCAGCAGTAGCTGCAACACCAAAAGATGCCAGCAGCAGCTCGTTTTACAGTGACCTGTAGATGGGCAGAACACTAATCAGCAAAGGGGAGGGGAGCACCAGTAGACTGAGAAGAACGGGAGCTAAGAGTGGGGAGCAAGAGCATAATGAGAGATGTAGCAGAGAGAGGGCGCAGGGTTGGAGAGAGAGTGCAGCAGAGACAGGGAGCAGGGTTGGAGGGGAGGTGTACTGGAGAGAGGGGAGCAGGATTGGAGAGAGGGTGTAGCAGAGAGAGGGAGCAGGGTTGGAGGGAGGGTGTAGCAGAGAGAGGGGAGCTGGATTGGAGGGAGGGTGTAGAAGAGAGAGGGGAGCAGGATTGGAGAGAAGGTGTAGCAGAGAGAGGGAGCAGGGTTGGAGGGATTGTGTAGCAGAGAGAGGGGAGCAGGATGAGAGGGAAGAGTGTAGCAGAGAGAGGGGAGCAGGTTTGGAGGGAAGGGTGCAACAGAGAGAGGGGAGCAGGTTTGGAGAGAGCGTGTAGCAGAGAGAGGGTAGCAGGGTTGGAGGGAAGAGTGCAACAGAGAGAGGGGAGCAGGATTGGAGAGCGTGTGTAGCAGAGAGAGAGGAGCAGGTTTGAAGGGAAGGGTGTAACAGAGAGAGGGGAGCAGGGTTGGAGAGAGCATGCAGCAGAGAGAGGGGACAAGGTTTGGAGGGAAGGGTGTAGCTGTGAGAGGGGAGCAAGAGCATAATGAAAGATGTAGCAGAGAGAGGGGAGCAGGATTGGAGGGAGGGTGTAGCAGAGAGGGGGGAGCAGGATTGGAGAGAAGGTGTAGCAGAGAGAGGGGAGCAAGATTGGAAATAGGGTGTAGCAGAGAGAGGGGAGCAGGTTTGAAGGGAAGGGTGTAGCAGAGAGAGGGGAGCAAGGTTGGAGAGAGCGTGTAGCAGAGAGAGGGGAGCAGGGTTGGAGAGAGTGTGTAGCAGAGAGAGGGGAGCAGGTTTGGAGGGAAGGGTGTAACAGAGAGAGGGGAGCAGGTTTGAAGGGAAGGGTGCAACAGAGAGAGGGGAGCAGGGTTGGAGAGAGCGTGTAGCAGAGAGAGGGGAGCAGGGTTGGAGAGAGTGTGTAGCAGAGAGAGGGGAGCAGGTTTCGAGGGAAGGGTGTAACAGAGAGAGGGGAACAGGTTTGGAGGGAAGGGTGTAACAGAGAGAGGGTAGCAGGGTTGGAGAGAAGGTGTAGCAGAGAGAGGGGAGAATGATTGGAGAGAGGGTGTAGCAGAGAGAGGGGAGCAGGATTGGAGAGAGGGTGTAGCAGAGAGAGGGGAGCAGGGTTGGAGAGAGAGTGTAGCAGAAAGAGGGGAGCAGGTTTGGAGGGAAGGGTGTAACAGAGAGAGGGGAGCAGGTTTGGAGAGAGGGTGTAACAGAGAGCAGGGAGCAGGGTTGGAGAGAAGGTGTAGCAGAGAGAGGGGAGCAAGAGCATAATGAGAGATGTAGCAGAGAGAGAAGAGCAGGACTGGAGGGAAGATGCAGCAGAGAGAGGGGAGAGGATTAGAGAGAAGATGTAGTAGAAAGAGGGGAGCAGGATTGGAGAGAGGGTGTAGCAGAGAGAGGGGAGCAGGGTTGGAGAGAGCGTGTAGCAGAGAGAGGGGAGCAGGGTTGGAGAGAGCGTGTAGCAGAGAGAGGGGAGCAGGGTTGGAGAGAGTGTGTAGCAGAGAGAGGGGAGCAGAGTTGGAGAGAGCGTGTAGCAGAGAGAGGGGAGCAGGTTTGGAGGGAAGGGTGTAACAGAGAGAGGGGAGCAGGGTTGGAGAGAGGGTGTAGCAGAGAGAGGGGAACAGGTTTGGAGGGAAGGGTGCAACAGAGAGAGGGGAGCAGGTTTGGAGAGAGCGTGTAGCAGAGAGAGGGTAGCAGGGTTGGAGAGAAGGTGTAGCAGAGAGAGGGGAGAATGATTGGAGAGAGGGTGTAGCAGAGAGAAGGGAGCAGGATTGGAGAGAGGGTGTAACAGAGAGTGGGGAGCAGGGTTGGAGAGAGCGTGTAGCAGACAGAGGGGAGCAGGGTTGGAGAGAGCGTGTAGCAGAGAGAGGGGAGCAGGTTTGGAGAGAGAGTGTAGCAGAGAGAGGAGAGCAGAGTTGCAGAGGAGGGTGTAACAGAGAGAGGAGAGCAGAGTTGCAGAGGAGGGTGTAACAGAGAGAGGAGAGCAGGGTTGCACAAGAGGATGTAGCAGAGAGGGGAGCCAGAAGATGAAGAGGGGAGCAGAATTGAAGATGAGGAGCAGAAGCAGAGATACGAGTAGGAACAGATAGAGGTGTTTCGGAGTGAACAGTGCTGAACAGAGACAAGTAGAAGAGAGGACCAACTCATAGGAGGCACTGTCTGTAAAACAAGACCACTCTGCAAAGGCTGAGCTTCAGAGGAGGTTCAGCTTCTCACTCTCTGTCACTGGACTCGAAATGTTTACTGTTTCTCTCTCTGCAGGTGCTACCAGATCTGCTGAGTTTCTCCAGCAATTCCTGTTTTTGATTGAGATTTCCAGCATCCACAGTTTTTTGCCATGTCAGATATTTGCAGCCTTCGGGAAGCAGCCCAGCTCATACGCCCAGTGATTCGTCCACTAACTACCACCAACACAGTGAAGATAGATAGAGTGAACCAGGCACAGGGTGTTGGAGGGCAGGCTGGGGCACGGAGCGGGCAGAGGGCATTAGGCAGCGAATGGGGTGGGAAGAGTGCAGCTGCGAAAGGAGAGAGTGAAAAGGGTAAATCATGTGGTCACTTATATAAGGAAGAGAAAGGCCCAGTGGAGGTTGGGAAAAGTAACAGGACCGAGAGTGGGGAAAGGATTGGGAATCTACCTTCAGGCACAGCAGATAAGGGGGCAACCATGAGGAGGGGAGCAGTCAACACACGACTGAGGGTGTTGTACTTAAATGGATTCAGTGTACGAATCAAGGTGAATGGGCTTGTAGTGTTGAATGAAATTGGTAAGTAAAATGCTGTGGGTATCACAGAGACAAGCAGGTCAGGGCTGGGAAGGATATACATCTCATCGAAAGGATAGGCAGAGGGGGTGGGGTTGCCTTGTTCGAAAGAAATGAAATTAAGTCAATGGCAAGACATGATAAAGGGCCAGAAGGCGTAGAATCTGTGTGGGCAGAGTTGAGGAACCGCGAAGGGGTAAAGACTCTGATGGGAGTTTTGTACAGGGCTCTTTGCCGTAGTCTAGATATGGAGAAGGAAATATATCAGGAGGTGGAAAATGCAGGTAATAAAGGCACTATTACAATAATCATGTGGGAATTCAATATGCAGCTGGACTGGGAAAATCAGATTGGTAGCAGATCTCAAGAAACAATTTTTTTTTAGAATGTCTATGAGATTTTATTTTCAGAGCAGCTTGTGGCGTAGCCCACTAAGGAACAGGCAATTCTGGATTTGGTGCTGTGTAATGACGCTGACTTGATTAGGGTGCTTAAGGTGAAGGAATCTCTGGGATGGGCGGAAGTGACTGTACTATGATAGAATTCACCCTGCAGTTTGGGAGGGAGGAGCTGGAATCAGATGTTTGACAAGTGAGTGAAGGTAACTACAAAGACAGGAGGGAGGAGCTGGCCAGAGTTGACGGGAAGGGGAGTCTAGCAGGGAAGATGGTGGCGCAGCAATGGCAGGAGTTTTTAGGGGTAATTCGGGAGGCCCAGCGGAAATTTGTCCCAAGGAAGAAGAAACAGACTAAGGGGAGGATGAGGTAACCACAGCTGACAAAGGGAGTCAGGGACAGCGTAAAAACCAAACAAAAACATACAATGGGGTCAAGATGAGTAGGAAAGTAAAGGATTGAGAAGACTTTAAAAACCAGCAGAGGACAATTAACAACAAAGGGGGAGAAGATGAAATGTGGAAGTAAGCTAACTAGTAATATAGTGTGCCCAGGCACAGGGTGGGCACAGCCGGCATTAAGCTTTGGCAAGGATTAATTGATTTGGAGTGTTTGACATTCCACGGAACTGGCCACCCTGTTCAAGTCACAGCCATAACACAAAGTCCTCCATGTTTTAGGGCAGGCTTGTCAATTCTCTGTGTTCATACAGAAGGCCTTTCAGTACCCATCTGGTGGAGAAGACCTGCACGCTCTGGTATCCCAGCCCGACCCCTCCCATCGACCTTTGGCCGTTTGTGAAGTGTGAGTCACTGTACGTCGACTTTTCTCACCAACGCGTGCGTGCCCACCGGGTGTTCCTGTGATGATGTAGGAACAGAAGCGCTCGCTCCATCAAAGAAATTAATGTTCACAACCTCCAGAAATTGCTGTCACAAGTGTGAGGACCTTACTGGAAATGAAAGGTTGTGATGGCATGGGAAGAACATTGAATTTTATCGTCGTGAAGATTAGATGGCAATCAAGTCAGCAAGATTGATCTTCCTAACACATTGTAAATAGTTATTTTTCTCACTGTGAGTGTATTAAATGGTGGGCTTGGCTCAACACCTGGCCCACCCCCCAATCCTGTTTTCCCTAACTTGTTATCCAGTTGTCTGGCATCCTGGATTCTCCTGCACAACTTCTGGATATCTGGAGCAAGTGGGATTTGAACCTGGTCCTCCTGACTCAGAGGTAGGGATGCTACAGCTGCACCACCAGAGCCCACACAGCTCCGCCTGTATGCTGATGAGCTGGGAGATGTGTCAAGGCCCAGCAACAATTCCCTCCTTTTCTGTACAAGAGAAAGAGCATTGATCAAGGAGAACGTTGCTATGCTGGAGAAAGAAGCTGCCTTCGAGGACAAAAATGAATTTGGTGGAGCTAAGAAACAAATTGAAAGGAGCAATTACAGATGTCCCTCCTATTCACGGGTGATACGTTCCATGACCTACTGCGAGTGCCTGAAACCGCTGATAGTAGGGAAACCTATCATTTAAACTTACCTCTCCAGCATCACTCTGGAATTATTTCTGGAATGTTCCACGGAATATTTTCAGGCTATGGTAAACTGTGGATAACTGAAACCGCGGAAACCGAATCTGCGGATACAGGGGTTCTACTGAACATTGCTCAGTGTAGTCTACAGACCTTCTTAAAATTGTTTATTCCCCGGCCAGTGGAAGACTTCAGAGGAACAGATTTGCAAGTAAATTACAGGGATAGGGTAGTTGTCGTGGGAGACTTTAATTCTCTGAATATCGACTGCAATGTGGTCGTTAAAATGGTAGTGAGAGAGGAGACTCTCTCACAGTGAGTTCAGGAGAATGTTCAACAGCCATATGCTCCAATCCAAGAACATAGATGTGTCAGTGCTGTGCTTTTAAGGGGGATGTGTTCTGTACTGTTCCTTTTGCAGTGGGGTATTGCCATAGTGGTATCAGGATGTCTGCTTCAGACAGGCAGCTGGTGAACAGCTTGGAGTTATCCCTGTGTGTTTGTTTTTTCAAATGGTACAGAAGAATCATGACTGGGCAGGGTCAGGATTCACACAGACCCAGGAAGGATTTTAGTTTGGCTTTCAGTTCATCAGAAGGTTTCTGTTCCTGTGGAGCGTGAAGTCTTTTAAGAGAGGCTTCGTCTTAAAAATCAAAACGGGGCAGATTGTTTCTTCCTTCTGGACTGGAGAGAGTCAGCACATGAGAATCATAACTGTGTGGCTGAATTGCATTTTTCCCAAAGGATGTTTATGGGATGCCACCTATTTTAGAACAGTCGATGATTAGTGGTTAAATAATGCATTATATTGTTAGATATTTAAATTGAGTAAAGTTATGCCAATTCTTTTATTTTGTATTTTAACTGTGCTATAAGAATAAAGTGTATTTTGATTAAAGCGTACTGATGGGTCAGTTGAACCACATCAGGAACACAGCGCCTTAAACTTACCTTAAAATAAAAATGAAGATTAAGATTCAAGGTGTAGCTTCAGAATACTTTTGGTGCTTGTGGGGGTGGGGTGGGGGGTTTAGGGGGAAGTTGGGAGGGTCTTAGTTCAGGTCTGGACCATTACAGAAGACATTGCTCAACCTGGTTATTGGGTCAGTAAACCAAAAAAGTTGATAGGGGACCATTTAAGTGATAGCGACCATTATAAAGTTCAGGTTGGCTATGGAAAAAAGACAATCCAGAAATGCAAACCAAGGAAAAGCCAATGTCAATGGCACAAGAATCAATCTGGGCAAAGTGTTTAGAAGTCAAAATGGCAGAATAATGGGCCACCTTCAAAAAATCCTCTGAAAGGGAGGGAGAAAAATAGCAGGTCTCCCTGGATGACAAAAGATATGAATAATACAGAAGAAAAAAGCTTGTTCATGAATAGCATTCCCTCTAGTTTTTTTCTACTGCATCGACCTTCGAAGTCAGTGAGCATCAGTGATTTCAGAACCAGAGGTCATAAGACAAGCCTTTCATCTCTGGAATTAATCTGTGAATTCCGTCCAAAACAATTGTATCCTTCCTCAAGTAAGGGGACCAAAACTGTACGCAGCACTCGACATGCTGTCTAACCAATGGGCTGTGCAATTACAACACCATTTCCCTGCTTTTATACTCTATTCCTTTAACAAGAAATGTTAAAATTCCATTTGCATCCAACAGAAAATATAAAAATATAATACCTGAGGGACACTGTTCCAGAAAGTTTTCTGTTCCTAAGGGATAGAGTTTCCATCTAGCATCAGTGAATGATACAGCTACACACACCACACTGTCGAAAGTTAGCAGATAAAAATTAAAGGAAGTGTCATGTGACATGCAAAGGCCGGAAATTCTCTGATAATAGAGAAGCGAAGAGAATAAAACAAACTCCATCACAAGCATAAAGACTTCAGGGAAATGAAATTAAAACTCAATGACTCCAAAACATTAAGAAAATATTAAACATACATTCTGAAGAAGGGTCACTGATTTCTCTCTGCAGATGCTGCCAGACCTGCTGAGACTTTCCAGCACTTTCTGTTTTTGTTAAACTAGTAAGTGCCCTTTCTTTCTACAACTACACTTACACACACAGGGCTTAATGGTATTGGAGATTTCAGAGTATTCGAGAAGATTTGTAGCTCAGGTTGTGAATGAGGTTGTTGACTTGCTCGCTGAGCTGGTAAGTTTAGTCACAGATGATTTGTCATCATGCTAGGTAACATCATCAGTGCACCTCCGGTGAAGCGTTGGTGTTCTGTCCCACTTGCTACTTGTGTGTCTGGGTCTGCTGGGGTGGGTGGTGTCATTCCTTATTTTATTATTGGTTCTGTTTCTTACTGGTTGGTATATGGGGTCCAACTGCACATGTTTGTTAATGAAGTTCAGGTTGAGTGCCAGGCTTCCAGGAACTCCCATGCATGTCTCTGTTTGGCTTGTCCTGGGATGATCCAAATTGAATTGGTGCCCTTCTTTGTCCATGTGTATGGATACAAGTGATAGTTGGTCTTGTCTCTTGGTGGCTAGTTGTTGTTTGTGTACCCTGGTGCCCGATTTCCTTCCTGTTTGCGCTGTGTGGACTTTTGACAGTCATTACATGGTACTGAAGAGTTCCTGTTAATACTTTTTGCAAGTTAAGCCAATAATAAGTGTTATTTTAGAATGATTTAATGCAAAATCTAACAAATTATCATCATTACAAACATCTGGGACTGGCAAAATAATCCTTAACAGCAATGCCTCAGAATCAAGGGTGATGTCTGTCATACAGCATTGAAGCAGAAACTTCCGTCCGTACTGACCACGTTCCCAACTAACCTCGTCCCACCTGCCTGCGTTTGACCGATACTCCTCCAAACCTTTCTTATTCATGTACCCCTGTTGTAACTGTACCTGCATCCACCACTTCCTCTGGCAGTTTATTCCACACAGAAACCACTCTCAGTGTAAAAAATGTTGTCCCTCGTGTCTTCTTTAATTCTTTCTCCTCTCACCTTGAAAATATGCCCCCTTGTCTTGAACGCCCCCCCCATCCAAGGGAAAAGACCATTGACTTTCACCTTATTGTGCCCCTCATGATTTTATAAACTTCTGTAACATTACCCCTCAACCTCCTAGGCTCCAGTCTTCAGAGAAGCCAAATTTTGAATGCGCAAGTTTCTCCACAGCGAAGGTACGTCGTTGTTTGGGCAAATGGAATTTTCAGTGTTGGGCATTCATCTCCTCTCTCTGCCACCAGCGCGATGAAGTCATTCCACCTCAAAATGGCTTATGGGTTCATGATTGCAGCTACCTCATGTAGGCAGTCGACAAATTGTAGCAATTTTCTGATAGTTATTTGAGTTTGTTATGAAGGGGCAGTTTAGGTAGGATATCTCAGTTAATTAGATAAAGAGAATGTGTGGCCATGAGAGATGACACTATTTCAACGATCCTGTCGCTATCCTGTAGAACAGAGAAGGAGAGGTGGTGGTTTCGACGCGGGGGAGTGTTCATCTCTGACATTGTGCAGTCTTCAGTAACAGTCTTTGATGATGACAGTTTTTGTCCTTCCCTTGGGCTAGCGTAGAGGAATTCCTGATCTTCTCCCAAAGACGTGATTGGCTTGTTTCCCAGGATCCTCTCTGTCCCTTTTCCCCCACCCTCCCCTATTGATAAACCTTTACTTTAGGAGCTGACAATGTGTCAACCACTTGTCTAAACCCTCTCGGCCAATGACCATGGGCAGCTCCTCTGATACCAGGATGACCACTGTCCCCTTGCCCACCTCCATTTGAAGGTTAATCGCCATTCTTTCTAAGAACAAAACCTCCTTATTTTCCCAAACATGGCACTCAGACCATGGCATGGTGACCTGATTATGACCCAAGTTAAAAATCACATGACATCAGGTTATAATCCAACAGGTTTATTTGGAAGCACAAGCTTTCACAGCGTTGCTCCTTCACCAGGTAGCTAGGTAGGCTTATTACAGCACAAAAGATGTTTTTGTTTGATGAAGGTGAGTTACTATAACCCGGTGAAATAAGGAATCAGGCTACACAGGGAATACCAACCTGGAATATGAAGAGAGATCAGCTTTCAATCTCCAACACTTGACCTTGATGGACGGATCTGGCGATACCTTGCCACAGTGGTCAGCAGCTTTCTCCTTCCAGTCAGTGGTGTCAATACCTCTGTGCTTTGGGGAACTATTGAGTGTATTCTTAAACCTTTCCACTTGGCTATCCTTTGAGCTTTGGCCCATGGGGAGCTGGGAGAAGGCAGGGAGATAGTTTGAAGGCAATGGACCATCCATCAGAGTTGGTTCTTCAGGAGCAAGGCTGTGACGCTGTAGAAGCAGCTTCACAGAGGATTCTCATGTCAGTTCAGTTCACGTCACTCTCACTTGCTCCCCAGGATTTCACAATGATACCTCTTCCAGTGTTTGACTGAAACAGCAGCTGAGATTCAGGAGTTTCATTGGGCAGTGTCTTGGGCTCAACCATCCTCAGATTTAGTAATTACCTTCCCTCCACCATAAGGACAGAAGCAGGCGGTGTAAACGTGGAGCAAGACTTGGACAGATTTGATCTGGTAAGTGGCAAGTAACATGTTTTGCAACACAGTTTTTGCAACACAAGTGCCAGGTGATGACCGCCTCCAACGACGAGAGAAAATCTAAGCATCTCTCCCTGACATTTAATGGCATTTCTATCACAGAATCCCCCACTATCAACATCCTGGGGTTTGCCATTGACCAGAAACCTAACTCGATCTACCACATAAACAAGCCACTCAGTCCCTGACTCCCTGAAGCCTGTCTACCACCCACAAGGCGCCAATTCAGGAGTGTGATGGAATCTCCCCTATTTGCCTGAATGTGTATGATTGCAACAATACTAAAGTAATTCAACCCAATCCAGGATAAACATGCTTCATTGGCCAGCCATTCACATTGACAAGATGTGCTGTAGCAATTCACCTGGGGGTTCTTCCATAGCCAGTCACCTTAACTGCATAATACCACCATTTGCAAATTCCCCTCCAAGCCACACACCATCCCGAGTTGGAACTGAATCATCATTCCTTCATAATCAAAGTCCTGCAACTTCCTTCTGAACAGCACTGTAGGTATACCGGACAGCAGTACATGGACTGCAGCTGTTCAAGACAATGACTCACTAGTGCCATCTCAGGAGTAATTAGGAATTGATGGTTCCTTGCTCACATTCCATAACGGAATAAGTAATAGGACTGTCTTTACTAGTCAAACAGACCAAATCTGTGACTCACTGAGCAACAACAAAAATGTAATATTTTGTAGCACCCTTAAGGTCACAGAATCCCGACAGCGTGGAAGCAGGCCATTGAGCCCATCAGCCGATTCTCTGAAGAGAATCCTACCCAAACACACCCTAGCACTGTCACCTAACCTTTGGACTGTGGGAGGAAACCGGAGCACCCAGAGGAAACCCACGCAGATGCGAGAAGAACGTCCGCAGAGATAGCCACCCGAGGGTGGAATCGAACCCAGATCCCTGGCACTATGAGGCAGCAGTGCTAACTGCTGAGCCACCCATAATTGTTATGGTTGGGTCCAGGAGTGTGGGGTCTTGATTGTTGGCAAACATTATCTTTTATTTAAGCTTGTATGATTTTGTGGGATGTGGGTATCGCTGTGTAGACCAGCATTTAATTGCCCAGAGGGCTGTTAAGATTCAACCACATTGCTGTGGGTCTGGAGTCATGTGTAGGCCAGACCAGGCAAGGACGGCAGATTTCCTTCCAGAACAGGGATTTATTAACGAGATGGTGTTTTTCTTGACAGTCAACAATTACCTGGTCATCATTATTTTCTTAATTTCAGATTCTATAACATAGCTGTAGGTGATAACCGTAGGTGAACAGCTAACAGGAGAGAAGATCAGCTGGCATGGAAAGGAGTCATAAACAGGGAAAGGTGTGGAGACATCATTAACAGGTTTGAACCAAGCCGAACTGTTAGTGAATTGACACTGCAGATTCACGAATTATTAGATCACAGTTGGACAGAAACCCCACCGTCCTGTGGCCAAACACTTCAACTCCCCCTCCCATCTGCCAAGGACACGCAGGTCCTGGGCCTCCTCCATCGCCACTCCCTTACCACCCGTCACCTCAGGACCCTCCAACCCCAGGGCATCATTGTGGACTTCACCAGTTTCCTCATTTCCCCTCTCCCCACCTTACCCCAGTTCCAACCTTCCAGCTCAGCACTTCCCTCATGACCCATCCCACCTATCCATCTTCTATCCCAGCTATCCACTCCACCCTCCCATCCGGCATATCACCTTTACCCCCACCCCCATCCACCTAGTGCACTCCCAGCTACCTTCCCCCCAGCTCCACTTATGAGGCTCCCAGCCTCATTCCTGATGAAGGGCTCTTGTCTTGATTCTCCTGCTCCTCGGATGCTGCCTGACCTGCTGTGTTTTTCCAGCATCACACTCTTGACTCTAACCGCCAGCATCTGCAGTCCTCACTTACACCCAGCTACAATTCCTGTTAAGGAGCAGCTCTGTTGGATTCTGTGCCCAGTAGAAGGTGGCTCAAATGATGTCCGAGTCAGTGAAAGGATTGATGGGGAAACCGCTCCATGTGATAAAGCAATTAAAGGATTTGAAGCTAACTTCAGTGTCAGGAAAAAAAAACATTCACGTTGAGTGGGCGAAGTTTAATAACCACAGACAGGGACTGGGAGAGAGCGTCGATGCACACGTTCATCGTTTATAGCAGTTGGTGGAACATTGTGAAAATTCAAATCAAAGGGAACAGTTAATCCGAGGTCAAGTCATGATGGATGTCTTAGATGAAATATTATCTGAGTGTTTTACAGTCAAGAGTGGCTTGACATTATCAAAGGTCATGCTAATCTACTCTGTATCATTCCAATTTTAGTATATGTGTTGCCAAAGTGAAGCCATTCCTGATGAAGGGCTTATGCCCAAAACAACAACTCTCCTGCTTCTCGGATGCTGCCTGACCTGCTGTGCTTTTCCAGCATCGCACTCTCAACTCTGATCACCAGCATTTGTAGTCCTTGCTTCCTCCCCGTTATCAAAGGTCATTCAGTTAACCAGGCAACTGGAGGCTAGAACTCAGATCCGATTCAAGGATTGTTAGTGGCTCTTAAACATTTTTATATTTATGTCCATTATGATCACAACAAAGCTATCAACAGGGGCTAATCATAATCCCTTGGCCTTTGTAGAGAAACTCAAGATTTGAGATTATTTTGATAGAGCTTGTCAGTTCAACTTAATAATAGAAGCATTAGTCATATCACAGGAAAGGATAAGTAATGGTAGACACTTTATCAAGAAACCAATGATGCTGGAAAAGATTGAACATTTGAAAAGGCAAGGGGACTAGAAGTTGTACAAATCCTGCATAAAAAATGAGCGAGGGTGAATTAATATAACTTGTTTTGTGTTTTATTGCACACACATATTTATCTTTGAACAAAGAACATTCCGGAGCAGTACAGGCCCTTCAGCCCTCAATGTTGCGCCAACCTGTGGAACCAATTTGAAGCCCATCCAACCTGCACTATTCCTTGTCGTGAAATCCATTCAAAAAATATCATTTCACCTCTTTCAAGGGTGTAAGGAGTACGTATGCTTTATTTGGAGGCATATCCTGGCAAATGGATGTTTGGACAGATGTATGGCAGTGCAAGAATTAGTTGATAATAACTTAGAGAAAAAGTGGTACTTTGTGCTGCACAGGAACAATACCTCTGTAGTTTTTAGATAAAGCTGGATTTGATATTTCTGTAAGAATAGCTGGCACTGGGCACTCTTGTGTTGGGAATAATATAAATTGTCTAGCAACAGTTTTTCGATTGGTTTTCAGGAGCAGTTTATCATAGAACTGAGAGGAGAAAGACCAGTTGGGCTCACAGACCATCAACAGCTTGCAAAGAAATCAAATCACTTTCTCTACTGGTGTGAGTGCAAACAAAATAAAACTCAAAGACTTTGCCAAGAGAGAAAAAAAAGAACTTCTAAATTAAGCCAAGTCCGAGGTTCAACTGAGCAACTAATAAATTGAGCATTATCAAAACTGACGTGATATATTCATCAAACTCCGTTCTCCTCATAGTCTAGTCTTTTGGTCCACAGACCTTTTTGTGATTTTGCTTTCCTTTTACCCATGATATTCCTGAAGAACTGATTGTTTTATTTGTCTGTCATATTTGCGAATGAGTGCATGTGTGTGCGTGTATTTAAAGGAGTTAAAGTTTAAGTTTGCACATTAATAATTAATAAACTATTTTTCTACATTTTGAAATTATGGTCGATATAATACAGATTTTTTCTTCTCTTATTCGGTGATGAAACCGGGTGCGAGTTTCTTTTATCTTCGACCAAGGTTGAAAGTCAGGTATTAACCCTCCCAGTGATTAAAATGGTCCTATTGCACTTTTGAGATGACTTATGGAACAGTGAGTCTTGAAATCCAGTGCACTCTTCCCAACAGAATCGCAGCAAAGTGTTTGCGCAATCCTATTCTGAAGCAAAGAAGACATCTCACAGTCATAGATGACCTGCTTATTTGTGATGAGAGATTGGTCTCACATTGGGTCTTCAGACCTGATTTACTTTAATAGTTGCACTAGCATCATTTGGGTATTGTGAAAGGCAGCAGCAGAATGTAAAATTTCGTTTGGTGGTCAGGACTCTCAAAATAATTAGAACGGATGGCTTCCAATTGTATCACACGTACTGTCTATCGTAGGAGCAAAGGGAGCAATGACTGACATTTTTGATTCTGCCCAGAGAATGGAAAAGTCAAAGAATGTGTCTTCTGGAACTCAGAGTGAAAACATTAAACAATTGTACTTGCTGGGCATATCCTTCAACACTTCTCTGAACAAAAGCAATTTTCCACTTCCTTAGCATTGCCCCATATTGTAGGAAGAATGTAAGATTACCACTAAGGATAAGAATTTTAAAATTTTTGGTGTTGCTTATCATAGAACATAGAACATTCCAGTGCAGTACAGTCCCTTCAGCCCTCGATGTTGCGCCAACCTGTGAAAATAATCTGATGCCCATCGAACCTACACGATTCCATTATTATCCAAATATACGTCCAGTGCCCATTTAAATGCCCTTAACGTCGGCGAGTCTACTACTGTTGCAGGCAGGCCATTCCATGCCCATACTACTACTCTGAGTCAAGAAACTACCCCTGACATCTGTCCTAAATCTATCACCCCTCAATTTAAAGCTATGTCCCGTTGTGTTAGTCTTCACCGTCTGAGGAAAAAGGCTCTCACTGTCCACCTTATCTAACCCTCTGATTATCTTATACATCTTGATTAAGTCACCTCTCAACTTTCTGCTCTCCAATGAAAACAGCCTCAGTTCCCTCAGCCTTTCCTCGTAAGCCCTTCCTTCCATTCCAGGCAACATCCTAGTAAATCTCCTCTGAAGCCTTTCCAAAGCTTCCACATCCTTCCTATAATGCAGTGACCAGAACTGCAGCCTTACCATTGTCTTGTACAGCTGAAGCATGACCTTGGGTCTCCGAAACTCAATCCCCCTACCAATAAATGCCAACACATCATATGCTTTCTTAACAACCCCATCAACTTGGGTGGCAACTTTCAGGGATTTATGCACCTGGACACCGAGATCTCTCTGTTCATCTACACTGCCAAGAATTTTACCATTAGCCCAATACTCTGCATTCCTGTGAACTATCTCACACCTTTCTGCATTAAACTCCATTTGCCACTTATCAGCCCAGCTCTGCATCTTATCTATGTCCCTCTGTAACCCACACATCCTTCAGCACTATCCACAGCTCTGCCTGCTTAGTGTCACCTGCAAATTTACTAACCCATCCTTCTACGCCTACATCCAAATCATTTACAAAAATGACAAGCAGCAGTGGCCCCAATACAAATCCTTGTGGCACCCCACTGGTAACTGAGCTCCAGGATGAACATTTCCCATCAACCACCGCTCTCTGTCTTCTTTCAGTTAGCCAATTCCTGATCCAAACCACCAAATCATCTTAATCCCGAAACTCCGTATTTTGTGCAATAGCCTACCGCGTGGAACCTTATCAAACACCTTACTGAAATCCATATGCACCACATCAACTGCTTTACCTGCATCCACCTGCTTTGTCACTTCTCAAAGAACTCAATAAGGTTAGTCAGGCACAAAACCATGTTGACTATCCCTAATCAAATTATTCCTTTCCAGATAATTATAAATCTTATCTCTTTTAACCTTTTCCAACACCTTACCCACAACCAAAGTAAGGCTCACTGGCCTATAATTACCAGGTTTGTCCCGACTCCCCTTCTTAAACAAGGGAATAATATTTTGCTATCCTCCAGCCTTCAAGTCAGGCCAGTGAGCACTCGGGTAATGGATGAACAAGATATTTTCAGGCAGTAGAGTCATGGATTTTTAAAAATGTACTTATGGAATGTGGGTGCTGCTGGCTAGGCCAGCATTAATTGCCTGTCCCTAGTTGCTCTGGAGTAGGTGGTGGTCAGCTGTCTTCTTAACCCACTGCACCTGAGTCCACTTGCACAATGCCATTAGGGAGGGAATTCCAGGATTTTGATGGAGTAACAGTGAACGAACAGCAATATATTTCCAAGTCAGGATGGTGAGTGGCTTGGAGGGGCATTTGGAGGTGATGGTGTTCCCATATATATGACACACTTGTCCTTCTGGAGGGAAGTGCTCGTGGGTTTGGAAGGTGCTGCCTGAGGGTGATTGGTGAATTTCTGGAGTGCATCTTGTAGATGGTACACACTGCGCTACTGAGCATCGGTGTGGAGGGACTGGATGCTTGCTGATGTGGTGCCAATCAAATGGAGTGAGCATTGGGTTAAGAATTCCAAAGTACTGCACATTAACCCTATTACATTCTCCGAAAACATTGGGTAGGGAGACAATTGCAAAATCCTGTGCCGGCCTCCAGATACACGAGAGAATACAGAGTCTCAGAAATAAATAGGCTATAACAGATAATGTTGCATTGACATGCTAAAGTCACACACAGTTTTGTTTAAAGGTATTGCTGCAAATACTAAGATCAGATTTCAGGAGATACATAAATAAAAATAAAATAGTGTAGAATCTGGAAATCTGAAATAAAACCAAGTGCAGAAACCTTTTGAAGATGACAAGATGTTTGTAAATTTGCTGCGAATACTGGAAATCTGAAGCAATTGCAAAATGTGCTAGAGAAATTCAGAGAAACTCTAGCTAGGCCCCATTTAGAATACGGTTTCCAATTCCAGGCCCCACACCTCAGGAAGGACATACTGGCAACTGGAGCGTGTCCAGCAAGGTTCGCACAGATGATCCCTAGAATGGTAGGCCTAACATACAATGAACAGCTAAGGATCCTGGGATCGTATTCATTAGAGTTTAGAAGGTTGAGGAGAGATCTAATAGAAACTTACAAGATAATGCATGGCTTAGAAAGGGTGGATGCTGAGAATTTGTTTCTGTTAGGTGGGGATACTAGGACCTGTGGGCACAGCCTTAGAATTAGAGGAGGTCAATTTAGAACTGAAATGAGCAGACATCTCTTCAGCCAGAGAGTGGTGGGCCTGTGGAATTCATTGCCATGGAGCGCAGTGGAGGCCGGGACGTTAAATGTCTTCAACGCAGAGATTGACAAATTCTTGATCTTGCAAGGAATTAAAGGACACTTAGAGAGTGCGGGTAAGTGGCTTTGAAATGCCCATCGGCCATCATTGAGTGGCAGAGTGGACTCGTTGGGCCAAATGGCCTTACTTCCACTCCTATGACCTATAGTCTTATAGCTCTGGCAGCATCTGTGGAAAGAGAAACAGTGTTAACTTTTTAAGCTTGATATGATCTTCACAACCCTGACGAGAGTAATTTTGGACTCCATTCTGCATGCAAAAGTCAATTGCTGAGTTGGAAATGACCAGTTTGGTTCTTATCCTTGTAAAATTCAGTCAAGTTAATGTTTTGAGTCCCATGATCCTTCTTTGATCTCATCTGAAGACCGGTTCTGAAGAAGGGTCGCTGCACCCAAAACATTAACTAGTTCTAGTTCTCTCTCCACAGATGCAGCCAGACCTGCTGAGCTTCCCTAGCAATTTCCGCTTTTGTTGCAGGTTTCCAGCATCTGCGATTCTTCGTTTCCCTTTAATTCTTTTCCTTGTCGTGTTTTACCCACGTTCTCATTGACCTTTCCAATCAAACGACAAGATCCTGACTTTTACAGATATAGATGCTAACCCATGTAGGTCAAACACTGGGTATAAATCTTCTTGGCTTCGGGCAAAGGCAGAAGGTAGTTGACTTGCAGAGTGGGCTGGGCTCAGGCACCACAGAGAGCGGTGGGATGTGACAGGTTCATGGTCCACAGAGTTGGCTGCACTTGCAGTTGGCTGGAGGCTAATCTTCAGCATTGTGGCCAGTTGGTTGCTGATCACTGTTCTGGAACACCCACTTGCCAGCTGGGTAACAGGATTAGTGCCCAGTCTGAACATTGAGCAGAGAGGCTTGTAATCAGACTCATCCCACTTCTTATCTTAAATAAAAATTAACACATTACCAGATACATGACAAAGAAATGCAGAACTGCAACAATTAAAGACACACTCAACTTTGTGCAAACACTAATATTGGTTGATAGATCGGGAAAACATATTCATGTCGTCCGTCATTTTATCCATGTATCTGTTTTATGTTAGATGGTTAAATCAAAACACACAGGGCGGCACGGTGGCACAGTGGTTAGCACTGCTGCCTCACAGCACCAGAGACCCGGGTTCAATTCCCGCCTCAGGCGACTGACTGTGTGGAGTTTGCACGTTCTCCCCGTGTCTGCGTGGGTTTCCTCCGGGTGCTCCGGTTTCCTCCCACAGTCCAAAGATGTGCAGGTTAGGTGAATTGGCCATGCTAAATTGCCCGTAGTGTTAGGTAAGGGGTAGATGTAGGGGTATGGGTGGGTTGCGCTTCGGCGGGGCGGTGTGGACTAGTTGGGCCGAAGGGCCTGTTTCCACACTGTAAGTAATCTAATCTAAAAAAAAAGGAATTGGAAAGGCCATTCAGCACTTCAAAGCTCCTCCACCTCTCGACAGAATCATGGCTGATCATCCAACTCAGAGACCTGTCCCATACCCTTTGATCCCTTTAGCCCTGAAAACTATACCAACTTCCTTCCTGAAAACCTTCAATGTTTTGGTTGCATCCTCTACCTGTAGCAGAGAATTCCACAGGTTCACCATTCTCCAGAAGAAGACATTTCTCCCCATCCCTGTCTTAAATGGCCTACGTTGTATCCTTAGACTGTGACCCCTGGCACTGGACTCCTCAGCCTTCGAGGAACATCCTTCCTAAATAATCTGAAAATAAGATTACTGACATATAAGAACTGAAGAATGTTGTGGGAATGTTAGAATATATGAACTTCTAATTTGTGACAAATGCGAAGAACCAGTACTTGGGCAAGCCCCTATTGATGGGCAACACGGTAATTCAGTAGTTGGCACTGCTGCCTCACAGCACCAGGGACCTGGGTTCGATTCCAGCGTCAGGTGACTGTTTGTGTGGAGTTTGCACATTCGCCTGTGTCTGTATGGGTCTCCTCTGGGTGCCGCCCACAGTCCAAAGATGTGAAGGTTAGGGTGGGTTGGCCATGCTAAATTGCCCATAGTGTTCAGGGATGTGTAGGTAAGGTGGGTTAGCCATGGGAAATGCAGGGATACAGTGGGGAGGTGGGGGGTGAACTTGGGTGGGCTGCTCTTCAGGACTCGATGGGTCAAATGGCCTGCTTCTACACTGTAGAGATTCTCTCATCCATCACCTCTCATATGTCAGAGGCTACCAATTCAAACTCTAAGCCAAGTACATATTGCAGCAAACTATTTCACTAGAATGCCAATGTCCACAACTTTTACTGGTTTGGACAAGGGGAAACAGCAGGAGAGATGATAACCAGAGGATACACATGCAGGATAGTCAGCAGGAAGTCTGACCACAATGCACAAGAATTTCTTTTCATTTTAGCAAATCCTTATGATCCAGAGTGCACTGGGCTGTTCATCTCCAAACAGAGACAGCAGGAAGAGACACACAGTCAGTCACTTCACCCGACTTCTGTGACGAATGCTGATATCCATGGTTCCTATCTGAAGAAGGTTGAGTGCAGTTTTGTGTAAGGAAAATCAACAGAGGGAATGAAAGAATGGGAGAAATATAAGAATGGCAGTAGTTTGAGGAACAGGGAGCGGTCAGTAAATCCCTCAAGCCTATTATGTTCTTCAATTAAGTCATGGCTGATGAAGGGCTTTTGCCCGAAACGTCGATTTTCCTGCTCTCTGAATGCTACCAAACCTGCTGTGATTTTCCAGCACCACTCTGATCTTGACTCTAATCTCCAGCATCTGCAGTACCCACTTCCGCCAAGGCTGATGTGTCACCCTGTGAAATCGACATGCCTCTATTTCACAATGTTTGATATCTTTGCCGACCAAGAATCCAGATTTCCACAACTTTTATATCACATTTATGAGACAATCTGTAGTAAGGGTGTTAACCAGAGGACGTTGAACAGTGGATTTTACCCAGAGTCCAAAGATGTGCAGGTTAGGTAGATCAGCCACACTAAATTGTCCATGGTGTCCAAGGATGTGCAGGCTAGGTGGATTAGCTCTGGGAAATGTGGGGTTACAGGGATAGAGTGGGAGGCCGGGTTTGGGCAGGATGCTTTTCGGAGGGTGGCTGCAGACTCACTGGGCCGAGCAGCCTCTTTCCAAACTGCAGGGGTTCTATGACTCTATGTACATTTGAAACAACAGACAAAAAGTTTGAGTGCAATACTCAAGAACGTCTCTTCCATTTAGCGAGTCGCTGAAATCCAGAAGATGCTAGGCTGTTAAGGTGCTTTTTGTCGTTTATATAAATGATTTGGATGTGAATATAGGAGGTATGGTCAGTAAGTTTGCAGATGACACCAAAATTAGTGATCTAGTGGACAGCGGAGAACGTTGCCTCAGAGTGTGAGTGGGATATTGAACAGATGGGCCGAGGAGTGGCAGACAGAATTTAATTTGGATAAAAGTGAGGTGCTGCATTTTGCAAAGGGAAATCAAGGCAAGACTCATTCACTTAATAGTAAGGGGAGTGTTGCCAAGCAAAGAGACTTTGGGGTCCAGGTTCATAATTCCTTGAAAGTGGAGTGTTGGATAGACAGGGCAGTGAAGAAGGTTTTGGTATGCTTGTCTTTATTGGTCGGTGCACTGAGTACAGGATTTGGGAGGTCTTGTTGCGGCTGTACAGGATATTGGTTAGGCCACTGTTGGAATATTGTGTGCAATTCTAGTCTCCCTCCTATAGGAGCTGAAAATGTGTTGCTGGAAAATCGCAGCAGGTCAGGCAGCATCCAAGGAACAGGAGAATCGACGTTTCGGGCATCAGCCCTTCTTCAGGAATGAGGAAAGTGTGTCCAGCAGGCTCAGATAAAAGGTAGAGAGGAGAGATTGGGGGAGGGGCGTTGGAAATGCAATAGGTATTCCAACGCCCCTCCCCCAAGTCCCTCCTCCCTACTTTTTATCTTAGCCTGCTGGACACACTTTCCTCATTCCTGAAGAAGGGCTGATGCCCGAAACGTCGATTCTCCTGTTCCTTGGATGCTGCCTGACCTGCTGCGCTTTTCCAGCAACACATTTTCGGCTCTGACCTCCAGCATCTGCAGTCCTCATTTTCTCCCTCTTATAGGAAGGATGTTGTGAAACTTGAAAGGGTTCAGAAAAGAATAACAAGGATGGTGTCGGATTTGGAGGGTTTGAGTTATGGGGAGAGGCTGATTAGGCTGGAGCAGTTTTCCCTGGAGCATTGTAGGTTGAGGGCTGATCTTATGGAAGTTTATAAAATCCAGAAGGACATGGATAGAGTGAAGAGTCAGGGTCTTTATCCCAAGGTGGGGGAGTCCAAAATTAGAGGACAAGTTTAACGTGACATGGGAAAGATTTAAAAGAGACCTAAGGGGCAACGTTTTCATGCAGAGGGTGGTGCGTGTGTGGAATGAGCTGCCAGAGGAAGTGGTGAAGGAGGGTACAATTATAGCATTTAAAAGGCATCTGGATGGGTATATGAATAGGAAGGGTTTGGAGGGAGATGGGCCAAGTGCTGGCAAATGGGACTAGATTAGGTTAGGATATCTGGTCAGCATAGATGAGTTGGACCGAAGGGTCTGTTTCTGTGCTGTACACCCCTGTGACTCTGTGGTGGATAGAGATCCAAAAGTCACTTTCAAAGGGGAATTGAAGACATGCTTGTGAAAGAAAAAGGAGCAGTCACTTTATTGGGAGTTATCCACAGGCCCCCTCAATGGCAACAGAGACACAGAGGAGCAGGTTGGGAGGCAGATTTTGGAAAGGTGCAGATGTAATAGGGTTGTTGTCATGGGTGACTTCAATTTCAATTATTGATTCTAACCTCTTTAGTGCAAATAGTTTGGATGGAGCAGATTTTGTCAGGTGTGTCCAAGAAGGATTCCTGACTCAATATGTAGATAGGCCGATCAGAGGGAAGGCCATATTGGATTTGGTGCTTGACAATGAACCAGGTCAGGTGTCAGATCTCTCGGTGGGAGAGCATTTCAGTGATAGTGATCACAACCCCCCTGACCTTTACTGTACTCATGGAGAGGGATAGGAGCAGATGGAGTGGGAAGGTATTTAACTGGGGGAGGGGGAATTACATTGCTATTAGGCAGGAACTATGAAGCATAAATTGGGAGCAGATGCTCTCAGAGAAATGCATGATAGATTTGTGGAGGTTGTTTAGGGAGCACTTGCTGTGAGTGCTGGATAGGTTTGTCCCACTGAGGCAAGGAAGGGATGGTAGGGTGAAGGAACTTTTGGATGACAAGAGATGTGCAAGAGGAAGAAGGAAGCTTACTTAAGGATGAGAAAGCAAGGATCAGACAGGGATTTAGAGTGTTACAAAGTAGCAAGGAAGGAACTGAAGAATGGACTTAGGAGAGCTAGAAGGGGGCATGAGAAAACCTTGGTGGATAGGATTAAGGAAAGCCCCAGGACACTCTCTGCTTACGAGAGCAACAAGAGGACAGCCAGAGTGAGGGTAGGGCTGATCAGGGATAGGGGAGGGAACTTGTGCCTGGAGTCGGAGGAGGTAGGGGAGGTCTTTAATGAATACTTTGCTTCAGTGTTCACTAGTGAGAGGGACCTTGACGTTTGTGAGGACAGCGTGACATAGGCTGATACACTCGAACAGGTTGATGTTAAGAAGGAGGATGTATTGGAAATTTTGAAAAACATAAGGATAGATATGTCCTGTGGGCCAGGGGAATATACCCAAGGTTACTATGGGAAGCAAGGGAATAGATTGCTGCGTCTTTGGTGATGATCTTTGCATCCTCACTGTCCACTGGAGCAGTACCGGATGATTCGAGGGTGACACATATTATTCCCTTGTTCAAGAATGGGAATAGGGATAATCCTGGGAATTACAGACCAGTCAGTCTTACGTCGGTGATGGGCAAATTATTGTGGAGGATTCTGAGAGACAGGACTTATGATTATTTGGAAAAGCATAGTTTGATTAGAGATAGTCAGCATGGCTTTGTGAGGAGCAGGTCATGTCTCATAAGCTTTACTGAATCTTTGAGGATGTGACAAAACACATTGATGAAGGTAGAGCAGTGGATGAGGTGCATATGGATTTTAGCAAGACATTTGATAAGGTTCCCCATGGTAGGCTCATTCAGAAAGTGAGGAGGCATGGGATACAGGGAAATCTGGCTGTCTGGATACAGAATTGGCTGGCCCATGGAAGATGGTAGTAGATGGAATGTACTCAGCCTGGAGCTCAGTGATGAGTGGTATTCTGCAAGGACCTGTTCTGGGATCTCTGATCTTTGAGATTTTTATAAATGACTTGGATGAAGAAGTGGAAAGGTGGGTTAGTAAGTTTGCCAAATGACATGAAGGTTGATGGAGTTGTGGATAGTGTAGAGGACTGTTGTAGGTTACAGCAGGACATTGACAAGATGCAGAGCTGGGTTGATAAGTGGCAGAAGGAGTTCAACCTGGAAAAGTGTGAAGTGATTCATTTTGGAAGGTCAAATTTGAATGCAGATTGCAGTGTTAAAGGCAGGATTCTTAGCAGTGTGGAGGAACACAGCAATCTTGGGGTCCACGTCCATAAATCCCTTAAAGTTGCCACCCAAGTTGATAGGGTTGTTAAGAAGTGTGTTGGCTTTCATTAGCAGGGGGATTGAGTTTAAGATCCACAAGGTTATGATGGAGCTCTATAAAGACCTGGTTAGACCACACTTGGAATATTGTGGTCAGTTCTGGTTGCCTCATTATAGGAAGGATATGGAAGCTTCAGAGAGGGTGCAGAGGGGATTTACCAGGATGCTGTCTGGATTGGAGGGCATATTAGATTAGATTACTTACAGTGTGGAAACAGGCCCTTCGGCCCAACAAGTCCACACCGCCCCGCCGAAGCGCAACCCACCCATACCCCTACATCTACCCCTTACCTAACACTACGGGCAATTTAGCATGGCCAATTCACCTGACCTGCACGTCTTTGGACTGTGGGAGGAAACCGGAGCACCCGGAGGAAACCCACGCAGACACGGGGAGAATGTGCAAACTCCACACAGTCGGTCGCCTGAGGCGGGAATTGAACACGGGTCTCTGGCGCTGTGAGGCAGCAGTGCTAACCACTGTGCCACCGTGCCGCCCATATCTTATGAAGAAAAGCTGAGGGAGCCAGGACTCTGTTCATTGGAGCAAAGAAGGATGAGAGGTGACTTGATAGAGGTGTACAAGGTGATGAGAGGTCATAGATAGAGTAGATAGCCAGAGACATTTTCCAAGGGCAGAAATGGCTATCATGAGGGGGCATATTTTTAAGGCAATTGGAGGAAGGTTTAGGGGAGATGTTAGAGGTAGGTTCTTTACACAGAAAGTGGTGGGTGTGTGGAATGCACTGCCAGTGGTGGTAGTAGAGTCAGGTACATTAGGGCCACTGAAGCAAATCTTGGATAGGCACATGGATGATAGTAAAATGAAGGGTATGTAGGTTAGTTTGATCTTAGAGTAGGATAAAAGGTCCGCAAAACATCAGGGGCCAAAGGGCCTGTACTGTGCTGGACTGTTCTAATTTCTATGAAATTGCAGGATTAGGGGGGCAGGAATATTGTGGGTTGTGGAGCTTATTAATTGGCTCAATCCAAGGGCTGGCAAAGGCACGATGGGTCAAATAGTCTCTCTGCTGCACGATGTTCCGAAACTATTTCAGTTCCAGCAACCTAGGGACAGGAGGAGGAGGAGCTTGCTCTCCTTGAACCTGCTCCACCATTCAAGTGAACCATGGCTGATTTATGTCTTAATTGCATCTACCTGTTTTGGCTCTGTAACCCTCAATACCCTTGCTTAACAAAAATCTATCTATAGAACTGTGACAATGAGTAAAAAAAAACATCAAACTAAAAGTCACACAACAGAACTATGCGCCTGGCAGTCCTGTTGCACAATGATCTAACTGTGTCTGAGCTTGAAACTGTCTCATTAACTATGACATTGAACAAGGCTCATCTTTTGTCAGAAACCTGACACAGGGAAGAGAAATTTCCAGCTCTACTTGCGCAGTGCTGATTAAATCACTTTTACGAAAGGAGAACAGTATAACATCTGTTTAGACAGGAACATGTTTTAAATTAAATCACTAATATTTCTCAACTTGAGAACCATCCTGCCTGTCACATGTGTTAGATGCACATCCCTCCAGTCACTAACTGCCCCAAGTGCAGCAAACACTCTATTACTCCTCCTTGCGATTATTTTCCTCACCCAAATATTAAAAAAGCTAATAGTGCTTCAATTACATTCAAGTAATCTGTAAGAAAATACAACAAGTGCCAGGCTTAAAATGTTAATTTTCAAAACACTCAGAAAATTATTTTGTCTGAAAACCTTGAAGATCATAAGAAATAGGAACAGGAATAGGGCCCTCAAACATGCTCAACCATTCCTTAGGATCGTGGCTGATTCCTCCCATCCATTTTCCTGCGTTTTTCTCTGTAATCCTTGATTCCCTTACTGATCCAGAATCTACCTCAGCCTTAAATATACACAAGGACTCGGCCCCCACAGCTCCCTGTTGCAAGATGTTCCAAAGACTCTCGCCTTCCCCCCCACCCTCGCCCCCCCCACCACCACTCCCCCCACCCCTTCCTCGAGAGAGGAAATTCCTCCTCGTCTCATGCTGTGGAGGAGCCAGTATTGGACTGGGTTGGACAAAGTTAAAAGTCACATAACACCAGGTTATAATCTAACACGTTTATTTGGAAGCACTAGCTTTCAGAATGCTACTCCTTCATCAGATGGTTGTGGGGTATAAGATCCTAGGACCACAACCACCAGTTCCACTCTCGGGCAACTTTCTGTGTGGAGTTTTCACATTCTCTCCATGTCTGCATGGGATTCCTCCGGGTGCTCCGGTTCCCTCCCACAATCTGAAGATGTGCAGGTAAGGTGGATTGGTTGTGCTAAATTGCCCGTAGTGTTTAAGGAAGCATGGGCTAGCCATGGGAATACAGAGATTGGGTGGAATGCTCTTTGAGGGTCAGTGTGGACTTGATGGGCCAAATGGTCTGCTCCCACTCTGCAGGGATTCTATGGTTGCCCCTGAATTCGAGGATGATGTCTACTCAGACATTTTGCCATGGGGTTTCAGGTGGCTGAACAGACCAATTCTCAACCCCAAGGATCTTTGGACACAACAGACAGGACCTAAAGATGGTGGATCCAAGTATCTCCTTGCAGAAGTTTCTCTTTGAAACCCTGAGCCATTAGTTTGGCTTTCATTTTATATGTCTCACCAGAGAGCACTTCCTCCTACATATCCATCTCTGTGGTAAAGCTTCCTGTCCCCAATTGGTGTGCACAAAACCTTTACCACCCCACCAACTTATCTTTTAATTTATTTGCAGTCAGAAAATGCAGTACAAGCTTTGAAAGTGGACCAGGGAAGTGAACATGGTCCTGGGAAAAGATTATAGACTTTTCAATCAGACTCCCTGAAATATTAATTCTGATTTCTCTTCACAAATGCTGCCAGACCTACTGAACCTTTCCAGCAATTTCTGTTTTCTGATTTACAGCATCTGTAGTTATTTCAGTTATTGATTAAAATTAGCCTGCTTGGCACAAGATACGTTCTTGCTGTCTGTGTACTGTCACAGGGATTGGAGGTTAGTCAACCTCTGACAATACAGTGCCTGAACTCAGTGGGTAGACAGGAGCACAGTGGTAACAGTTACTGAGTACAACCAGAGATCCTAACCATCAATCTGTTAGATTGCTCTTTCCCAACACACGGTAATATAAGGAAATTCACATTGACTGGATGGTCAGACAACAGGCCATTCAGCCCACCCTGCCGATACCAACCTTTTGAAAGAGCAAAAGCAAAATATTGTGGATGCTCGAAATCCCAAACAGACACAGAAGGTGCTGGAGAAACTCAGCAAGTCCGGCAGAATCGGGTGGAGAGAAATGATTAATATTTCACATCTGGTATGGCTCTTTCTTCAAAACAATTTTCTGAGGAAGGAATCACTGGGCTGGAAATGTTAGCTCTGTTTCCTTCTCCAGATACTGCCAGACCTGCTCAGTTTCTGCAGCAGTCTCTGTGTTTGCCTTTGAAAGTGTTATCCAGTTCGGCTCACATCCCTGCTCTTTCCCCATGGCACTACAAATATTTCTTTCTCGGATATACATCCAATTTCCTTAGTGTAGTTTAACCACACTTTCAGGCAGTGCATTCCAGATCATCATAACGCAGTATGCAAAACAAACTTTTTCTCCCCTCTGGTTCTTTTTGTCAATTACCAGAAGTCTGTCCCCTCTGGATAGCAACAGTTCTGCCAATAGAAACTGTTTTCAATTTAATTCATCAAAATCGTTCAAAGTTTTGAATGATTTACCCTCAACCTTCACTGCTGTTCAGCAGCCCAGTCCCACTTTCTTGAATCTTTCTCTCCATGCCTAAAGTTCCTGTTTTTTGTTATACTGTTGCAATAAATTTCCCCTCTCCATTGTACTTCTAACACAAGGATTACATTTCAAAACTACTTCAGCACACTTTTGGAATATTGTGTGCAATTCTAGTCTCCCTGCTATGGGAAGTATGTTGTGAAACTTGAAAGGGTTCAGAAAAGATTTACAAGGATGTTGCCAGAGTTGGAGGGTTTGAGCTACAGGGAGAAGCTGAAAAGGCTGGGGCTGTTTTCCCTGGAGCGTCGGAGGCTGAGAGGTGACCTTATAGAGGTTTATAAAATCATGAGGGGCACGGATAGGATGAATAGAAAAGGTCTTTTCCCTGGGGTGGGGGAATCCAAAACTAGAGGGCATAGGTTGAAAGTAGGAGGGGAAAGATTTAAAAGGGACCTGAAGGGGCAACTTTTTCACCCAGAGGGTGGTGCGTGTGTGGAATGAGCTGCCAGAGGAAGTGGTGGAGGCTGGTACAATTACAACATTTAAAAGGCGTCTGGATGGGTATATGAATAGGAAGGGTTTGGTGGGATATGGGCCAAGTGCTGGCAAACGAGACGAGATTAATTTAGGACATCGGGTCAGCACAGACGAGTTGGGCCAAAGGGTCTGTTTCCGTGCAGTACACCTCTATGACCCTAAGCATTAAAACATGTTGAGACATTCTGAGGTTGTGGAAGGAGGTCTCTCAATCCAAATCGATCTTCAGCTCTGCCTATTTATTTAGATTTCCTTAAGAACTTAAATGTAAAATGTGAGACTTAAAAGAGAGTATAACGTAATGTAGGCCAACCAGTGAAGTTAGCAACTTGAGTCAGTTTACATTTAAACAAACTTTAAATCCAGGAACAAAATCCTTTCCCATAATAACATTCACTGAGCATAAATGACTTTGATTGCAATTGCAAAGTAAATCCTGTTACTCACTAATTGTGAATCCTACATAGTTTAAATTATATGATTTCACTGACTCCCTATTTAAAAAATGATATTTTGTACAAGAGAGAGGGTGATGTCTACCTAAAAACAGAAAATGGAGTATTTTAACCTGTCTTGTGGTTTGAATTTTTTTCTATTATAATAAGTCTATATATCTAGGTAGCATCTTTTGATCATAAGAAGAGGGCACCTGGTCTAGCAGCTGGACAGCTTGACACACAAATATAGTGCAGCTCCACAGAAACAGTTCCAAAATTACTTTATTCAATGAGAAGAGAGCTCATGAATTAAAGATCACTGTCCTCCCTCTATTATTGTGATGCTCTAGATACTGCAGGCAGCTCCGCACGCCTCACATTCCAAGCTGTGGCTGGTACAGAGTTTCTGAGGGACAATACACAATCTGTTTTATTACCCTGACCCAACTCCCACATCGCTAGCACCTTTCCTCCACCTCACCAGACACTCTCCTGACTGGAATCCATCGATCGTTTTGTGTGCAGTCATTGAGTCTTCCCTGAGCAAGATCCTGCCAATCCACTGGGACGCACCAACACCAAAGTCCTCGACCAGGCCAACATCCCCACCATCGAGGCACTGACCCCTCCCTCGATCCGTTGCGATGGGCTGGCCACGTCATTCCCATGATCGATACGAGGCTCCCCGAGTAGCTGCTCTCCTCCCAGCTCTGGAACAGCAGGCCAGCCCCAGGTGGGACAGAGGAAGGGCCTCAGGGATATCCTCAAGGCCTCACTGGGGAAGTGCAGCATTCCCACAGACACCTGGGAATCAGTGGCCCCAGACCGTCCCAAAGTGGGGGAGGAGCATCCAGGAAGGCATTGTGCTCCTCGAGACTCACCATCGGGAAAAAGCGGAATCCGGGGTGAAACAGCGAAAGGGGCGTGGTGCCACACCAACGCCCCACCCACCCCCTTCCTGTGACCACTGCCTGCCCCCAGTGTAACAGAGCCTGGGGTAGCTGCATCGGTCTGTAAAGCCACCTACAGACTCACCCTGAGAGTGGGAGAGAGTCCCCCCCCCCCTCCTCCTCTGAGGGACTGGTTATGAATGAATGAGAAATAGGTTCTAACTCTATGATCCTACGACTGCTGTATTAATGACCAGCTTCAATGTGAAGCTCACCAACAGTTCTGTGTTCTGCAGATTCACCGAGACAGCACCTTCACAGGTTTGTGAGGCAACCCTCAAACCTCAACTTCCATTTCAGGCTGAATAAAGTGTATCAGTGACACCTCGCAGCACCTCTAACATAGAAAGAAAAAAAATCCCAGCGTGCTTCAGAGGGGCATAATTGAAACATAGAAGCAGTAGTCAAAAATATAGGGCAAGACTTGGACAGTATCTTGGGCTGACAACTGCCAGACAATGGGCGAAGGTGAGGACTGCAGATGCTGGAGATCAGAGTCAAGATTAGAGTGGTGCTGGAAAAGCACAGCAGGTCAGGCAGCATCCGAGGAACAGGAAAATCGACATTTCGGGCAAAAGGCCCTTTATCAGGAATGAGGCTGGGAGCCTGCAGAATGGAGAGATAAATGACTCAACTGCCAGACAATGGTCATCTCCAACAAGAGAGAATCTAAACATGTCCCCTTGGCACTTAATAGCATTACCATCCCTCAATCTCCTATCTTCAGAGCCCTGGGCATTTCCATTGACCAGAAACTGACTGGATGCACCATATAAAAACTGTGACTACAAGGGGAGGTGCTGATGGAGTGGTAATGTCACTGGACTACTAATCCAGAACCCCATACTACTGCAGTGGACATGGGTTCGAAGCCTGTATGTTGAAATTTGAATTCAGTAAAAAATCTGGAATAAAAAGTTTACTTAATGATGATCGTGTAACCATTATCGATTGTCGCAGTGAAAGAAATCTGCCCTTCTTATCTGTCCTGGCCTATATGAGACTGTTAACTGGCCTCTTGGTAATAAGTGCTTGCCTAGCCAGCAGTGCTGACATGCTACGACAGAGGCTGGGGTATCCTGCAGTAAGTAGCTCACATCCTACCTCCTGAGAAACTGCCTCCCAGCCACAAAGCATAAGTCAGCAATGGGATGAAATTCCCTGGATGATTGCAGCTCCAACAACATTAAACTCCATTCACAATATCGAAGGGAAAGCAGCCCACTTGCTCAATAAGTTCCCTAAAGGTAAGGTCATCACAGTCCCAGAGGACCACTCTACCATCTTAAACATAGAATCACAGAATCCCTACAGTGTGGAAGCAAGCCATTCAGCCCACTGAGTCCATGCTGGCCCTTCAAAGAGCATCCCACTCAGACCCACCCCCTACCCTGAATTTCCCATGGCTAACCCACTTAGACTGTGCATCCCTGGACTCAATGGGAAAATTTAGCATGGCTGACCCATCTAACCTGCACACCTTTGAACTGTGGGAGGAAACCCACGCAGACACAGGGAGAAATTGCAAACTCCACCCAGACAGTCGCCTGAGGCTGGAATTGAACCCAGGTCCCTAGCGCTGTGAGGCAGCAGTGCTAACCACTGAGCCGCCAGTACATACATAGCTGCTTGCTCCATCTGCAAGATGGTACCATCTACAATTCACCAAGGCTCCTTCAACAGCATCATCCAAAGCTTTCCTATCTAGAAGGACGAGTGCAGCAGATACATTGGGACACCACCTATCTGTGAGTTTCTCTCCAAGCCCCTCACCATCCTGACTTGGAAATATATCACCATTCTTCCACTGTCACTGAGTCAAAATCCTGGAACTATCTCCCTAATGGTGGCTCTGGTTACACAAGGCGGACTGCTGAGGGTCAGGAAGGCAGCTCGACACCACCTTCTCCCAGACCACTACAATGGACAACAAGCGATGGTCCAGCCAGTGATGCCTTAAAGGCTCTGAGTGATGAAGAGATTATGCCTGAAACGTCGATTCTCCTGCTCCTTGGATGTGCCTGACCTGCTGTGCTTTTCCAGCGCCACACTTTTCGACTCTGACTCTCCAGCATTGGCAGTCCTCACTTTCTGCTAGTCACCAGTACAGTTAAGTACAGGTCCGTAAGGGCCTCACAGCGCCAGGGACCCTGGTTCGATTCCAGCCTCGGGCGACTGTCTGTGTGGAGTTTACACATTCTCCCCTTGTCTGCATGGGCTTCCTCCGGCTGCTCCTCCCGCAATCCAAAGATATGCAGCTTAGGTGAATTGGCCATGCTAAATAGTGTTCGAGGATGTGTAGGTTAGGTGCATTAGTCAGGGGAAATGTAGAATAATAGGGTAGGGGAACAGGTCTGGGTGGGTTGCTCTTTGGAGGGTCGGTGTGGACATGTTGGGCCAAATGGCCTGTTTCCACACTGTAGGGATTCTATATTTCTATAATTAAAATAAAAAGAGTGATAACAGGAGCAGGAATAGGCCATTCAGCCCTTCAAGCCCATTCAATGTGACTGTGACTGATCTTCCAACTCAGTCCCCTCTTCTTGCTATCTCCCCCATGCCATTTGATCCCTTTAGCACTGGGAATTATAACTAATGCCTTCTTGCCCTCAACCACATTCAGTTTCAGAGAATTTCACAGGCTCCCCACTCTCTGGGTGAAGAAACTTCTCCTCATCTCAGTCCTAAATGGCCTCTCCTGTATCATACAGCACAAAATCAGACCCTTCGGTCCAACCAGTCCATGCCGACCATAATCCCAAACTAGACTAGTCCCACCTGCCTGCGCTTGGCCCCTATCCCTCCAAACGACCCTTACTCATGCACTTACCCAAATGTCTTTTAAATGTTGTAACTGTGCCTGCATCCACCACTTCCTTTGAAAGTTCATTCCACACACATGCCACCCTCTGTAAAAAAAAAATCCCATGTCTTTTTAAAATCTTTCTCCTCTCAGCTTAAAAATGCCCCCTAGTCTCGAAATCCCCCACCCAAGGGAAAAGACATTTGCCATTCACCTTATCTATACCCCTCATGATTTTATAAACCTCTATAAGGTCACCCCTCAACCTCCAATGAAAAAAGTCCCAGCCTATCCAACTTTTCCTTATAACTTAGATCCTTAAACTGTGACCCCTGGTCCTGTACACCACGGTCATTGGAAACATCCTTCCTACATTTATCCTGTTAAGTCCTGATCAAGTATTTATTAACTATGTATATGTATACAAATCAGCAATGGTCCTAATACTTCCCTCTGGTCTGATAAAGAGACAGAGGTTTAGGGAGTGAAATCCAAACCTTTGGGCCTCAGCAGCTAGACATAACGACCAATGGTGGAATAATATCAAAGCAGGAATGTACAAGTAGCCAGAATTGGAGCCCATGAAAGTTTGTTAGAGTAGAGATAGGGGGGAGGAGAAAGCATGGAAGGATGTGAAGATAGGAAAATTTGAAATGAGAGAGGACTGGGAGCCAATGTCAGTGAGTGAGTACAGGGATGGTAAATGACCAGGACACAACAGGAGATGGCAATGTTGAACCTGAAAAGATGACATGATTAGGTTAGATTAGATTCCCTACAGTGTGGAAACAGGCCCTTCGGCCCAACACGTCCACACTGACCCTCCAAAGAGTAACCCACTCAGACCCATTTCTCTCTGACTAATGCACCCTACGCTATGGGCAATATAGCACGGCCAATTCACCTGACCGGCACATCTTTGGACTGTGGGAGGAAACCAACGCAGACGCGGGGAGAATGTGCAAACCCCACACAGACAGTCGCCCGAGGATGGAATCAAACCCAGGTCCCTGGTGTTGTGGGGCAGCAGTGCTAACCACTGAGCCGGTGTGCCATCCCTACTCACGATACTGAGGTGAACTCTGTTTTCTTTCTGAGCACCATTACCAGTCAGCAAGGAAATATTTTTATCCGCCTGGCAATAACGCACTTGGGAGCTGAAACTGTTACCGATAACTGGTTAAAAAAAGGACCAAAATTACAGTCTTCAAATGACTCCCAGACACAGGAATGTAGCCAAAATGCTGAGGCATTGACATGTGTCTACGCTGTAAGAAAATCACTGAACACTGGCATCAGAAGAGTTTACAAACTGTCCTTTCCCTTGCTTCAATGGCTTTATCACACACTTTCCCCCTTTTATTTGGATTGGCCTCCTTTATTTTCCTCTTGTGCTGTTTACATAAGGTGCACATTACTGAGCATGCTCAGTTTTAGCATCTTAGATGTGCACCTCCTAACACATTCCCCAGTGAAGTAGATCCATCGTTCCCAGTCCCGTATTCACAAGAAGTGCCCTTTTATTTTCTGGAGAGGGTGCAGAAGAGGTTTACCAGGATGCTGCCTGGATTAGAGGGCATGAGCTACAAGGAGAGGCTGGAAAAAAGGGTGGTTTTCTCTCGAGTGGTGGAGGCTGAGGGGAGACTTGATAGAAGTCTATAAAATTATGAGATGTAGAGATAGGGTTAATGGTCGGAATCTTTTTTCCCCAGAGTTGGTATTTAAGGTAAGAACGTGACTGTTCAAAGGAGATGTGAGGGGCAAGTGTTTTTGCATGGAGAGTGGTAGGAGTCTGGAACAGGCTGCCAGGGGTAGTGGTGGAGGCAGATATGACAGGGGAATTTAAGGGACTTTCGGATAAGCACATGAACATGCAAGGAATGGAGGGATATGGACCATGGGCAGGCAGAAGGGATTAGTTCAATTTGGTGTCATGTTCGGCACAACATCGTGGTTCGAAGGGCCTGTTCCTGTGCTGTACTGCTCCACGTCCGAAGGAGATCACATGAGTGGATGAACTTTGAACTTTCCATGCCTCCTCAATGTTTGGACCATATTAGCTGCACATGCTCAGAGCACAATCTTGTGGAGCACAGTCACCAACCTGCAATCCTGTGTGTGGCTCTGTACTACAGACTCAGTCTGTAAGATCAGTACAATGGTGCAGGTTTATGTCCTAGAGCCTTAAGCCACTGAGAGAAGCCAGTGTCTTCCCTGACAACTAACCTCATGATTTAAAAAAAACTTTTCTCTCTTTTACCAGGAACCTTGTTGTTAATATCTGTCGGTCCACTCAGATTAACGATTCAGACCAGATCCCAACTAGATCTGTGATACTTTATAAGTATTTGCATTTTAATATTGCCTCCCACAACCTCAGGGCATCCCACATAATGACCTAGCCAACGAAGAGACGTCTAATCCAAAAAAAAGGCAGCAAATCCTGCAGTCCTGCACAGGTGTTCCAGGAGTTAATAGTAAATTCCTTCTCAAATTCTGATCTTCAAGTACTCAGGCAAAACCCCTGCAAGATCAGTTATGATGAAGTAGAAATTGTCCAGAGAGCTGTGACGTATATCTACCCTGTGTTCTCAATTCTCAAATGGTAATGATCCTAAAGAACGTTCTTTGAAGACACTCTCAAGTTCTCCTTGGACAACATGGACCTTAGTGACTGAGAGGAGCTTGCTCAGAAAAGTGACTGAGAAAAGCATTAACTTGCCCAACAACGTGTATCTTGCTTCAAGTCGCAAATGTCTCACAGATGAGGTGCAGCAGAGAAAGAAAAGAAAGAAGCTCTGCCATCCTGGATCTCATTATCCCATCGCACTTCTTGTCCATGTGCCCAAAATTAACCTGTGCACATGAAATCAGACAAAACTCGGCACCAGCAATCTTGCGTAGGCATCATCCTTGAATCAAGAACCAGGCAAAGTCAGCCTGGATTACATATGCATAGATTCCCTACAGGCCATTCAGCCCGTACCAACCCTCTGAAGAGCATCCCACCCAGACCCATTCCCCTATCCTATCCCTGTAGCTCTGAATTTTTCATACCTAACCTACCTAGCCTGCACAACCCTAGGCAATATGGGCAATAGCCAATCCATCCTAACCCGCACATCTTTGGACTGTGGGAGAAAACCCACACTCTACACAGACAGTTGCCTGAGGGTGGGATCGAACCCAGGTCCTTGAAGGTGTGAGGCAATAGTGCTAACCACTGAGCCACTGCTTTACTCCTACTCTCTAAACCTTCCCCCTCGCCTGAAATATGGCAACCCTCAGGTTAAACCATCACCAGTCATCTGGATCTATTGAGAGAGTCGCCCTATTGTCTGTAAAACAGTGGTGATTTTGTCAAATGTTAAACACCAGAGATAAATGTTAGTCAGATTTCTTCCAGATATATTCTTTTCCGGTCGGAATTTTGTTCCAACTTGCATCAGAAAACTCCAAACATTGATTATTTGTTCCCCATGCAAATGATGCACTCAATGCTCACTCCATTACTCAACTAACTTGCATCCACTCACTGTAGGGATTGTATGAAAACAGACTCAGTAATGTTTGATTTATATCCAGCATTTGGAAAAAGACCAGTTTCTTCTTTATTCTGGACCAGTGTTAGAGGTTACACATTTTGGAGTTTGTTTGATATCAGGTGGGTGCATGTGTGGGGAGACATCCAAAACACACCGGCTCTTGAGAAAGACGCAGATAAGATCTGCACTACTCAGACTTTGAAACTGCCTTCTTCGAGAATGGGAAATGTGACCACAAGCAGTTGACAGATTTCTCTCACCCGTGTTTTTTGCTGGTGTGGGAGTCTCCCGGGTTCAGTTACATCAAGATCCTTCACACAGCATTCAGATAAAACTCCAGCTTTCCCCTTTAAGATTTTGCAGTTTTGCAGTAAAAGTGCTCAAGGCACAGAGATAGGCACAGGTGCAAAACAATGAGGGGCAGAGTCGAGGGAAAGATATATGTTGTCCTCGGAGAAGGGGGCTGGAGGAGCGTGGCTTCCCAGGGAGTGGAGCTGCTGCTCACTGAGTAATGATCAGCATGGGCTCCAACACACAGCAATCTCAGGGCCATCTGCTGAGTGCTACTGCCTTGCCCTCGGGGTGAAAGCTGACTCTGACCTTCAATAACTTTATCCCCTTTCACTTCCACCTTCTGCGTGTTCCACTTGTTCTTCGTTGTGTTTAATTCTGTTCAGTTTCCAGCCAGTTTACGGTGCCAAGGAGTGTGATACCTTCAAGTGAAAAAAAAATCAGTTTAACTTCCTCACCAACATCCCCAAGCTCCAGGTAAGCTGCTCAGGTCTCTGGGGTGTCAGCACAGCTCGCTGATGGTCGTGGTTTCAAGTCCCACATGGAGACTGAAGCACATTATTCCGACTGACCATCAGTGCTGCTGTCTCTCAATGGAGACATTAAAAGTAAAGCCCTCATCTACTCTCTCAGGTGCGGATGAAAGATATTATATCCATCCTCAAGGCAAGGCAGTGAAGAGCAGCTGTTCAATGTTTTTCCCTCAAATAATATCTCATTGATACAAACCCAAAGATTGCAGGTAAAACTCAGCAGGTCTCTGCAGAGAGAAACAGGGTTAACATTTCTCATCCAGTAGGATTCATCTCATTGATACTTAAAGGCTCAGTTTGTTTGCTGTGTTTTCACAGAGTGTTGTGGGCGCTGCTAGCTGTCAATATTTGATGGCCATCCCGGATTCTCTGCAGAAGATGGTGGTGGGAGCTGTCTTTTTGCTGCAGGTAGACCCACAACGCAGTGAGGGGGAGTTACAGTCATTCACCAGACCAGACAAAAAAGGGTTCAAAATTTCCTGTTAATCATTGCCTTTGATTTGATTGCAATGATGCATTAGGTACAGTTTTACACATACCTCAGTTCACATACAATTAACTTTTCTATCCTCATGGTGTATCCAAGGTGCCGTGGTAGGGGTCACTTGGCAAGAGGGAAAAGCAGACTGCTCAATTCAAAAACAAACATGCCGTGATAGGATTAATTTTGTCAACTAGAAATTCAGCAGATCAACCTTACATCCACTGACTGGAAAGTAATTTTTTGATTTGATTTGATTTATATTTGTCACATGTATCTAGGTACAGTGAAAAGTTTTGTTCTGCATGCAGAAGAGGCAGGTCATACCGTACAAAGCGTGTTGGGGTAATAGAACAGAGTGAGGAATACCAACCAAAGATGGCGCCCAGTTATGGTCAACTCCTTGCGAGCTCCTACGTGCAGATCTAAGTTTCCTATTTCTATAATCGTTCTACACTCTTTAAACTTAATAGCATACTTCTAAAACTTACTAATAACTACTGAATGGACTCGCAAACTCTTAACATTCACCTGTACCTGTGTTTTTGTTCTTGCTGCTGTTTACCTATTATTTACTATCTCTGCTACTTAACTCTGGGATCTGCCTGTATTGCTCTCAAGACAAAGCTATTCACTGTGCCTCGGTACATGTGACAATAAATTCAATTCAATGTTACGCTGCAGAGAAGGTGCACAAAGAGTGAGATCAATATTAAACTAAAAATGCGAGAGGTACATTCAGAAGTCTAATAAGCACGGGGAAAAGCTGCTCTTGATTCACGTGTTTAAACTTCTGTATCTTCTGTCTGGCAGAAGCGTGTTGGGAGAGATTATATCCGGGGTGGGAGGGGTCTTAGATGATGTTGGCTACTTTCCCGAGGCAGTGGGAAGTGTAGATGGAGACAATGGATGGAAAGTTGGCTTCTGTGCTGGACTGAGCTGTGTTTACAACACAGCAGTTTCTTACGTTCCTGAGCAGAGCTGTTGCCATGAAGAGACGTGAAAGACATCAGATTCCATCAGAGAACTGGATCACAGAAAGGTTTCTCTAGATGATGGGAAACAGGTATTCACTGTCACCTCCCATTTCCTGCAGGAAAGAGTTAAGTTTAAGAATTACTGGCAACTGATGTATTATTTCTTACTATTCACTTCCACAAGTCAGAGTCTGAGCTGCACATGACGATGTTTTGCTGCTTTCAAGTCAAACAAAGCTCAGATAAGAATTTAAGTTAAAACCAACATAAAAAGGGTGATTCCCTTGGCGTAAATCATTGGAGAGAGCTGGGTGAGTGGAATCTCTCTCTGGGACATTGTGAGCACAAGTGTCATTCAATGGATAGCACTCATATCTCTTCGGTTCTGCATTCAATTCCCACTCAAGAAACTTCAGCCCATAATCCAGATGGACACTGCAGCGCAGTGCAGAGGGAATGCTGCACTGTCAGGGGTACCTTCCTTCAGATGACACGTTCAAACAATTAAGGACCTGTCATATTTCTGAGGCAGGGTCACTGGACCCAAAACATTAACTCTGATTTTTCTTCGTAGATGCTGCTAGACCTGCTGAGCTTCTCCTGCAACTGCTGTTCTTGTTGCCATTCTTACCCAATCTGGCCTACATGGGACTCCAGACCCACAGCTGTCTGGCCAATTAGAGAAGGACAATAGATGTAGCTAGTGAAACCCACACAGTGTCTTAGAGTCATCTCATAAATGAATACAAAACTCTCTATTGAGGAGGAGGTGAGTTCCAGTCAATATTTGTCCCTGAACCACCATCAGTAAAACTGAATTTGCTGGACATTATGAGATTGGGGTTTATGGGATCGTGCTGTGTAATCGCTGGCTGTTGTTTTTCCCACATAATACAATTAACTCAATTTGAAGAAATATCCCATTGAGTGTAAAGACATTTGGGACATTACGATTCTGCTTGATAAACATAAGTCATTGAGGGAACACAAACAGAAACTGCGGAGACAGAAGCAGAGTTAATATTTTGAGTCCAATGACACTTTTCCAGAACTGACAACAGTTAGGGAAAGTCAGGATGGGGGAAGGCAGGGAAGAAAGGAGTAGTTAGAGATGGAACCCAGGGAGAGGGAAAGACAGTTTGACAGACAAAGGGATGGTTGATAGGAAGCCAGGGAAGGAGAGAAGCTGATGATTGCGACAGTGAATAGGTGCTGTACTGAAATGACTGTGTCATGACTGGACCTGGCCTGTGGGGCTGGTTAAAGGACATGGGAGAAGATGATCAGGCCCTAAAATGGCTGAACGTGACACTGAGTCCTAAAGACTGCAGAGTTCCCAAGTGGAAAATGAGGTGCTGTTCTTCCAGCCTGTGCTGAGCTTCACTGGAGCACTGCAGCAAGCCCAAGACAGAGATACTGATCAGGGACGAGGGTGTAGTGCTGGAAAAACACAGCCGGGCAGGCAGCATCCAAGGAGCAGGGGGATAAGGCATAAGCCCTTCAGGGTTTATGTCCGAAATGTCAACTCTCCAGCTCCTCTGATGCTGCCTGCCCTGCTGTGTTTTTCCAGCACCACATTCTCGACTCTGATCTCCAGCATCTGCAGTCCTCACTTTCTCCATGTTGGCCGGGGAACACGGTGGGTTACAGTGACAGGCAACTGGAAGCTCAGGGTCCTTTTTACGGAAGTCATTGAGGAGGGGGTCTTATGGCACAGTGGTAATGTCCCTACCTCTAAACCAGAAGCTCTGGTTCAAGTCGCATCAGCTCTGTCTGATTGGGTTGTATAAAATAACTATAAATGGTAACTGTTTCGTTGTGTAAGAGCGAAAACAGAGACAGTGTGTTGAAGATTAAAGCATTAAACCCTTACGCTGGACTGAAACAAGGTAAAATACTTCTGAATTAGAAGCATGTGTCCACCAATGAAGCCAAGCTGACACTAGCAGGAAAATGTTTCAAGGTCAGTGATTGAAGTAAGATTAATTCATAGACAAAATAGATTTTTAAAAATTAAACAGTCAAAAACAAAGGAGTTGGATGAGAAACGATATAATTCGAGAAAGCTAGAGAGAGGCCAAACCAAATTAATTGGACAGAAAGACTCAGATAAAATAACAGACCAGCAGCAAAATGCTTAATTGTGAGGTACATAAGGAACAGATTTCAAATGCATTCCAACCGGAATAAAGGAATTAGCAACTTGAAGTCTACACTTTTACATCAGCGGAACATAGAAACAGGAATAGGAAAGGCCACTCAGCCCCTCATCCCTACCCCCCCCCCATTCAAATGATCATAATTGATCTTGTATCTCAACACCTGCATTATCAGGAGAACTTTGTTGTGCTCCCTCTAAGGCAAGTCCACCCTTCCTTATATAAGGCACCCTAAACTGAACACAATATTCTGTATCCATGCAAAGTTGTAGTGCACAGAGATATTTAGCACAAGGAGGTTGCCCTTCAGCCCATCACACCTGTGCTAGCTCTTTGAAAGAGCTGTCATGAGTCGTCGCATACTCCTCCTTTTACTCCTGACAGGGACGGACAGTGGTGAAAGAAAACTTTGCTCTGTTGCATTAACGGAATTCGCTGGGAAGATCTGTCGAGCTGTCCTGGTGAATGTACTTCCGTCTCCCTGCACTCAGGGTTTGGAGGATTCCTTGGTTACAGGAACTTCCATTTGGAACTGGCAACGATCACAGGAAAACCGATAACTGACAGCACAGGAGACCATTCAGCCTATCATTTTCCTGCCAGCTCTCTGCAAGGCAACGTCATCCAGTCCATTGTAACCCCCCTCTCCCCATTTCCCTGCAGCCCTTCAATCTTTTCCTCATCAAATAATGATCAACTTCTCCTTTAAAAGCTTCAATCGAATCAGCTCCCACCACACTCCCAGGCAGTGCATTCCAGATCGTCGTGTTAGATGGTTTTTCTCATTGCTCTTTCTGTCAGTGGGCTTCAATCTGCACCCTCTGCTTCCCAATCCTCTTGCCAATGAGTACATCATTTCCCTTTTGACTCTGCCTTAGCCTCGCAGCTTTGAGCAATTTGATCAAACCTTCGTTCAACCAGGGGAGAAAGTGAGGACTGCAGATGTTGGAGGTCAGAGTCAAAAAGTGTGGCGCTGGAAAAGCACAACTGGTTAGGCAGCATCCGAGGACCAGGAGGATCGATGTTTCGGGCATAAATGTCCCGATGAAGAGCTTATGCCCAAAACGTCGACTCTCCTGCTCCTTGGATGCTGCCTGACTGGTTGTGCTTTTCCAGCGTCACACATTTTGACTTTATACAATCATCTCACCTCAGTGGGGAACAGCCTCAGGTTCTCCCAGTCAGTCCACATACCTCACCCCAGACCCATTTTCATCGATCTTTACTGTACCTTCTCTCCTGCGTTCACATCTTTATGAAGAGTGCAGTGCCCAGCTAGTTGAGATTCTGAATGGGCTAACAATTGAAAAGTCTGATAAGACTCCAGGGTCAGATGGGTTGCAACCCAGGATTGGGAGAGAAATAAAGTTGAAAATTGTATAAGTGCAGTCCTAAATCCCTCTTCATGGTGCTGGTGAATTGGAGAAATGTTCCACCTGTATTCCAAAAAAAGGGTGTAAGGGTTAGGATAAAGCCAGTAACCCCGAGGGACTCAGTTTGCTGGTGGAGAGGCTATGGGAATAATAAACTTAGGACAAAATTAATCATGTCATGGACTCACTCAGTCCCACACTGGAGTGTCAGCCTGAATGATGGACCTGAAGTCCCTTTCGATTCCCACTGCAGCAATGCACTTGAGTTGATGAATCTAGGTTAAAAATCACACAGCACCAGGTTACAGTCTAACAGGTTTATTAGGAAGCACTCGCCTTCAGAGTGCTGCTCCTTTATCAGGTAGCTGTGGAGCAGGACCATAAGACACAGAATTTACAGTAAAAGATTAGAGCGTCACATAACTGAAATTATATGTTGAACAAACCTAGATTGCTGTTAAAGTCTTTTATCTTATGTGTTGAATAATTCCTCAAACCCTTTCCTGCACCAAACTGCTGACCCAATTTCCTGATAGCTGCCAATCCCTTGGATCTGGTTAGACAAAGGGAATAATTTCTCAGGTCACTGTATACACTGTATAACGTAGCCGGCACGTCAGATGTTAAATTCTCCAATAGTCCTCCAAAGGTTAATAATGCAAATTGTAAATTTCATCCAGAAATCCTGGCCCATGTAATTTATTCATTTATAGGTTGACACCTCACTGGTACTTAAATAAAACACTTGTTGCCCATTCTTAGTCAACTGTGAGAAGTTGGTGGGGAGCCATATTCTCGAACCATAGCAGTCCTTGTGAAGGTACATCCACAGTGCTCTGAGGAAGGGAGTTCTAGGACGTTGACCCAGCGACAGTGAAGGAACAGCGATATACCTCCAAGTCAGGATGGAGTGTGGTTTGGAGGGGAACATCAAGGGGGTGGTGCTCCCTGTATTTGCTGGCCTTGTCCTTCCAAGGAGCTGAGCTTAAATCCCCACACTCTGGTTAAGAATGAATATTGTATGAGAAACAGGACCAGAGCAACCCCATGCTTTATTGTTGTGTCAAACATTTCCGAGCTCAAAGACTTGTAGTTCATGACAGCTCCCTACCTCCCATTCCCAAGTCAGGTTCCGACAGGGAGTTCTGCTGTGTCACCCATTCCCTGACTTTTTACCTGTCTCATTAATCTTGCGTATAGAACCTTGTCAAAAACCCTTTGAAAGTCCAGAGCTATAACACCCGCTGCATTATTCTTGTCAAAAATGGCAGTAATGCCACCAAAACATCGAGAAATGTAATTAAGTATGAGCACCCTTTCTGAACCAACACAGACAAGTTCCATTTTTATATTTGTGTCCATGTTAGATCCTCTACCGTGGCCTTAAATAGTGTCCTAGCTTCGAGCCTATTGTCAAAGTATTTGTTAATGCAGTATGGGGTGGCATTGTGGCTCAGTGGTTAGTACTGCTGCCTCATAGAACCACGGTCCCAGGTTCAATTCCAGCCTTGGGTGACTATCTGCATGGAGTTTGCACATTCTCCCCGTGTCTGCGTGGATTTCCTCCGGGTGCTCCAGTTTCCTCCCACAATCCAAAGATGTGCAGGCCAGATGAATTGGCCATGCTAAATTGCCCATAGGGTTAGGTGCGTTAGTCAGAGGGAAATGGGTCTGGGTGGGTTACTCTTCGGAGGGGCGGTGTAGACTTGTTGGGCCGAAGGGCCGGTTTCCACACTGTAGGGAATCTAATCTAATCATACTGTTATTATTCAATATGTTCGCCAGCTTGCTAAGGTTCTCTCTTAAATCTTGTAAATTATTAAATATTACTTACCACATTTCTCTTTTAATTGTGAATGAATTTAATCAGGACAAATGTTGAGCCTAACTTTGATGTTGTATGAACACTGCCTAACCCCTCCTCAAACCATCCCTCGCGAGCTGCTCCTGAATTTGCTTTCAGTTCTCTTCCTTCTGTAAATTTTTAATAACAATTAACTTAGCTGCACTCTATAAGGACACAGCTCAGAAATATTCCAAAATGTACAGCCTTTGTATAAAACATACTGTTTAAGCTACATATATCACATCCTACAGTGAATTATTCCTTTTATTGCTCTGAAACTCAACCCTCATTGTTTCAGGAACAATTTTAAATTGATCATCCCATTTCGCTGTCTCCTCACACTGGAGAAACATTTAATCACACAACAGACACCCTTCGTCTTTAACTTGCTTTAAAACTCTCTATTAAATCTCCAGTGATGCTTGCACCCAGGGAATAATTGAAATAGTCACAAGAGTCCACAATGTGAAGGACATCAGAGCAGAAAAAGTAGAGGACAACAGACTCATGAGCACCTATTAGATCACCAGTGATCATACCCAAAGGATCTAGAATGGTCACAAAGACATGTCCTCTCAAGTCAGCCACAAATCAGCTTTCCAAGTGAAATTTACTTGTCCTCTTGCTGTTAGTAAGCAAGACAATTCTCTGTCAGTTTGTTTTACTCATAACTAAAAATTTTCCTAAATTTGCTTTAGAAGGGCAGCACAGTGGCTCAGTGGTTAGCGCCAGGGACCTGGGTTCGATACCAGCCTTCGGCAACTGTCTGTGTGGGGTTTGCACGTTCTCCCCGTGTCTGTGTGGGTTTCCTCCGGGTGCTCCGGTTTCCTCCCACAGTCTGAAGATGGGTGAATTAGAGGGGGTCAATTTAAAATGGAAATGAGGAGACAGTTCTTCAGCCAGAGAGTGGTGGGCCTGTGGAATTCATTGCCACGGAGTGCAGTGGAGGCCGGGATGTTGGGTGTCTTCAAGGCAGAGATTGATAAATTCTTGATCTCACAAGGAATTAAGGGCTATGGGGAGAGTGCAGATAAGTGGAGTGGACTCGATGGGCCAAATGGCCTTGCTTCCACTCCTATGTCTTATGGTCTTATGATCCAATGTCCTGTTGTGTCCAGGGATGTGCAGATTAGATGGATTAACTATGGTGAATACAAGGGTGGGTTTGGGTGCTCTCCGTACGGTCAGTGTGGACTCGATGGACCAAATGGCTTGCTTCTACACTGGAGGGATTCTTTAACTAGGTGTGCTTTTTGTTCCAGTTCAATCACATCCATAGTGGGGATTTCTGTGACAATCCCCTCTCAGAGAGAGGTAAGAATCACACCAGCTGAATCCAAGCTAGCATCTCCGAAATGAGCATGTTGTACCACAATGGATACAAGGAGTACGGATCCACATGGTCCCTCTCCTTCTCTTAGTTGAGGTTGGGAGTAATTCGGGATTCACAGGACACATCAAAAGGAAGGACAGGACATTGGGAAAGGTGCAAAAAAAAAGAGCTATAGGAAGAGGCTGAATAAGCTGGTGCTGTTTCCCTGGAGCATCGGAGGCTGAGGGGTGATCTTATGGAGGTTTATAAAATCATGAGGGACATGGATAGGGTAAATAGGCAAAGGTCTTTTCCCTGGGGTGGGGGAGTCCAGGACTAGAGGGCATAGGTTTAGGGTGACAGGGGAGGGATATAAAAGAGATCTAAGTGGCAACGTTTTCACGCAGAGGGTGGTACATATATGGAATGAGCTGTCAGAGGACGTGGTGGAGGCTGGTACGATTACAACATTTAAAAGGCATCTGGATGGGTATATGAATAGAAAGGGTTTGGAGGGATATGGGCCAAGTGCTGGCAAATGGGACTAGATTAATTTAGGATATCTGGTTGGGATATCTGGTCAGCATGGAGGAGTTGGACCGAAGGGTCTTTTTCTGCGCTGTACAGCTATACGACTCTATGTTCCTGCCTTCTGAACAGCTCGTTTTACAATTCCGGACAAGTACACGAAAGACGAAGGTCATCCTACAACCCAATCAAAATAAGGAGCGGAGCTCAGATTGGAAATATGAGAGTAATCCGCCTCTCCCCCCATTCTGCAGTAATGGCTGCTTCCAATATTCAAGCCAACCACATAGGATTCATGCTTTTATTTGTTCAAGGGATGTGGGCACAATGGAAAGGTCTGAATTTGTTGCCCATCCCTGTTGCCCTTAAACCGAGTGGCTTGTTAACATATTTCAGAGGGTGGGCAAGAGTCAGCCACATTGCTGTGGGTCTGGAGTCACATACAAACCAGAGTGGGTTAGGCAGACTTCCTTCCCTGAAGGACGTGACTGAACCATTGGCGTTTGAACCACCTTTGAATATAGTTTCTTGGTCACCAGCTTTCAATTCATGATTTTTAGAACGGCATTTCACTTCCACCATATCACCACACCATTGGATTACTGGTCCAAAGGCGTTACAATGCTACCATCTCTAATTGAGCATTTAAGAGTACTTTTCTAAGATTACATCTCTCTCCAAACAATACAAAGTCCCAGCAAACCTGCCATCTAAACATTTGTTGGTCCACGATAGAAACAGATCTGCCAAAATCTGGTATTCTCCACATTATTCACATCTAACGCTGATTTCTCAGCAGCACCTTCCAACCCCGTGACCTCTGCCATTGAGAAGGACAAGAGCAGCAGATACACGGAAAAACCACAACCTGCTAGTTTCCCTGTGAGGCACTCACCATCCTGACTTAGTAATATACTGCCATTCTTTCACTGCCACTGAGTCAGAATCCTCGATCCCCAAGAGTATTGTGGGTGTAGAAACCCAAACATATAAATAGAAAGCAGGAATCATGAACAATGCTTCACCTGGAGGCCCATTGAAGATGTTACCTAGTAGGGCGACGAAACGTCTGGAAATGAGCCTTCCAGCTTGGTGAGCAAACCTGTATCCAGAATGGATATGTTCAAGCAGATGGCCAACCTCCATCTTCTCAAGTACAAATGGCACTGTAAGTGTCAGTCGGGCCAATTATACCCCAGAGCTGGACTGAAATAGTCACAACAGTCCACCATGTGAAGGAAAGCATAGTAGAAAATATTGGAAAACAGATCCATTAACCCTTGGTCTTGTTAGTTACCATACCATAGAATCCCTACAGTGTGGAAACAGGCCATTTGGCCCAACAAGTCCACACCACCCAGACTTATCCCCTTACCCTACACCCCTACATTTCCCACGGCTAACCCACCCAGCCTGCAAATCCCTGGACACGATGGGACAATTTAGCATGGCCAACCCGCCTAACCTGCACATCTTTGGACTGTGGGAGGAAACCGCAGCACCCAGAGGGAACCCATGCAGACATGGGAAGAATGTGCAAACAGGCAGTCGTCTGAGGATGGAATTGAACCTGAATGTCTGGTGCTGCGAGACAGCAGTGTGAACCACTGAGCTATCATGCCGCCCAAGTCAAAACATAGGTCAACATCTTCTGCTGAAAGGAGCAAGTGAGGACTCCAAATGCTGGAGCTCTGAGTCGAGAGTGTGGTGCTGGAAAAGGCAGCATCTGAGGCGCAGGAGAATCGACGTTTCGGGCATAAGCCCATCATCCCCACTCTCTGCTGAAAGTCTGTAACGTGCTGTTGGTAAGCAAGTCAAATCTCTGGCATGTGTAAAGAATATTAACTAATGACCCTCTTAAAGATGCTTCAAAAGAGTACGACATCTAAAGCTTACCTTAAATTCCACTGTTCCATCACCAAATTAATCCAACTTAAACCTTCAAATACAAGAGTAGTGAGGAATGAGGGAAGGTGATGTTTCTTTCGCAGGTTATTCTTGGGTATGCTCACTGACATTGTAGCACATCAATGTAAGTCACATTACATTTCAATTTCACTTCAGCTTGATGTGATTGTTTATTTCTCTTAGTCAAAAGGTTTCAAGTTCAAACTGAAAGTACAGTATCAAGGGAGTGTTACACTGTCAGAGGCACCAACGTTCAGAAGAGATGTTAAACCAAAACCATGTCCGTCCTTTCAGATACGTGTCAAAGATCCTGTGACACTCCTTGATAAAGAACAGGAAAGTACTCCCTAGAGAAACTCAGCAGGTCTGGCAGCATTTGTGGAGAGAGAAATGTTTCAAGCTCAACATGGCCCCTTCTTTACAACTATTCTGAAGAAGTCATATTGGACTTGAAAACGTCAACTCTGCTTCTCTCTCCTCAGATGTTGAGTTTGTCCAGCACTTTGTTTTTATTTCAGGTTTCCAGCATTGGCAGTATTTTCCTTTCGTTTGAGTTGTCTCTGGTGCCGTGATCATGATTTATCCCTGAACCAACATCACAACAACAGATTATCAGGTCGTCATCAAACTGCGCGGTTCTGAAGGAGGGGAACCGGGTCTGAAACATTAACTCGGCTATCTCTCCACAGATTGGCTGCCAGATCAGCTGAGCTTTTCCAACAATTTCTGTTTTTGTTGAGGGGCTTGTGGAATCTTGCTGTGTCAAAATTTGCTGCTATTTCCCCTACATGACATCATCTAAAATCTGGTGGTCATAGAAGAAAATATTTAAATACACTCGTTTTCTCTTTCGTTCAGTTCTGAGGGAGTGCTGCACTGTCTGATGTGCTGTTTCTCAGAAATATTAAATTAATATCCCATTTCCTGCTCCAGTATATATATAGAAGATGCTAAACCCCAAGAATTCCCCTGACGTTCTAACCAACATTAATCCCCCTTTGCCAGAATTAGCTTAAGTGATCATTTAAGTTTTGCTTTGTGTGGGATCTTACAGTTTATGGATTCACTACTATTTTTATCTCCAAGGCAACACTTCTTACTCATTTTGGGATTGAGGATGTCAATGGCTAGGCCGTCCCTAATTACCCAGGGGGCAGTTAAGAGTCAACCACATTGCTGTGGGTCTGGAGTCACATGTAGGCTAGACTAGGAAAGGATGGCCGTTTCCTTACCCTGAAGGGCATTAGTGAACCAGATGGGTTTTCCTGACAATTGATTCATGGCCGTCTTAATTCCAAATTTTTACTGCATTCAAATTCCACTATCTGTCCTGGCAGAATTCGAACCCAGGTTTCCAGAACATCAGCTGAGTCTCTAGGTTAACAGTCCAGTGATAATACCGCCAACCCAATACCTCCCCCTTGTACTTCAATAGGACTGCGTGACATTCTAATGTCGGGGTAAGCATGTGTTAAATGCAAGTTCTCACTCGCTTGTTTCTTCTCTGTACTAACAGAAAATGAAACCAATTAATTTTCTGAAAAGCTCCAACTGTTGCTTCACGTCTGATACGGGTAGTAGGTGTGGCTGATACATGTACCTCACTTTTGTGCTCTTTCGCAAATCTTACTCCTCTGACCTCACTTTGCTTTTCTCCTGAGACAGTCACTCCTTCCCAATTGGAGATTCACCCTCGCTACTTCACTGAAATGTCCAAGAGTTGCTCAGTAAAATGGCCATTTTAGTTCATTCTCCTCCCTTCCCCCAGCTTATTATTGAACAACATTCATTACTGTACATGGGCATCACTGGAATTGTCAGCATTTATTGCCTGTCCCTAATGGCCCCTGAATTGGCTGGCTTAGACAGACGTCCATGCAAAAGTGTTAGTGGGTTTCTTGGGTGGCACGGTGGCTCAGTGGTTAGCACTGCTGCCTCACAGCGCCAGGGACCCGGGTTCAATTCCAGCCTTGGGCGACGGTCTGTGTGGAGTTTGTACATTCTCCCTGTGTCTGCGTGGGTTTTCTCTGGGTGCTCCGGTTTCCTCCCATAATCCAAAGATCTGCAGGTCAGGTGGATTGGCCATGCTAAACCGCCCGTCGTGTTGCTAGGTCAATTAGTCAGTGGGGAACGGGTCTGGGTGGGTTACTCTTCGGAGGGTCGGTGTGAACTTGCTGGGCTGAACGGCCCGTTTCCACATTGCAAGAAATCGAATCTTGAACCGCTGCAGTCTATGTGACGTAGATACACCCATTGTTGGGAAGAAGCCCAGAGACAGTGAAGGAATGGCAGTATAATTCCCAGTCAGGATGGGAAGTGGCTTGGAGGGGAGCTTGCAGGGGATGGTGTTCTCATCTATCTCCTGCCCTTGCCCTTCTAGAGGATAGAGTGTAGATTTAGAAGGTGCTGTCGAAAGAACCTTAGGTGAGTTGTTGCAGTATATCTTGTAGATGCTACACACTGCTGCAATTGGGCAATGGTGATCGAATGGTGGAGGATGTTGTGCCAATTAAATGGGCTGCTTTTGTCCTGGACGGTGTCAGGTATCAGACCTGCACCCAGCCAGGCTAGTGTTCCATCACACTCCTGACTTGTGTCTTGTAGATGATGGACAGGCTTGCAGGAGTCAAAGTACTTGTCCCTGAGTTCTCGAACTGTGACCTACTCTTCTAGTCACATTATTCCCATAGCTGATCCAGATCAGTTTCCAATCAATGATAACTGCTGCAGTTCCTGTGTCACATGTAGGCCACACACGCGTATAAATCTGATGGAGTTTTATAACAATTGATGTGATTTCACACCACCGTTTCAAAGACTTATTTTCACAATTCAGATGCACAGATCATTCGGCCATAACATGCGTTTTATTAACGCAAATTCACTGTAACGTGATCGCCAAATTAGGGACGTTGTTTCAAAAGCGCAAACTTGAAAACGTGTGTTGACTGTAATGCGATTACATCGCCAACACTAAGTGCTGTTTCTAAAGCGCAATTTTTCTATAATAAGAAAGCAACCATTGCGTTACAGAAGAACTGTCTGTATGAACTGAATTTTAATTCTACCAGCCGCTGGTGTAGGAATTGAATCAGTGTCACTAGAGCCGTAATCCAGGCCTCTGTAAAACTAATCCATAGACGTCACTACTATGATACAACTATGAATATTTTAAAAGCTGTTGACCAATTTAATTCATGGGTCATAAATCCTGAGAGGACACAAGGATTCTTTCTGGGTTTCTCTGGACTGGTGAAGACTGTCACCCTCACTGAAGAAGCTTGGGGTGCCATGGGTGGCTCAGTGGTTAGCACTGTTGCCTCACAGCACAAGGGATCTGGATTCAATCCCAGCCTCAGGTGATTATCTGTGTGAAGTTTGCACGTTCTCCCAGTGTCTGCCTGGGTGTGCTCCGGCTTCTGTCCACAGTCCAAAGATCTGAAGGTTAGGGGGGTTTGGCTGTGGGAAATTGTTCAGTGTCCAGGGATGAGCAGGCTAGATGAGGTTAGCTATGGGAAAGGCAGAGTGGTGGTGGTGGTGGGTCTAGGTGGGATGCTTTTTGAAGGGGTGCTGTGGAGTCAATGGGCCAAATGACCTGCTTCCACACTGTAGGGATTCTCTTAAAAAAAAGCTACAAGTCAGGACTAGATGCCATACCAACAATTCTGGCTTTTCCATTTTTCTCCAGAATTACAGGTTTAAATGGAAAAATGGAGTTGGAGTGGGTCGGTATACCATCATCAAAGATTCATTTGGAGGATGTTTGTGTCAAATCAGAATTCAATGGGTATCATTTAGATCAGTCCCATGTCCAATCAAAGGATCTCGGAGTTTCAAACTGTTCGTCACAAAACAGCATTTGGATCCATCACCAGAATTCTCACAGCAGTCTCTGCCTGTCTTTTTGCTTTGTTCTATTATTAGAAACTAGTCAGTGACCACAGAACCCTGCTGAGCACCACTGCCTCATTGCTTCAGAGTGCTGTTATTTCCCTGTGCCCTTAATATGTATAGCGTTCACTGCTGACAATAGTAAGTGCCAGGTACCATTGATCAGTTGCTGCAGGTGCTCCCTGCATCCTTAATCAATGTCCCAGCAAAGAAAAGGACAAAAATTGAGATGGATAGGCAGTGAGAAAAATTCATCGTCCTGTCAATTCCCTCACAGTTGTGCTCAGCTGAGGCCATGCAATCAGCATGTGTAAATCCAGCAGCTCACGTCTTCATTTCCAAAGCTTATTAATGTGCGGAGCACCTGCACCAGAATTAACATACCGTCCCTTCCAGAAGAATGGTTATTCTCCTATGCCTTTGCTTGCGTTTGGACAAGTACTGTCCAGTTAAGTAGCTGCATTTTCACTTCTCTAAGTCACACAGCCAGAATAAAATGCCTTTAGCTTTGTTGTTCTGGACAAAATTATCAAAGGCACGATCGATGGAATGGGTGATGGGCCTTTCAGGAGGTTTGGGGGCATTATGCAGTGGATTGGAACCTTTATAGACCTCTGTCTGAACCACCAAGACAGAAATCGGCAGTAGAGGGAGCAGAAAACTATCATTATTTTCAGACTTAGTGCTGGACAGAATGGGAGATAGGGAGCAGAAGGGAGAGGCGAGTTAAATGGACAGGTCTCTTGGATTTATGGAGATTCACCAGTCCAGGCAAGACTTCTGCATTAAACCACAACCCTGCAGATATATCTGCATCATCCTTGACTATGGAGAATTGGGAACATCCCATTTGGGTTAGGGAGGGTTGCAGGCCGAGGAGGGATATCCTGATACAAAAGGCAGGGAAAAGCCCACTAATTGAAAGCTTGGTTCAATATTTGGATGCAGGGTGGGCAATTAGAGCCATTCTTCCAACTCTCACACAGTAACCAGTTCATTAATCTCTCAATAAGAATGATATATATAGAATTATCCAACACAACACAGAAAAAGGTTATTCCACTTAACAGGTCCACTCCAGTGTTTATCTCCCAGGTGAAGCTTCTGTCATCCCTCTCCATCTCACCCGATCAACGTGGCCCTCTGTTTCCTTCTCCGACATTTTTCTCCCATTTTCCCGTAAATCCAGCTCGATGTCACACTCAATCGACATCTCACCACTCTTTGGGGACAGAAGCCCCTTCTGAATTCAGGGACTAAAGAAAGACAACACATTCCCACACTTCTAGCTGTTTCCCCACTGCTCCAACAATGCTCCCAATCGAAACATTTACCCAATTTACTTTTACAAGTTAGGATTTGACCTGCTGCCATGAGCCTTTCAGACAGAGCACTGCAGCACCTCACTGTGTGAGATTGCCTCTTTCCAATTTATTAGTGACCATCTTATGACAGCTGACTGAACACGCATCAGCAGGCAGCGTTTTCTGGGGCAGAGAGTTTACTGGTGTGCCTCAATGTGCAAACTGTAACGAGGTGGTGATACTTGTGAATCGGCACAAGTTGTTGCCTGACCTGTGTTCCTCCAGCACTTGCCTCGTTATAATGTGACCCCCACCATCAACTGTCAGCCACAAGTAAGTACTGGATTGACATCATGAAGATAAAGTCAATTCATTGCAGAAAGGGAGGTTTTTAAACAAGATGGGATCTTTCCAATGGAAACCTTTATTTTCCAGTGTTACCACTCAGCTCTGGCCTGGAAATGGACAATTGACACTATAGACTCACTCTTATATGTTCTTAATATGTATCTTCATTAAAACAGCTTTAAGAGCAAAAGTAGGCCATACAGCCCTATAAAGCAAAACTTAGTTTGTAGAACAGGTGGTTGGGTCTCTTGCTCTAAGTCCCACTCTAGCCCACTGTTCAGAATGATGCTCCGGGTCACTGCCAAGGGAGTGCTGCACTGTTGCAGGGTCAGTGCCGAGGGCGCGCTGCACTGTCGGAGGGTCAGTGCTGAGGAAGCACTGCACTGTCAGAGGGTCAGTACCAAGGGAGCAGGTCACTGTCGAAGGGTCAGCACTGAAGGACTGCTAAATTGCCTGGCAGTCAGTAGTGAGTGAGTGTTGCACAGCCAAAGTGTCTCTACTGAAATAGCGGGGCATTATTGAAGGATCAATACTTCTGACACTGTCAGAGAGGAATTAATAGTCAGAGGGAAGCTTTGGGAGCACTGCATTGTCACAGAGCCAGTACTGGGCAAACATTGCACTACTGGAAGGGACATCCCTGAGGGAATGCAGCACTGATGGAGGGGCAGTATTGAGGGTGTACTGGGCTGTGGAAGAGTCTACTCCAAGGGAGTATCCCACTGTCAGATGGACAGGACTGACTGATTCTCTGCACTATTCGAGATGCTATTTTCAGATTGGATTTTATATAGAATCTAGCCAATCAAGGTCTCATAGCATTAACTGAAGAGGGGAGAATTCTCCAGGTGGTCCTGGCCAATATTTATCCCTCAAAAATGCTTGTTAGTTTGGTTTGCCTCACAGCCATAGCTCCTGTACAGCAGTGACAAGTATTTCACAAAGCCCTTACTCCAACAACAGGAAAAGATAATTTTTTAAATGGTTTCAATTGGATTTCGAGAAGCAGAACTACAAAATAAGGGAAAGAAGCTTTAGCCTCTAATGTGTTGTCTGGCTAGTTCCCTGAGGAAGAAAGTAAAGGCAATTTTTCACGTTTGTTCCCAGAATGAGTGTGCTGCTGGCTGTGCCAGCATTTATTGCGCATTCCTAATTGCACTTGAGAAGTTGGTGAGTAGCTGCCTTTACGAAGTGCTGCAGTCCACATAGTGTAGGGACACACCCATAGTTCTGGAGGTCCAGGGGTTTGACACAGCAACAATAAAGGAACAGCTAGGTAGTTCCAAGTCAGGATGGTGCACAATTTGGAGGGGAACTTGCAAGTGCTGGCATCCCCATGTCTCTGCTGCCATTGTCTTTCCAGATGGTAGAGGTCACGGGTTTGGAAGGTGCTATTGAAGGAGCCTTGGTGGATACAAATTGTCTCTGCCCCCTGCAGACAATACACAAACACTGCTACCACAGGCGATGGAAAAAGTGAATGTTTAAACTGGTGGACGTAATTGAACTTAATGTTCTTTTACCGAGTAACCCCTTAACTAGGAACAAGAAGAATGATCAGAAATGCCCTCTTGTTAGCTCAGGGCCAGAATTGAAGTCGTGAATTGCCAAATTGAACATTAACATCAAGAAGAAAGAATACTCTGGTCACATTATTATTTACAAGATTTGGTGATACCAAAATTTAAAGAGAACCTACTAAATTAATGTGGTGTGCTGTCAAGTTGTTTGATATTTACAGAAACCTCACAAACATTATTCAGACACTGTGGGGGCAAGAGACTAAGGGCTAAGGGTGAAGGAGACTCACAGACACAAGAGTTAATCCTCAAAATGAAACCCAGTAAACACTCTGAAGCTGTAGAACCTCTAGAGCAAATTTCACTTTGGAACAATAATGAGATTAAACATGAACTGAGATTATTTGTGAAAGAAATCATAACTTAGGCTGATAAAGTTAACTCACCCACCAAATGACCCGACCATTTGGGTTCTCACATGGTTCTGTGTGTTTCATGACGACAGGATCTTGTAATGGTTACTTCGTCTGTAGAATGTACGGCTCAACAGTTTAATTGTTCCTGATGCACTTATTATCAGCTGTCAGTGATTCTAATAGTGATTGAACTTCTCTCAAGAGCTGCTCTAACATCTACACATTGATGACAATAGTAAAAGGAACAGGAGGAGGCCATTGAGCCCATCAAACTGACTCCAACTTGAAGGGTAGCACGGTGGCGAGCCTTGCTGCCTCTCAGTGGCAGGGACAAGGTTTGGTTAATAAGATCTGATGAGATTGTAACCTCTACTCCAATTTCCCAGTCTTAATAAGGCACAATCTGTTGAGCATAGTAGAACAAAATATATGTAAGAGCTTCAGCATTCAAAATCCTCTTGCAAAGGCATCTGAAGAGTGCAGATCCTCCTGTGTGCACCTTCCTCTGCTTGGATCAGATTCCAACATCTCTGTTTGAAGCCTATTCCTACATGAGGTCTAAGCGCCCTCACATGGTATGCTCAGATACTGCAGTTGACATTCCTGTATAAAGAAACTGTCCTAATAAAGTCATGCAGCACATGGTTAGTTTCTTCAGTCCAAACCACCTATGCAACCAAGTTTCCCATGCTAATCCCACCTGCCTGCATTTGGCCCAAATCCCCCTCAACGTTTCCTATTCACGTACCTCTCCAAATGTCTTTTTATAGCAGTACAGTGGCTCCGTGGTTAGCACTGCTGCCTCACAGTGCCAGGCACCTGAGTGAACTTCCTTTGGGTGCTCCAGTTTCCTCCCACAGTGCAAAGATGCACAGGTTAGGTGGATTGGCCATGGGAAATTGCCGCATAGTGTTCAGGGATGTGCAAGTTAGGGGGAATTAGCCATGGGAGTTACAGGGATAGGGTAGCATGGAAGGTTTGGGTGGAATGCACTTTGAAGGATCTGTGTGGACTTGATAGGCCAAATGGCCTGCTTCCAAACTGTGGCAATTTTATGATTCGATGAAATGTTCTAACTGTACCTGCATCGATCATTTCCTCTGGCAGGTCATTCCACATACTGGAGAACTCAGAATATTCATTTGATTAGTACGAGTAGAAATGGACAAGTATGTTCATCTGTACAGTCTCCAACCAAGGACAGATTCAAAGGTCTGTCTTCAAGCAAAATACAATAGCTATTCACAGAGTCATAGAGATGTACAGCATGAAAACAGCCCTTTTGGCCCAACTCACACAGGTTGACCAAGTATCCTAAATTAACCTTGTTCCATTTGCCAGGATTTGGCCCATATCCCTCTAAACCCTTCCTATTCAGAAACCCACCCAGATGCCTTTTAAATGTTATCATTATACCAGCCTTCACCACTTACCCTGGCAGCTCATTCCATACGTGCACCACCCTCTGTGAAAATGTTGCTCCTTGGATCCTTTTAAATCTTTCCCCTCTCACATTAAATCTACGCCCTCTAGTTTTGGACCATCCTACCCTGGGGAAAAGACCTTGGCAATTCACCCTATCCACGTCTCTCATGAGTTTTTAAGATTTGCCTGCAGATTGATCTGGATGAATGTTACTGCACTAACTCCAATCCTATGTAAATTGATCACTTTTTGTTCTTATAAAGTTTACAGCTTTTAACAGTGATTTCTGCCAGGAATGAACACAAAAGCTCAATTTACCCAAAAAACAATTTGCAGCACAAGCATTCAAAGAAAGAAGTTTTGAAAAAATGGTTTGCACATATAGAAATATCTTTGTTTAGTTGTTTCAGAATTACATTCAGATTCGAACAGGGTTCGGCATTGACACAATGTCTTCCCTGCAGCAGGTGGGTGTTTCGGTGGATGAGGGGGTGCTGCAGGGGTCCCAATGCTCGGTGAGTCCTTCATCATCTACCTACCTGATACCAACCCATCACCTTCACATTCCATTTCCTCAACAAATCTCCTGCGATGGCTGCTCTTCATACCAATATGGCGGCCTCTCTCAATATCAAACTTGATCTTTCGCCCATCCATGCTCCCTGTTCCATTGCTACCACCCAATTCATTCACCCCTCCCCATTCGATCCTTGATCGTGCATTCTGCTACTGAGGAGCTTCTAGATGCAACTACAGATGAAACTGAAAAGGATTTTTGATAAAAGTAAGGGATAGAGGATTTGACAGATATTCGTAGAAAGCCTACAGCATGGAAGCAGGCTATTCAACCCATCTAGTCAACACTGACACTCTGAAAAGCATCCCAGCCACCCACTTACCCTATCCCTGTAACCTCATTTGCCATGGTTAACCCATCTAGCCTGCACACCCTGAACACTATGGGACAATTTAGCATAGCCAATCCACCTCCCCTGCACATCTTTGGACTGTGGGAGGAAAGGAGAAAGTGAGGACTGCAGATGCTGGAGATCAGAGTTGAGAGCGTGTGGTGCTGGAAAAGCACAGCAGGTCAGGCAGCATCTGAGGAGCACTCTCGACACTTCACAACCCAGGAAGTACTTTTCCAGTGCCATCACTGTTGTAGTCCACAAAAATAACTTGGTTGACAATGCGCACAAAAGCAAGATCCAACAAGTAGCCATTAAGTGAGTGAGTATATAGTCCGACTATGGCAGGAAAGCACAAAGAATTCCTCAGTGGAATAGACCAGTGTTCAGGCTCCTAAGCCAGAAACTCATCTGCTCCATCAGCTTTCGTTTTTGGTTTTGTTTTCACGTTGTGGTTTTTTCTTACCTTAGCAGCTGCATCGGTGATGACATCGGTGGTGGATCACCATGGACTGTGGAAGTGGCAAGCGAGCTTTTGGGTTCCGGGTGGTGAAAGGCAAGTTTGGGCCCAGTCTGGGACCCTATTGTATTGGCAGCAGCACTGGTCTGACATCGCCAGAGTGTAGACTCAGGTCACCAGCAGCAGGATGGAGTTTGGACCCAGCGGCATTGGTGGCGGCTGCATCAGCGAGGTTGGCTCAGAAGGCAGTATTGAGTTGGTTGAGTGCAGGACCCAGGAGGATCAGTATCGGTGGCAGCTGTGTTAGTGAGGTCGGCCCAGCGAGGACTCAGGGGCGGTGGCATCAGTGGAGGCATGATGGTGCTGAAGAATGGTGACCGTGATCCAGCAGCAATGGTGTAAGGACTTGAGACTGGCTGACGACTACATGCTGGTGACAGTCTCCGCATCGGGGTGGAAGAGTGCCCAGATCCAGGTCCATGACTAAGGCACTTAAGGCAGGCTGGAAAGTTGAACATTGTTTTCTGCACTTATATTCTCCATTTTGGTTTACTCGTCTGCATTTCAAGTTGGTGCCAGAGAATGGTGACACCACGCAGGTAGTTCTTGTATGACGTGATGGTTGCATTCTTGTGCAACCCAGTGTTATAGAAAAATTGCGCTTTAGAAACAGCACTTAAAGTGTTGGCGATGTAATTGCGTAACAGCCAACACACAATTTAGAAGTTTGCACTTTAGAAAGTGTCCCCAATTGGTCAATCACATTACAGTGAATTCGCATTAACGAAACAAGTGTTATATCTGAATGACCTGCACAACACTTTCCAATGTATTTTGTAACAAAACACACTCTATAATAAACAAACCAAATCAAAGGTGAATATAAAAGATTTCATTCTGAAGTGAGGCAGGGGAGCTCTCTCTGCTGCTTTAACATTTATCCCTGAAACAGCATCACTGAAATCAATTTAAGTTTCCTGTTAATGAGGACCTAGCCCTTCATTGACGGCTGTGTTCCTTACATTACAAGAACTGCTACACTTCAAAAGAACGCTCCAGTGCTTGCAAAGTGCGACAGGCTATCCTGGAGGTCATAAAAGGCGCTGCCCGAAAACAAGTCTTTCTTTCCTCTGGGGTTCTTTAAAACAGTCACCGAGAGGTCAGGCAGACTGTGGTTTGACATTTCATCTGAAGAAATGTTCTCCCAGGCCTAGGGAGCCCAAGCTTTGCATTTTCAAGGCAAGACAGTTTTAGTTTCTGCAAAGTTAAAAAAAAATCACACAACACCAGGCTATAGTCCAACAGGTTTATTTGGAAGCACTAGCTTTTGGAGCGCTGCTCCTTCATCAGGTGGTTGTTTCTGCAGTTATGTTAGGCCAGTGCAGCTTCGACCCAGCAATAGTAAAGTGTAAGCAGTGTGAGACACCCAACAAAAACAAAGTTAAAGATTGGCTTCCACTCGGTGTTCAGCCCAAAAAGCTTAAGCCACATGCCCTTGCTACATTATGAAGGACTCAAATTATTGATATTAACTGGACATAAAAAATAGGCAATGGGATATGAAAATGTAATCCCTTCAAGGTAAAAAGCCCAAGAGAATATGTGCTAGAGGACCTAGCAGTGGGGAATAAACCAGAGGATCGAACAATAAAAAGGGAACATCTCTGGAGAAGCGACCAGAATACAAGTTTTAAATGACATCAAGTAGAACAGTAATTGCTAGAACAAATTAGAGGCAAGCAGATATTGAGGGATAAGAAATGAACATGGGGGGGAAAATGAAACAGCAGTAATAGTGGCAGACAATGACTGGACAACAATGGGAAAGCTTTAAAATGGCATTAAACAGAATACAGGTAAAATAAATTTTGCCTAAAGAACAAAACTAAACATCAGTGAGACTCCACAGTTGAATAGAGAAGTAAGGGAACAATTGAAAGTTAGGAAAGAAGCATATATCAAGTACAGAGACAGAGAGATGTGCACAATATAAGAGAATACAGACAGATTAGAATAGAATTTAAAAATGGAAATCAAACAGTAACTATGCAATTGTTATTAAGGAGGCTTGTGTTTGAGAATGAACCCCCCCCTGGGTATTTCTAGATTTTAAATAAGCGTATGCACAGACTAAGTGATTTTTAGTCACTGCACGTTTTGTCATAAGATTCCTTAGCCTTAAAATGCTGAGCTGAGTGAAAAAGGAAAACTATGTAAAAGCAGCTTCAGAAAGTTGTGTTTCGTTGTGCAGAAAATCAATGAGCTGAATTATGGCCCCAGCTGATATTAATAAAGAACAAGCCATATCCCTGGTTAGTTACATCCTAGTTTAGTTTTTTTTCCTCAGTGAGGCTGAGTTACTAAACAGTTATGAGACCACCAGTGTACTTTTAACACGAAGAATAAAACATTTATTAAACAAGAAATGTAATTACACCAAGAAAAAAGTATTTCATTACAGAAAAGGATTCAAACTGTCATTACAGCACTTACCATTGTAAAACCTCATGATACACTTCACAGAAAAGCCCCTTCCCTCAGGCTCAGACCTAGACAGCTGACCCCAGTTTCATTACAGCGAGCTACTATGCAGCCACTACTTGCTTTTTCCCATCATACTGTACCTCCTCCTGAGGCACAAACTCAAAACTAAATTCCCTCACACTTTTAACTTCAGCAACATGTGTTTCCTGAGCTGAGCAGGCCAGTTACCTTGCCTCCAACTTCTGGCACACCTGAACATATTTGCTGGATGGTTCTGCTCCTTGGTACACCTGAAGTTCTGTCAGTCGGCAACAGCACCTTTTCCCCCCCCGACTTCAGCTTTCTTTTAATAATGCATCAAACAATTCAACACTAAATCCTCACTTCAATCTTGTAAAACCTCGTTTAAAGGCATGGAAATAGCACAAAACAGCAGACTTCTCTTAACCACTCTGATAACAAATTTAAAATGAAAAGCACATTTCCTCCTTAAGACACAGTACAAAAACAAATTCAACTTCAAGTTATATATTGTTTCCAACAGCTGGCTTTGCCGTTTGTTTATAACTAGTAGAGGTAGCTTTCCATACTTGATCAATATTTAAGCAAATCTATATGGTCGACTGAACAGTTAGTGGTTAAGTCAATCAAAAAAACTGAAACAGTTGATTGTTGACTCTGGGTCGGAGGGATACATTGTACATGAAGCTTGGAATTATGTATGGTATTGATCAAATGCAACTGTGAAGATCAAGCATGGGTGTAAACAAATTCTTAAAACGACATAATTTTCAACAGTTGGAAATTCTTTTCTGTGACAGTAGAGCTGTCCACGTTGAGAGATTCATTGAGCTTCAGTTACGAATAGAGCTGACATTTTGATTCTCAACTAGAAGCTCAGCATTTATCAAAGTGAGTGCATTAGTGACCAGATAAAAACATACAATCTATATAACATAAAGTTTTTATTTTCAACTTATACATGAATTGATTTTTAACACTTGAAAGATTTTTGGTAGTGCAAAATTAGCAAATCTTTAGAATATTAACTGAAACAATCAACATTCAGATACAAAAGAATGTTGATATCAGTACAAGCACGCCTATTCTTCTGCATAGAAAAGATACCAATAGTTCACAGAATTCATACATTGAGAATCATTTTTCATTAGAAGTAAGAAAATATATAGTTGCAGTGCAAATTACAGTTTTGTGGAAAAGCAAACACTGGACATTAATTTAGTGCAAAAGGAGCAGGAGTGCATAACACCTCAGGGCTTCAAAAACCTCAGTGATTTTCGTTTCACCAGCTGTTGCTGCTGCCTTGCTGCTTGAGCTTCTTCAAGGGCATCGATCATCCTCTGGAATAGAGCATTTGCATTCAAGTTACTGACTAATCTTGTAAAACTGAACGTCAAAAGCTCAACCACGAAGTTCATCAAATTACGTGCTGCATGGTTCAAGTCATAGAGAGTTAAACAGTGCCTTTTAAATCCACAAAGACTTTGTCTCTGAGAACAAAGGACTGCTCCCCCCCCCCGCCACCACCACCAGCCATTCATTATCCTGACTTGGAAAGGCATTGCAGTTCCTTCAGTATGTCCTTATTACAGAGGAGGAAGTGCTGGATGTCTTGAATCACATAAAAGGTGGATAAATCCCCAGGACCTGATCAGGTGTACCCTAGAATTCTTTGGGAAGGTAGGGAAGTGATTGCTGGGCCTCTTGCTGGGATATTTGGATCATCGATAGTCACAGGTGAGGTGCCGGAAGACTGGAGGTTGGCTAACGTGGTGCCACTGTTTAAGAAAGGTGGTAAGGACAAGCCAGGGAACTATAGACCGGTGAGCCTGACGTCAGTGGTGGGCAAGTTGTTGGAGGGAATCCTGAGGGACAGGATGAACATTTATTTGGAAAGGCAAGGACTGATTAGGGATGGTCAACATGGCTTTGTGCATGGGAAATCATGTCTCTCAAACTTGATTGAGTTTTTTGAAGAAGTAACAGAGGATTGATGAGAGTAGAGCGGTAGATGTGATCTATATGGACTTCAGTAAGGCATTCGTCAAGATTGCCCATGGGAGACTGGTGAGCAAGGTTATATCTCATGGAATATAGAGTGAACGCGTGAATCTGCTATCTCACCTTTTGAATACGGAGACAAGGTAAACATAATTCATTAGTCTACAAAATAATTTTAATCTGAAATTTATAACTGCGGGTTTCAAATTAGGGTATTTCGCACTTGTTTGATTTTCTGTAAACACTCAATATCCATTCACTCCAGCCATCTGCAGCTTTAACGAAACATGCACAGGATGCATCACAACAATGCACCATAACATTTCTCTGTCAACTCCTTCAACCAGAAATGTTGTGGAAAACACTTCTACATTCCCCTCCAGGCCCCAGACACACATGGGGGTCAATATCCTGTAAACCTTACTGTGACAATGCTATGACTTTAAGAGGTTATTTTGACCTTTTTGTTTTAAAAGGTTTCAAGTTAGAGGTTCTAAACAATAGAAGCAGCCTGGATGGGTGTGGCCAGCTCTCTCAGAGCAGAATTTCTAGTTTGTGATTTTCTTTTTAGCTTTGAGATTGAGCATCAGTTGTTGTTAGAGTCTTAACAGTATTGAAAGCTGCAGCAAATGCCTCCTGGCTGCTTAGTCTCTGAGTTGTCTTTTGATTTTTTTCCTTCTGGGCTGCTGGAACTACCTGGGAGACAAATGTATTTTCTGAATTTTGCCAAGGGTTGTGTTTAAAGGATATTGCGATATTGGAACAGTTAAGTAGTAATTACTTAATCTCCCCAATATTCTGTTCAGTTTTCCAACAGAAAAAAGTTATTTTAAATCCCTCTTTCTTTGATTGTATTTCAACTATAGTGTTTCAATAAATTGTTTTGCTTAATGTTTGACCAGTCACATTGCACCTGGAACACGGCACTTCACATTTCCCTTTAAACTTGAAAAAAGTTCAGATCTAGGCTACCTTCTTCATATATTTTGAGGGGACTTGTCTGGTCCATAACATTACATAACACCATGATGAAAGCACCATCACCATAAAGATTAGTGTTGGGCCAAGATGATGGACAAGGTAGAATGGGCAATAAGTGTGGCCTTCTCAGCATTATCCAGAAACTGTTCTTAAAGTAGACAAAATGATTATAGGCAGATAGTTTTAAAACTTCAACCATTTAATTAGAAACAAACTAGTGCATAATTAACAACCAAGAAAAATGCTTACGGATCCATGGTTCTTACTAAGTTCACACAGCAGTGGTGTAACACAGCATCATGAATAAAATCGAAAGGAATTGCTTGAGAATATCACCAGACTCTACCATAAGTCTTAACTGCGACATGTAGGGTATTGGATTTCTATTAGTGAACCAGATGGATTTTTGAAACAAATTTCACAATGACCATTAATGAGACTAGTTTTATATTCCAGATTGATTTGAAGACAATTCAATTCCACCAGCTGCCACAGTGATTCCATAAAGTTCAAATCTCAATCATAGAATCAGAGAATCCCTACAGTGTGGAAGCAGGCCATTTGGCCCATCAAGTCCACACCGATCCTCCGAAGGATAACTCACCCAGACACATTCCCCTATCCTACTTGTGTGTGAAAAGCCTGAATCCAGTTTCTAGATTGAGAAATCAGGATTTGACATAATGAATTGAGTCAGTTTTATTTCTTGAATAAAGACAAAATATCCCAGTTGCTGGAAACCTGAAACAAATGCAGAGAATGCTGGAGAAACTCTGCAGGTCTGGAAGCATCTGGTGGAGAGAGAAACAGAATTAACGTTTTGAATTTGGTATAACTCTTGTTCAGAATGGATTCATACTGGATGTAAAATGTTAACTCTAGTTCTCTCTCCACAGAAGTTGCCAAACCTGCTGAATTGCTCCAGCATTCTGCATGTTGGTTTCAGTTTTATTTCTTCTTGGTCAATCACTGAAATCTGATAATATAGTTATGTAATTTCAGATGTGTTTTAGACTTTGTTAAGCACAGGAGCATATCTTTAGTCCTCTCAAGTATTGTTGCACACAGCATCTCATCACAATGAGAAGGCTGACAATTTATAAATAAAACAGGAAAACAAGGAAATTATTATGCTTGGTTAAATAGGAACGAAAGGTAATTTGGGGAAAAAAGGAATGAATTTGCCAGTGCCTTGATGCTTGCCTACAGTGCAAACAAAGCAAATGCAATATGAAGAGCCATTACAGCATCAATATTGGGAGGGTTTAATCATAGCATGGTAAGCTTGCATGGGTTATTTCCCATCTAAATGTGTACATGGGGATTTCTAATAAAAATGACAGACAATTATATTAAAAAATGACAATCGGTAGTCAAACTTTCATACAGGAAGTACTCATATATCATTTCTAATGTAATAAAGAAGTGTCCCTTCAGGAAATCAGGCTGGATTCAAATACTCATTGCTCTTTTGAGGAAGTATTTACCTTCGCCATCTTCACATCCTGGAGAGCCACTTTCCTCACAAAACCTTCAGACCCACTTTTTGGGTTTGAAAATCCGATTATCGACTGATCCTGTTTTTAAAAAAAAACACACAGCTTTTCACCAATAATTCGACTGGAAAAATCTTTACAAACGATATTTTTGAATTATGTTTTAAATGTAATGGCACATGACCCAGCTGAGATATTGGCCAGAGATAGGAACAGGAATCACTGCTCCCACTCCCACCTGGCTCCTGGGCTAGACAGCTGGCCCTGCCCTTCTCGTTACCCCAGTGGCTGCAACTCCACTGACCCAAGCACAGAGGCCCACCCCGAGCCTGAGGCCTAAATATTATATTGAGAAGAGTGTCATGGGCACTGACGTACTTATAAAGTCAGGGTTGGGCTAAATTCTGAGCAAACTCAAGATACAGATAAATCATACTTTTCTAACAACCACTTTGATGAATCACTCAAACTCCTAAACTTTATTTATATTCTGCTATGCACTCAGGGAGGTCTCTGAAAATACAGAAAATTGTTCAAAACTTACAACAAAAGCTTTAATATTTAATGATCAAACTTCCAGCTACATATTAAATCACAAAGAAGCATAAGAACAATAGCCTTTGAGAAACAGTGCTGCGGAAATCTGTAGTTCGCGTTTTACATAAAGGATAACACTGATTATTACAGTAATAAAATTTTAAATTAGTATTTGCCTGTGAGCATAGTATTATAGTGGAACATTAATATCACTCTTTGATCATACGCAAGTCATTGATGCTAGATGCAGTTTGAGAAACCAGTGTACCTTGATGTACAGACTCAACACATTGCCTTCTAAAGTCGGTGGTTGAACAAATTCTTCAAAAGTGTAATTCCAGTCACTACCAAGATGGCCTAGAATCTCATCAGACAGACACACCACCCTCCTAAAAGAATGACAGGCAAACAGAAGAGAGAGATCAATTTGTGCTTAGAATGCAGAATTACTACAGGTTTCAATTCACATAGACCAATCAATAGTAAAAAAAAACTATCAAAACAATTAAAAACCTAACTGAGCCATAGAGTGTGGAAAACCTTCCAAGAGCCCTCATGGGCTCAGCTTCCCTCTGGTGAGTGGAAATCATACACCACCATTTAAATAAACTTTTCACTAAACGTCCTCAAACACTTAGGCTCATTGCAAAGTGATCAATGTATAACTAGCAACCACTTGAAAACCAATAAAATTGTTGGTATCTTCCCAAAGACCATCTAAACTTTCATCAGAATAAACACTCAAATTGATGCAAAAATAAAATCATCCATTCTGGTTTTTAAAACACAAACTGATGTCCTTTCACCGAGTATCATGGACTTGCCTTTCATAACATCGTCCATTACAAAGATCCTGCTGGCCTCAAATCTTCACATCCTAGTGATTTCTGCGTACTGTACTTAGTGAGTAAATTTCAGCCATTCCTGCCCCTTTGCTATGGTCACAGAAAACAGTAAAGCTATTGGTAATATGATACCCATTCCTATAGTATGCCTTCCCTTCACCCCCAGTGACTGGTTAGCCAGTCCCAGCCTCCTTTCTAATTAGCTTCATGGTCAAGCCTACAAAAAAAGCACAATGCTTGCAGTCACAACTAGCAATTCAGTTCTTAATCCAACAAATAAGGCCCTTGACTTATTTTGATTACTCTCTGGTTGACGCACAGCCTTAGAAAAATGGCAGAGGAAGAACAATAGATGGACAGGAAGAACAGATGGTGGAAAATAGATAGATGGAAGGCAAAAGGTTCCAAAATCCTGGAGATGGAGTTTTTAGGGTCATGCAAAACTGTTTGAAATCATGAAGAATTAGAACACATAGTCTAAGCGTTGGTGAGAACCACAAGAGGCGAAAGATTTCAGAGCATTGGAAGTGTCTGAGAACAGCAGCAATGGGGTTGTTTAGATTTAACACGATAGTAAGGTAGATGAGGGAAACAGTGATGGGATATAGAAGCAGGAGGGGGAGTAAAAGAGAGATGGCAATTTTTGTAACCTACATTTAAGGCATTATCCTCCTACAGCACTTCAGTTTTCAGGTTCCTCCTAACTGTTAGGCTGCTAGCTAATATGGAAACACCTGCTTTAAAACATTTCAGAGCAATTTTTATCATTGTTGCCAGCTCCTGCTGGCAAACTGTCTCTCGAGGCTGTGATTTTCCATTTACTTAAAGAAACCAAACCTTCCTCTGCGTCTTGTGGGAATACTATTGCTTTTAGGAAAATAAAAACCAGCACTGAACTCTCTAATACCCTAATTCCTTTCTGTGGAGAAATAGCCAACAGAAGAAAGGTTTGGCACATATACTCTGGTGGGGGGTGGCTTAACAATAAGTGTGCAAGTGTTGTTAACACTGACAGTGTAACACTCATCAAAACATCCTCATTTGACAGTTGGGAAGTCTGAAATTGTTACATGTCCCATGGGGATCATTTCTCTAAATACAACAGAAAAGAGAGACATGGCCAGATAGCAGTCTTTAGAATTACGAAGGAGTTTAAACAGGTAGGACACAAAAGAAAAGGTTTTCACTTGAGGGGGTGACAATGAACTAGGAATTAGAAATGTACAATAGTCACTAACAAATTAAGTAGGAATTTCAGGGGATCTCTCTTTATCCAAGGAGTGGTGAGAATCCGAACTCTGTACCTCAGGGTAAGGTGACTAACATAGATAGTGAGAGCAAAGCTACATATTTACTTGAGAGAGAAAGGAACACACAACCAAGTTGAAACAGTCAGAGGACATAACAATCAATTACAAAGTCCAGTGGAAGCAAATAGTTAGCTCATGTGCTGTAAATTTACAATTAAAATACACGTGTACCATTAGAAAACTAATAGTGACCATGTTAACAACTGAGAGATTAAAGTTTTGTTTGCGTTATGCTTTATTTAAATTGGTTATACAAAACTATTGACTCTGCTGAGAACCAGTTGGTGTTTTGTGTACCTGTTTGTGATGAGCAGATGAGCCTTTTTTCTCCCATACAAGCGACAATGAATCCGGTAGTGCTCCCCTTCAAATTTCTGAATATCCAATTTCTGTCAAAAAAAAAATTAAATTTCAGCTGTCATTTTCTCCAGCACCATACAACCACAGTTACGCATTCAGTGCCCATCAAGCCCATTATGTGCAAGCTCCATACTCCTGGCAGAACGGTTAATTTGTTAGCTCTGATTGCTTGCAGTCCAATCCGTATAACCAGGTTGGACATAATTTAAAGAATATTGCCTTGAAATGCTAATTGTTAAGATTCAGCAAGTGGTGCAGGGTAGAAAATGATCAACGATTCACTAAAGTGACACACACTTCATCTCCACGAGTTCCCACTGTCTACTCTCAATGATCAGCAAAGTGATAAAGGTGTTAACACCAATGCGAACAAGAACCTACTCACGGAGGTTCTGCTTGGTTTCTGTCAAACCCACCCAGTGCCTGACCACATTAAAGCCTGGTTCAATCCAGTGGACAAAACAGCTGAACTCAAGGGGGAAGAATGTCTTGCCTTGACATGGAGAGACATTTTGACTGAATGTGGCATTGAGGAATCCTAGCAAAACTGGAGCTAATGGGAATTGGAGGAAAATGGTCCACTGGTTGAGCTCTAACATAGGACAAAGAAAGATGCTTGTGATCATTGTAGGTTAATCATCTCAATCTCAGAACACTTCCGCAATAGTTCCTCAGGTCGGTCTCCTAGGCCAATGACCTTCCCTACATTATAAAAACAGAAGTGGTGATGTTTGCTGGTGACTGCACAATGTACAGCACCATATGAGAGCCTTGGAAACTAAAGCAATTAGTGTCTAAAGGCAGCAAGACCTGGACAATATGCAGGCTTGGACTGCTAAGTAGCAAATAACATTTGACAAACCACAAAAAGTGTCAAGCAATGACTGCCTCCAACAAGAGACAATTCCAACTACCTTACTTTGATTTTTAACCCCACTATTCTAAAACTAAACTAAATCAGTCATAAATATTGAGGCAAGGAGACCAGGTCAGAGGCCAGGAATTCTGCAGTGAACACTTCCTAGTCCCTCAAAGCATGCCCATCATCTTCATGGCACAAGTCAGGTGTGCGATAGAATACTCTCCACTTTCTTGGATGAGTGCAGCAACAACAACAGTCAAGATGCCCGACACCATCCAGGGCCAAGCAGCCCACCTGATTCATGACAATCCTAATACATTTAACATTTGCTCCTTGCACCACCAATACACGCTAACAGTAGTATGCAACAACTTACCAATGCTCCTTAGGCAGCACCCTCCAAACCTGTGACCTCTACCATCTAGATTCCCTTCCAAGCCACATACCACCCCAACTTAGAATTACAATGGCTGTTTCTCCACGGACAAAATCCCCAAACTCCCTTCCAATTGTGTGTGGGTCTACACCACATGGATGCAATGGTTCAAGAAGGCAGCTGACTACCACCATCTTAAGGGCAATTAAGGATGAATGGAAAATACTGGCTTAACCAATGACACCCACATCCGATGGATTAATTTATAAATAAACAATATTTGAGGAATATACACACTGCGTTTATTGGGGAGGGGAGGAATGAATGAGGGGAGGAGAGAAAGGATATATTCCATGTTGTAGAATACTAGCCAACCACTTCAGAAAACATTTGACAACAAAACCTGCAGAAACAATCTGAATGCGCTATATTTTCATCTATTTCAGCGCAGTTTCTCAAATCTGTACTGTCCCAAATTAAATTCTACATTTAAGCCAAACAAAACCTTCAATGGCAAAATCTAGGCTCAATTTGTCTCATTACAGAGAAACGTCAGATGCTAGACTGAAAAAGAGTTCAGATCTCTAGAATGGATCACTAGGAGGGGTTGTGTTAACAATTCTAAGTTTCAGCTGAGTATATACGTTAGGACAAATACAGGAGTATTTGCTAACCATTCAGCATTACCTGAAGAGAAGGCCAATGCTTTTTCTTTTGAAAACTGAGTTCTCAAATGTCAACATTTTCTGTTTTTTGTAGTCCTACCACTCAAAATTATATCAGAGGAAATTTCATGACAAAAATGCATTTTGAAAACTGCAAAGGGTGCACAAAGCACTTAACTGATTCGATTTTAACATCCTAGTGTCAACTACTTCTATTAATCAACAGAGCAACATGAAGTAAAAGCAGACAATTGTAGAGTGAAGGCAATGGATATAGTCTACTATGGATGCAGCAGAATTTAAGTGTATGCAATGTTAAGAGCATCTCTGCCAGAGCCTTTAAGCATCAATCCTTTGTTTTCCAGTTGCACAGAAGTACAATCAAAATACAGGTTTAAATTAAAACCCCCTTTCTCGGAGGAGCAGCGATCCTTATAGACTAACTTCGCAAATGAGGAGAAACTGAAATTCTATCTTTTGACTGCTTGTTAAATATGTTCTGCACTGCAACACTGTGGGTGGCACGGTGGCACAGTGGTTAGCACTGCTGCCTCACAGCGCCAGAGACCCGGGTTCAATTCCCGCCTCAGGCGACTGACTGTGTGGAGTTTGCACGTTCTCCCCGTGTCTGCGTGGGTTTCCTCCGGGTGCTCCGGTTTCCTCCCACAATCCAAAGATGTGCAGGTCAGGTGAATTGACCATCCTAAATTGCCCGTAGTGTAGGTAAGAGGTAGATGTAGGGGTATGGGTGGGTTGCGCTTCGGCGGGGCAGTGTGGACTTGTTGGGCCGAAGGGCCTGTTTCCACACTAAGTAATCTAATCTAATTTGGAAAGCAAGACAGTAGGAATCAAGGGGCATGTCACTCGAGTCAGGCAGAATTCTTATTTCTAAGGAGAACTGCAGCATTTTCTTTTGTCAATAGGTTTCCTCGAAGGCAACTAGAACACACTAGCTCTCAACCAGTATCGCAATGGAATCTTTCACGCAAGCAACTCAAGCACTGAACAGCATGGAAACTTGATCAAGATACTCAGCCTCTTCCTTCATCATTACGAATGACAGGTAACTCTCCCTTTTCATGGACTGACAAAACTGGGGAAAACACAGGACAGAAAGTGAAAGAAACCAGGACAGAACAGTCAGGACATTAAAGACAGATACACACAAATTAAACACAGATATTTGGAAAACAATGCAGAGATAACAACTAATATTCAGAACTTTTCAACATCCCAAGTTATACCACAGAGGAATCAGACCAAAGTAAATGTTGAGACAGAGGGGAAACTACAAAAGACTTGGCCACAAATGTCAGTCTTAACAAGGGTCTTAAAGAAAGAGAGCTAGGTGGAGTGGGAACAGACTGCTCTACAGCTTACAGTCTAGACAATGGAAGAGATATGACAACTGTTGGATCTTCAGGAAGGAAGCACGCACAAAATAACTTCTAGTCAAAGCAGTGAAAATAGTTCAATTAGATCACAGAGGTATCAAGGGAGAATCTAACCCATACAAGGAAATTATTAGGACAGGTAGCCAAAACATTTGATCAGAAATTAGATTCATTTTGGAAGAGATTAGCAGTAGTCTTTTGTGGAGAAACTACCTGTCTTTTGAATCTATGCAAAAGGGATAATAGTGTTAATAGTGATGAAATTCAATCCAGAAGCAAAGTTCAAAGGCAAACAATTGGAGGACTCCAGGAGGTCACACCAAGATGGGGGAGGGGTTGGGAGGGGTAGGTGGTGATGCCACAAGATAATTTTGAAGTGAAAATGTAGAAGATTGGGAGTCTATATAGGTAAGCCAAGACACAGGTGATGAGTGGCTCAGACACAGCTGACTGAGACATAGCTCGCGATGGATAAGAGCTCTGGGTGAGTGCTCAAATTTAGGGTACAAGGTGGCCAGTCAGCAGAGTATGCGAATAATGAGCTCTGGGAGGTGAGAAAGAGATGACGACAGTTTCAACAGCAAACTGACTGGCATACAGGACGAAACAGATGATGTTACAGAGGTGGAAATGGGTGAAGAGGATGAGGCTGGAGGCTAAGCTTAGGGTCACTGAGGTTGTGAACAGTGGGACAAAGATATGACTAAAATGAAGAAATCACATCAACTGACGTACAAAGCAGACTTAACATAAAAAACAAATAAATAAGTCGCAGCGACAGAATGGCATAAGCATGCTTTTGTGAAAAATGCTATGTACAGCACAGCCTAGTCGAGTGTCATGGAGTGCTACCTATTTTGTTGTTGAAAGCTTAAACCTGTTATCCTCTCATCACAGATCAACAGCAAGTGCATACAAGGTACTAGCTTCCAGCTAAATGGAAGAAACATTAGTGAACATGGATGCATGTTGTTGTTTACATGTACTGGAAACACTGATTCTACGAAAGTTCAAGTTCACTGTACATGCGAATGACAAATATATGTTTTGTAAATATGTAATTTATATAAAAAGGAAATATTTTAGTAAACAATGTAGTGGCAACTGTGTGTGTGGTTGGTATAACACAGGCCACTACAATCTGACAGGATAGGCACTAGAGTTTTCACTGATCCACTAGGATTCATAACTCATTGAAAAACAAGCTCAAGATCACTGTTACGTCATGTTTTATCCAATATTTTTGTTTAATACCAAGAATGAGAAAAATCAAATAACGTACGTGGGGATGTAAACTGTTTTATTAGATAAATGCTAGGAACACAACCAGCCAAAAAAGATTTCTGAGTGAAGTAAATATGCTGTCACTCCTTGCTCACCATTGATAAATTCAGCAGCAGTTAATTCTGTTAACTTTTTTTTGAGCAGTGTGGAGTGAGAGAAACAGAAAGGGAGAAGGAAAGTCACTTCCGCCTCACTCAAACCTCCATATTCCATCAAAATACATCCTTACATCCCCCAAAGCTAATTTTAAAATGGGCGGTTAAGGAACAAAATTGAAAGTTATAAACATTGAGGAAAAACTATGCACTCATACAGATTTTCATACAGAATAGCAATTTGGGTGCTTCCCTGTTGATAAATACTGATTGTGTTCACTTTACATTCACCCATGCAACAGGAATTTTGATCTCAACATGTTGGAATGTGCAAAACAAAGATATTGCAATCGGAACATCTCGTATTCTAAAATACCTTTTTGTTAAAAGGTTACTTATTGCTTTCTTAATTAGTAGTTTTTGAAAAGAAATAAAGTTTGACTGCAAGGTCAAAATGTGAACTGAAATGTACATTTTTAATGGTAAGTTAGAACTCTTTTTGGTTTCAGCAGGAATAGTCAGTCAGTCATAAAAATATAGATACTTCTACTGTTCAAATATACACATTTCAAAATCAATGAGATAAGTGATTACCCTTTTCGAAGCTGATGCTAACTTTAGAAATAGGAAGAGGTGACTTAAGAGTTACTCTATAAATTTTATATATAAGTTTATAATGTTACAACATTTTAATCTGTTTGGTACATTCAATTATCAATTAAAACTAATATTCCACAATTAAACATGCTCGACACATCAAAGCAAATTATAAAAATGCATTCAGGACGCACAAAGTCAGGCTTTAAAATACAATTTATTTTTATTTTAAATCAAAGTATTCACTTATATTTCCTGCTGCTATAGTACGAACAATCATAATATAGAAATGAATCAGGTAGAAATGTACATGAACAAGACTACAAGTGTTTCATAGCATGGTTCCTTCATGTTCATAGGTGTACTAGGCTTATCGGTGAGACAACAGAATAATTTGTTGTATACAAGTTTAAGCAATGTACAAACCCATTCAAAATATACCCGTCCATCATAATATATACCCACTATTTATCAGAACTTGTATGATAGAGATAAGAAAGTTATGTTACAAAATAAATATATTTACATTTGATGCTGAGACAGTAAATCAACAGGTTAAGAAAAAGCTTACAACATAAAATTAGCACAAGCGAAGAATTTTAAAATCTCATTCCATGTCTTGCTGCATGTTTAAAAAAAAGAAAGAAAAAAGTAAGAATCTTGCCACATTGAAAGGCTGAAGTGCAAATGCTTTCTCATTACATAGTTTTGTTTTGCGATAAAAGTAAAAGTGAAAACCTGCAATAAAAAGATGACTGGAAAATCACAGAAGATTTACAACATGTGGGAAAAGGAAGACCAATTTATTTTTTGGGGCATGGAATCAGCAGCAACAGTAGACACTAAATGCAAAGAATATGTATCTGCAACATTTCTCAAACCAAAATTGTATTTGGAGGTTGTAACGATAGTGAGGGGATGCAAATGCAACAGATTTTACATCTGGTTCTATGATACAGGAAAGTAAGGGGCAAAAATACGTCAGGACTATGTGGTGAGAAGCTAAACAAGGGTGTTGAGGATGGAATGGGCCTCACCAAAAAATTCCAATTCTACTCTGATTACAGTTGCTATTCCATTAATGTTAAAGTCACTTTTTGAGAGCATCCATGAGATGATCAACAACATTGAAGGTTCCAAAGCTCAGTGATTTGGATGCCACTTGCAATGACAGCTTAGGCAGTCATACAAGGGCTCAATACCTTGTTACAGAGTGGAGGTCAGGTGTAAAGTCTACACAGAGCTTGAATTATCTAAATTATTCAGCCCATAATTACCAGTGCTATCCAACTGTGTTTCAAAGATATTAATGTAGTGCTGATATTCAAGTAAACTGACATGAAACAAAAACTCTTTACCTTTACATTAGTAACTGAAAGTAATGGATGAGATTGTTAAAACAAATCATGAGTATCACCTGTATGGAAATAAACTAGGAAGTGACATTTCACATGATAATATAAAGGGCAGATTCTGTTGGACTTCTGTTGAGGAGATGGCATTGTAAGTTGGACCCCTATAGTATGGCTAACCAGGTGTGGCTTTCAATAAACCTTTGCATGAATAACTGTGGTGCAAGCACCAGATACTGGGCACCTTTGGTAAAGTGTGAAGGTGTACAGACAAGGAGCTGGTCAAGGGGAAGCAGTGGGTACCAGGTGAGGAAAGTGGCACAGGGCTACAGCTTTTCAGGAGCAAAATGACCCAAGCCAGCTTAAACGTTTCACTTGCCACAGATCATCTGATTTGGAAATGCAAACTGGTCACATTAGCAGATAAATACCAAACCGAGAGAGTTGGTGAATTGTGCTGGTAAAGCAGCCAAGAAATTACTCAAGGAGATGAACAATTTCTGAGCAAGCTGCAGCAATAAAACCATGGCAGGCTACACCCATACAGATAAATGTGGGTGGTACATAAAGAGGAAAAAGTGGCACATGTCCTTATAGTAAATTTGATCCAACACTGAAAATGCCAGCTCAATGCTAACTAGAAGCAAAAGCAAACAGAATAGATATTGGCAAAGCACACAGAAGCAAGCCACTTAGTCCTTCAAGGCTGCACCGTCATCCAATCACATCGTGGGTGAAATGTATTTCAACTCCATTTACCCAACTCTGGCTTTGTGTGACAACAAGTAAAGCTATTAATCTGTCTTCAAATTTTCAATTGTCCCCCAGACTCAATTGATTATTCTGAGGTAAGAGAATCCTAGATATTCTTCCCTCTCCCCCACCAGAGAAAATAGTTCCTCTATATCTACCCAAATTCCGCTACTATTTTAAAAAATTACCATTTAACTACAAGTAGTTCTTCTATAATTCGCGTTTTATAGTCTGCATTAGCTATGACACGATTGATGATGGTGGATGGTTTTGGAGAGCGCAAACGTTCTGCTGAAGGGTTATAGCGGTTTCTCCATAGCACGAGCTTCTCCAGCATGCTTTCCATAGCAGTTTTCCATAGTACGAGGTTACAGAGGAACGCAACTGTCATGTTATAGCAGAATGACCTGTATCTAAATTTAGATGAAAGCTATGTTTATATATCCTGTGACAATTCAGAGAAATATCTAAGTTACATGTCAGGGAAACCAATTATATTTAAAGAATGTCAAAACACCCTGAAAACACAAGAACTCTAACAAGATCAGTTTTCCATGGGGACTTGCTACGATGATGATTAATCAACAATTAAGTACATCCTCAACTATGAGACGTTCACAAGTTCCAACAATTGCAGCATGGCTGAATTAGAGTCAGAGAGAAGTACAGCGCGGAAACAGACCCTTTGGTCCAACTCGTTCACGCCAACTGGATATTCCAACCTAATGTGGTTTCATTTGCCAGCATTTAGCTCCTTTAGTTGACAAGTTCAAGAGAAGCAAGTGACATTAACACGTGATGGAGAGATGAACACATTATTGTCATAGACTGTGCAACAGAACCACAGAAAGGGACTTTGCAATTAAAGAACAAGAACAGTGAATGCACATTCAAACAATATTTAAGCCATACTGGAAAAGTAAACTACAACAGGATGATAAGCAACACAAAGAGCAAAACGGGGCTAGCCCAGTAAAGGTATAAAGAAAATCACACTCGGCCAGGGGCAACATGCACAGTCCAACCACAGGGGCTGCAAACAAACAGTCCAGTGAGGGGAGATATAAACAAACAGCTCAGTGAACGGCAATATAACAAATGCAGGTCAGCCAGTGGCAATATTGCTTGACTTTAGAAGTGGTTTAAGTGTACCAGCTTGAACTTACGTGTCCTTCATAAGGCTGGGAGCAAACATTGCAGCTGTTTGTAATTTGTATAAAGTAAAGGTCGTTCTGCTATAACACGACAGTTGTGCTCCTCTGCAACCTCATGCAATAGAAAACTACACAATGCAAACCTGCTATAGAAATTGCATTGTAGAGACTGCGCTGTGGAAAAACTGCTATACTTATTCAGCAGGAAGCTCATATTATGCAAACAACATCCTCAATTCATCATCAAGTGCATTATACCCAATTCGCATTGATGAAACTGTACGTGCGTTATAGAAGAACTACCTGCAGTGAGCATGATGCTATCTCCAGCAGCTGGGTCACTCCCTGCACAGTTATGTTGCATGCAGCACAACTTATGACACCAAAGCTCTTTGACTTGGAGCCTCACAAAATAATAGAGGATTTAGGAATGTTTGCCCCATACTTTTCAATTTCCAAACAAATGCGACAGATGTTACCTCAAATAAATGGCATCCCTCGGATTCTGTGCGATCATAAGGCCTAATGATTCCATCCTCACGGATACACCGTGGTGGGCGGAGTTTATTTACATCTTCGGTCGATTCTGCAACCCTAGTGGAATCAGATATTGTAATAAATGACTGATAATTAAATAAGGAAAAAAGTATCGATTTTTTTAAACCAATGGTGCAATCCACTACAAGCCCACTCAACATCATTGGCAACCTCCAAAAGGATTTCTCTCACTAAACGGCTAGAAAACTGCAGCAAGTGTGTAGCCTGTGTAAGACGTACTAAGTAATTCACCATGTTTGTTTCTAAAAACAGCATTCCCCAAACCGATAATCTATAATGACTAGAATGACAAGAGCAGTACGTGCACAGGAATACTGTCATTTATATTTGACATAGTATCCTGACTTGGAAACAGATCATTCCATTGCCATTGCTGGTTCAAATTCCTACAACTCCCTCCCTAACAGCACTGTCAGAGCCCCTTCACAGAGGCAGCTCATCACCAACATTGTAAGGGCAATTAGTGATGGTCAAAAAATGCTGGTCTTGCCAGCAATGCTCACGTCCTAAGAATGAGTTAAAACAAAACTGTTGAAAACAAATAAAAACCGAGGCAAGGTCTGCGCATTTTAATTGGTGCTTTATTCCGAGTTTAAAACATTCGTCATTTTAACTTACGTTGTGCTCCTTGTGAATGTTGTTAGTGCATTGTGGACAATAATGTCTGATTTAACAATCAGGATTAGTTAAATATTTTTAAAATCACAGTTCTGCTCGAAATCCAGTTTCTATTAAAACAAACTAATGAATAGATTTTTACTCCAAATTAAAAATAGCTTTTAGCGTCCCAGTTCGTAAGGGCACTATTTACAAATTTGAGTCTTCTCAACAGGCAAGAGCCATTTTGGGCAGCATGGTGGCTCAGTGGTTAGCACTGCTGCCTCACAACACCAGGGACTTGGGTTCAATTCCAGCTTCGGGCAAAAGTCTGTGCGGATTTCCTCCAAGAGTACCAGTTTTGTCCCACAGTCCAAAGATGTGCAGGTTAGGTGGATTAACCATGCTAAATTGCCCGTAGTGTTCAGGGATGTACAGGTTAAGTGGATTCACCATGGGGAATGCAGGGTCACAGGGATAGGGTCAGGAGAGTGGGATGCTCTTTGGACAGTCAGTGTGGACTCAACAGGCCAAATGGTCTGCTACCACACTGCAGGGATTCTATGCTTAGTAGAAGATTCAGATAAATTCAGTTGGTTCAGTACATCTTACTTTTTAATTCCTTGTAAAGTGCTGCTTGCCATGTCAACGATCCCACCAGTTGGCCGTGCAACGACACCAACCAGGCCTTTGCCCACTCCTTTGAAGAAACCAGCTGCGCCTTCTTTTTTGGCACCTGTTGTAAGAAATGCTACATCATTACTTGGAAGTGGTAATTCAATGAGTGGAACATATTCAGAACAGAGACTGACACCAGCTGCTTACACAAATTAGACATTACACACTGGGGTTTGGTTTTCCTGTCAGATTCTCTCACATGGACACACAGCACAACTCAAAACAAAAGAATTAAAAAGAACTGGGCAGAATTACATAACATAGGCAAAAGTGAGGACTGCAGATACTGGAAATCAGTGTCTAGATTAGAGTGGTGCTGGAAAAGGACAGCATCGGGTTCATTCCTGATGAAGGGCTGCTGCCCGAAACGTCGATTTTCCTGCTCCTCGGATGCTGCCTGACCTGCTGTGCTTTTCCAGCACCACTCTAATCTAGACCCAGAATTACATAATACGTCAAAGTCTGCATCAAGAACCGTGACAACGACAATTACAGCCAAGATTTTTTCCAAACAAAGAAGAAAGCTAAGCAAAAGAATCACGGAGCACTTAGACCATTCTTGTGCACATTTCAGTCAACATTTTGAGACAGATGTTTAAACATCAGCCCCTGGCCTACTCTCCAGAGCAGGGATGCCCCTTTAAGCCTTCAAGCTACAAGCTTGGTGGGTTTTGTTCAAATCAAAATCCTCTAAAAGAGAGTGATAAAATTCCACAATCCCACGAACCACACAGGAGGTTAACATATTCAGTCGATAACTAGTAGCCTGAATTACCAAGGAATAGAGGCGCAGAAAGTAATGCTCAAAACACAAACAATTCTCCGATAAAAACAGAATTGGACTGTCACTTTAATCGTCTTTACAGGGCTTTCATTTTTCGGTGATCTTCATTAAAAGGATTTGGAAATTAAAGATACTTAAGTTTTAAAACAAAGTGATTTTGCACATTTTGAAATGCTGAATAGGTTATTTATTCCTTCAATCAGTAAGTTAAACAGCCATAAAGCTAAAATTGGAAAGGAATAATACACTGCAGCACTTCCAAGATATGACCAGAATAGTCGAAAGCATCACAGAAGCTGAAGACAAATAGCTGAACACATTATATGAGAAATGTTTCTTTGATAGACATTCAATTGCCTGTTTATTACAATACTGTTTCAAGACATTTATGCAATTCTACAAAGTTTTTATGCAATTTACCTTCAACTGGTTTTGTGACTATTCCTGTAAATCCTCCAACCACACCCTGAAAAGATACATGATAAAAACTTGTAATTGTTTTTCATTGTGGAACCTATTACTTAATTGAAATCATCAGACTGCAACGTAATAACAGGGCCATTATGTCCGAAAAGTGAAGAACGTTTTGCTGAGCCAGTGCACCGAAAAGAAAATACAAAGTTTCATACGTGAAATTGCAAACATATTTGTTTTTAAGATTCCCGATGGCTTGGGAAATCTGCTTGAACACTCCACATGCACAGACAGAGGTGAAAATCAGATATTAGAATCTATAAAGAGGATGCTCTCACCCATGCTGCTAATCCAAACCAACAGCTGCAAGATGTTGGAAGCAAGTTACAAGTTCACAAGCTATAGAACTAACTTGGGTGAAGCGGAGCAAAAATTACTGTACTCATCGCACAAAAAATGGAAATTGGTGTTGTTCCAAAAGGTGTCTAGAATTTGGCACAACAGAACAAGTGGTACTGAGAATAAAACCAAGATCTGATTTGAGGTTACAGTTTCAAATGCATTATTTTGGACTTTGAAACAACACTTAGTGAATTTAAATATAAAAGACTTCAGAAAAACATACTACCAACGTTAAGAGTATGGCCAACTGCATTCTCGCGCTGTGAATCAGGTCACATTCACATCTGTTTTGATGTAAGCTCCTGCAGATCACAACATCTCGCCAGGTTGAAGGTTTACTTTATTTTGACAACTCAGGTTATGGAATGTAATATAAGTATTCAAAATTACAGAAGGATGGCTCAGAATAGGCCCCTCAAGTCTGTGCTGATCTATCTGCCCCAATCCCAGTTCACAGCACATGACCAATAGCACGGAATGTCGTGACGTCACATGACGGCATGTACTTAAGGGTTGTGAAGCACTCTGAAAGATTTAACTGTTAGAGCTTGGACTATAACCTGGTGTGCGATTTTTAACTTCGTCCACCCCAGTCCAAAACCGGCATCTCTACATCATCACAGTCTTTCCAGGCAGTGCATTCCAGACCATCACAACATTTGGGTTAAAAACGCTTTCCCCAAATCCCCACTAAACATCCTGCCCTTTCCTAAAATTATGCCCCCTCATGATTCACTTCTCAATTTAGGGGAAAGCGACTTCATATCTACTCTATCCATGCCCTGCAATCTGAGGGACCTCGATGACGAAACCCTTCAGTCTTCTCTGTTCTGTAGAACACAGCCTGACTTGAAGTGATAGCTGTTTCTCTCTCCACTGATAATGACTAACCTGTTGAGTATTTCCTGCATCCACAGCATTTTGGTTCAGATAGAAGCAGACTGTTTCTACTGGGAGAGTGTCTAGAATGAGGAGTCGTAAATACAAAAACCTCATGTGAGAGACACTGTGGACTTCCAAAAAGGATTAGACCGTGAGACAGAAACTGAGCCGCATCCAAATTTACACTAGTTAGATGAAAGCGTATTGGGAGAATTTAATTACGTAGAGATCAAAGTCCGACATGAACTACACAGGGAGCAGACAACACGATGAAGGATGACACAGCAGTGTTAGAAACACGTTCAGAAAGAATACTGATCCAGGCTATACCTTAGAGAATGGCGCTGAAGCAACAGGGCTGTGTTTCAGTACCACAGTAAATCAAGAAAAAAAATATACATTTAAAAGGAATAAATCTTCTGAAAAAACTGCCAAGTTGGTTAATTTCTGTTCAGTTGCATCTGGTACAAAAGTTGCTTTCTCAGTACAGTCTCAGACATTCTGGCTCTACATTTGGTTAGATGCTCTGTAGTTTACAACTTGTCCAGGAGGTGGAAGTAGTAGACAGTGTCATTCATAAATGTCCTACCATTTCACTTGCAAGGCAACAAAGTATTACAAAAAGAAAGTGATGGTTTGTTTCAAAGACGGGTCACAAGCAAGGTAGTACAACATTGCAGTCTACTTTCTTAAATTTCTGAACACTTGATTACAGTAGGACTTTGCACGTTCAGTTATTTTGTAAATCTTTATGAAGGAGCAGATTTGTACAAACATTTTTGATGGGTTTAAATTCATCCATGCAAAATGGGTGTGTTACTGGCCAGGCCAGCAATTATTGCCTATCCCTATTTGCCCAGAGGACAGTTATGGCTCAACCAGATTGCTGTAGGCATGGAGTCACATAAAAGCCAGGCCAACTAAGGACAACAGATTTACCTCCCAATGGGGATTAGTGAATCAGATGGATCTTTACAACAATTGACAGTGCAACAATTGACATGGTCATCATTAAGAGAGCTCTTTATTACTGATTTTTGTTTTATTAAACTCAAATTTCATCATCTGTTGTGGGGTATTTTGAAACCATTTCTCCAGAATATTGGCCTGGGGTTCTGGATTGCTAGTCTAATTATATTACCGCTACACCACCGCCTCCCCATAAGGATTATTCAGTAAGGAATATAAAAACAGAGTTTTTCAAGGTTTAAGACATAAGAGTTGGTAAAGCGAGTATAGGTAAAGTTACTGTGGCCCAGAGGAGCCCAGTTTGCTCTGATTAGAGAGAGATGACTGCTGATGCTTTGACCAAAAGGTCACAACGCCACAGGTGAGGGGAGAGGTTGAGAGGGACAGACCTATGTGGTAATCTCAGCTGGTGCAGGAATGGAACCTGCACTGTTGGCATCACTCTGCATCACAAACCAGACATTCAGCCAACTGGGCTAACCAACACCATTAGTTCACTAGAGAGTGAAAATATGGATGAAATAAAGAGATATTTTGCTTCCATCTTCCAGGTACCTAGGCACATTTCACAAATACCAACTTTAGAAAAGAATGATTAACGGGCTTTGGCAAGAAGGAAATGGGCCAAGTGCAGGGAAATGGGATTAGTGTTGATGGCAACTTTGGTCAGCATGGACCAGTTTGGATCAAAAGGCCTGTCTCCGTGCTGTAGGACTCGATGACTCTTAAAAAAGATTGGTCAAAGGTTGCATTAATGAAGGCTCCATGAAAAAGAGAAACAGGAAGAAGAGGAATGTTACTTGATAAGAAATTCAAGCTAGCAGCTGAAACACATCTACAAGTATTGAGATGAAGGGAGAAGATTGGATAGAAGTCTTCATGTAAAAGTATGATTTGATGATAGCATATTTCAGCTTCTAAAAGGCATTCAATAGGGTGGCACACAAAGGTGAAAGCAGCAGAGCTGAGAGGTGGAGATCATATATTAGCATGGTTGCAGCATTGCTCAACAGCTGGCAAGCAGAAAATGCAGATAAACAGGGTCATTTCAAGTTGGCAGGATGCAACTGATTGAGTGCCGCAAGGATCATTGCAGAGCCTTCAGCGATTCATGATCTTTACTAATAACTCAAACATAGAGAACAAGCATAAGCATTTTCACAATACAAAATTACAGCTAGGAGGAGGATATATACAGGTTCTAAAGGTGATATAAATTGGTTAAGTGAACACATAGGTGGGTTGGAACATAAATACAAGGAAGGAGAAATTATTCACCTCCACAGAATGCCATGTACTTTTTTTAAGTCACTCACGGGAAGTGGAGTCGCCAGCTGGCCAGTATTTATTGCCCATCCCTAGTTTCCCTTGAGAATTATAGAATCCCTCCAGTGTGCAAGCAGTCCATCTGGACCACTGAATACTCACCAACCCTCCGAAACATTCCACCGAGAGCCCCCCTGCCCTATTCCTGTCACCCTGCATATCCCATGGCTAACCCACCTAGCCTGACATCCCTGAATGCTATGGGCAATCTAGCTTGGCCATTGCACCCAACCTGCACATCTTTAGACTTGATCTTTCAGAATGTGGTCATGAGCTACCTTCTTGGACCACTGCAGTCCACATGCTGTAGGTTGACCCACAATGTCCTTAGAGAGGGAATTTAGGATTTTGACCCAGCAATAGTGAAGGAAGTGCACTATATTTCTAAGTCAGCATGGTGAGTGATTGAGCGGGTTGAAGTGGAGGTATTCCCATGTACCTGCAGTCGTTATCCTTCTAAATGGAAGTGGTCATGGGTTTGGAAGATACTGCCTAAGGATCTTTGGTGAATTTCTTCAATGCGTCTTGTAGATAGTACATACTGTTGCTATTGAACATCAGTAATGGAGGGAATGGATGTCTGTGGATATGGTGCCAATCAAGTGGACTGTTTTGTCCTAGTTAATGTCAAGTTTCTTGAGTGTTGTTGGATATGCAACCATCCAGGAAATTGGGGAGTCCGGGGATGAATTATTCACCAGAGTATTCTTAGCCTCTGATGTGCTCTTGTAGCCACTTTGATTATGTGGCAAGTCCAGTTGAGTTTCTAGTCAATGGTAACCCCAAGGATGTTGACGCTCGAGGATTCAGTGATGGTAACATGATTGAATGTCAAGGGGCAGTGGTCAGTTTGTATCTTATTGGAGATGGTCAATGTCTGCATGTGTGTGGTGTGAATGCTACTTGTCAATTGTCAGCCCACGCCTGGATATTGTCCAAATTGTATTGTATTTGAACATGAACTGCTTCATTATCTGAGGTGTCTGAAATGGTGCTGAACATGCTGGAATCATTAGCAAGTATCCTCACTTCTGACCTTATAGTGGAGGGGAAGTCATTGAGGAAGCAGCTGAAGTTAGATGGGCCTACGTCACTTTCCTGAGGAGCTCCTACAGAGATGTCCTGGAGCTGAAATGACTGATCTGCAATAACCACAATCTTCCTACGTGCAAAGTATGACTCCAACCAGCAGAGAATTTGCCCCAAAGACCCATTGATGCCAGTTTTGCAGAAAAGAATAACATTGCATAAATCTCTCATCAGCTGTCAAGTTCTAAAATGCATGTTTATCTTACTCGTAAGAAGCCTTTCCCTCCTTTGGCCAAACTGTCTCCAAAGTCTTTGGGTTGGCGGTTCATTTCCTCTCTTCGTTTCTGCTGGTATTCTTTATCCATGGTAATTGCAGCCAGCCCTTTCCCAACAGTGCCTGTGATTCTAGATACCACACCAGCTGCACCACCTGAGAGTAGCAACAGGACAAACATGAGGCACACAAGTAGCTAAGCAGTGTGGAACTAAAGTCGGATTCAACACAGTACATGATCATGCAGATTAACAAACTGATAAACATGACAATTTTACTCCTCAGCTCCAACATGTGCTAACACTGAAGGTGCATCAGAGAGTTATCACCTACCAACAGTGTGTCCAAGCAAACTCCTCACTCCTATCACAAAGCCCTCTGCGAATTCCTCTGGTCCCTGAACAGCACCCTAAAGATTCAGAATCACCATTGTTAGAGGATAAAAACTGGGATCTGCTTTGAAAATCATTTTTCGTGAGTCTTCCATGCTCTTCTCAATTACTTACCTGAAAGGGCTCATAGAAGAAGGCCTCAACACCTTCAGACAGTCCTCTGATCAGGCCAACTGGGTTCCCCAGAACATCCAGCCCCAAAACGAGTACGTACATTTGCTTTAGAAACTGAAAGGATTTTGAAGGATTTGGTTAGCAATGCAATTTAGGCTTTTCATGTCTATTAATGAGAACACTTCCACCACTTAAAAACGTAATGTCAATCCAACCACTTGTATTGTTACATTTCCCTTCTGCAAAAGAATATGCATGAAGTGTCACGTAGGAGATCCAAACCAAACAAGTGTTACAATCCCAGTTGGTGTTATTACTGGACAATTTTGACCCCAGACTGAAATGTGACTTGATAAATCATATTTTGTTTTGGTCTTGTTTAATGAGGTGGCTATTTCACTGAAACACAAGAACACAGTTCAGCTGGTTTAGTTTTTAACAATAAAACAAATGTTTATTATGAAAAATAATACAAATAAAATACGCCAGGCTATTTACGTTAAACAAAATTTGAAAATTTCAAAACACACAAAAATACAATCCCATTCATCTTCACACAACTGCCATACAGTAATTCTGACACCACAGAGAATTCACTTCTCAAACACACCTATAGGTGTGACGTAACTTTCTTTCAATTCCTAGTCTTCAGAATTTGATGGCCTTTTCCTTGAGGAGTCCCGAGCTTAAACTTTAACTTCAAATAACCCTTGGAAGTTGTGACCAAATTGCTGATTTGTGACTTTCTCATTAAAACTGTTAGACTGAGATAGCCTGGTTCCTAACATCTCTAAAACCAACTCCATCCTCCAGAAGAAACTAAATCAACTCCTGACACTGAAAGGAAGCTTTTCAATTTTTACTCAGTCCAATAATAAAAAGCAACCTTTTTCTTAGTGATTGAAAATTGTAATTCCAGAAAAGTAATAGGGACACAGCTAGAAAAGTAAACAAAGGAGAACCATAAAGTTACATACCAAAGCAAATACCTATAGTTCTAGGAATAGACTGACTGAAAGTCTGACTCCAGATGCTAGTGCAGAGATAATAAGGACTAAATAACGATGTCGGCAAAATAGAGGGAATGGACTGACAGCATTAGGGTCACTCAGTAACTCTATCTTGGGAATTCTAAATTAGAAAAAAACTCAAATCAGTTCCCTCTGTCTCTCTCTCTCTCTCTCTCAATCATCCTCTCAACTTAAAACATGCCCTCGCCTTGAAATTCCCCCATCCTAGGGGGACAGACACCTGGCATGAACCCTACCTACAGCCCTCATGATGTTATAAACTTTATCAGTAAAGTGAGTGGGGTGAAAATAATGGAAACATCACATTGGTATTAAAAAGCATCCCTGCCTCTGGATCAGGAAGCTTGGAGTAAAGTCCCACCTGTAATAACATCCCTGAATAGTATAATTAGAAAATATCAGGAGGCATTTGCTACTGCACCTCAATCATTTGAAGAATCCTATTCATACTGTCTTGATCATTGACCCAGAACATGCAAAGCAACAGCAACGTCAGAACCTTTAGATAGTCACACCTGGGCACCACCTTGAAAAATAAGCAACCTGCAGGATTATTTAAGAGAATAATCACTTACTTGTTCACTATAATGCGAAATTACAGCCCACATTAATTGATCCCGCTTTTGGAACTGGAATTTCATTTCGAAGAATGCAAGCCTGCAACACAAGAAGCTTTTCAGCTCTTCTTCAAAAGTGACTAAAATACATTCTCAAAGATCCATCCCACCCTAGCAATATTTTTCTACAACCTCTACCATTGGGGAGAGGATACAGAAGCCTTAACAGATGCACTAGTCAGTTTCAAAACAGTTTCGACCCTACTATTGTTAGAATCCTGAATGGACTCCCAAACTCTTAACATTCGTCTGTATCTCTGTTTTTGTTTTTGCTGCTGTTTACCTATTATTTACTTATCTATGCTACTTAACTCTGATCTGCCTGTATTGCTGACAAGACAAAGCTTTTCATCACTGTGCCTCTGTACACACAATAATAAATTCAATTCAATTCCCCACCTTTTCCTTCGATACATTGATGACTGTATCAGCGCCACAAGATCCCATGAGGTGGTGGAACAGTTCATCAATTTCATCAACACGGTCCACCCCAAATTTACATTCGCCCGGACCATTTCAGACACCTTCCCCGCCTTCTGGACTTCTCCATCTCCATCAACGGTGACTGTTTCGACATGACATTTTCTACAAACCCACCAACTCCCACAGCTACCCGGACTACATCGCCTTCAACCCTGGCTCCTGTAAAAACGCTAATCCCTTATTTCCAATTCCTCCACCTCCACCACATCTACTCCCAGCTGGACCAATTCCACTGCAGGACACACCAAATGGCCGTCTCCTTCAAAGACTGCAACTTCCCCTCACGTGTGATCGATGACGACCTCCAGAGTATCTCACCCACTTCCCACACCTCTGCCCTCGAACTCCACCCCTCTAACCACAACCGCACCACCGACAAATGGTCCTCACCACTAGAGATATATTTCCCTCCCCAGCCCTAGCCTGCTTCCATAAAAACCATTCCCTCTGTGACCCGCTTGTCAGGTCCACGCCCCCCACCAACCCACCCTCCCGACAGCTTCCCCGCCACCACAGGAATTGAAAAACCTGACCCCACACCTCCCCCTCACTCCATCCACAGTCCCGAAGAAGCCTTCTACATCCACTAGAGTTTTATCTGCACTTTCACACATCATTCACTGTATCTGTTTCTTCTGATGCGGTCTCCTCTCCACTGGGGAAACAGAATGCCTACTCGCAGAGCGCTTCAGAGAACATCTCTAGGACGCCTGCACTAACCAACCCCACAGCCGAACACTTCAAGTCCCCGCCCACCCTGCTGAGGACATGCAGGTCCTGGGCCTCCTCTATCGCCACACCCTAACCACCTGACGCCAGGAGGAAGAACACCTCATCTTTCGCCTCCGGACCTTCCAACCACACGGCATCAATGTGGACCACCTGATCCCAGTTCCAACCTTCCAACTCGGCATCATCTTCATGACCTGTCCATCTTCCTTCCCACCTATCTGCTCCACCATCCAAACTATCACCTTTACCCCCATCTCTATCTACCTATCACATTCTCAATTACCTTCCCTTCAGCCCCAACCACCTTCCATTTATCTTTCTACCCCCTTGGCTCACAAGCCTCATTTCGGATGAAGGGCTCTTGTCCGAAACATCTATTTTCCTGCTCCTTGATGCTGCCTGACCTGCTGTGCTTTTCCAGCACCATATTCTCAAGTTCGGAAGAAACATTAACTCTGCTTTTTCTACACAGATGCGACCAAATCTGACAAGCACTTCAGCAATTCCTGTTTCAGATTTCCAGCACCTGAAGTTCATTGTTCTTGGCTCGGTGCTTTGATTTTACTGTCTACGGGCGTTAACTTGCAGGGCCCTTTATAATGACATATGAATGGGTACGTTTAAACCTTTACGCTCCCCTATCAAATGAAAATACCCATGGAACCAACCTTGTTCCTCTAAGTAAAATGCGCAAAAATCACCTTGATATTAAAATTAATTAGGCATCCACAGGTCAATTTTGCAATTTTATGAAGTCAGTCAAACAGCTACTTGACTAGCATTCATGCACGCAGTTCAGACAGTTACTTGTTGGCAACTACAATGTTAAAAAGTTAAATTTGCGGCTTTGGGCTGTCAGAAATACATAGTCATAATATTGAAAAGCAATACTTTGCACTTACTTAAAGATGAGATCGTCCACATCTGTTAATGTTGCTCCAATGCTTTTGAGTAAGATGTGGAGGGACTGCAGTGGCACTGCTTCCTGCTTTTCTTTACTGGACTCATCTCCTCCTGAGTCGAGAGATAAACTTAGATGCAACTGTTTAGAAAAAAAAAGATTCTAACTGAGCAGAGGAATCAATACCAGAACCAGTACTCTTGTTTGCCGGCATGGTAAACACAGTTTGAATGTTTACAGAAAACTGTAGAGGTCTTATGAACTAAATTCATTCATTGTTTCTCAGGTTCAAGATAAGCTTTCTCTGGAGGGTGAAGATGAGGAAAGGCAGGCACTATAAGAGAAATTAGGTTGCAGTTCAGGAAATAAGGGGCTCTCTATGAACATAATAGCAAATAAGAAAAATAGGCCACTCGGCCCTTGGAGTCTGCTGCCCCATTCAAAAAGATTGTGGCTGATCTGATTTTAACCTCGAGACTACATTCCCAATAATCTTTCATCCCTGTGGTAATCAAGGATCTAATTCTGTCTTTTAAATTTTTTAGCAGATTGTACATCCACTGCCTTTTGAGGAAGCAAATTCCAAACTGTTTCCATACTTAATGACTTAATGACTCTCAACTCAGAAAAAATACTTCCTCACGTGTTGTAAATGGCTGTGCCGTTATTTTTAAACTGTGACCTCTAGTTTTGGAACTAGGCTTTAGATTTGATTAAAGAATACAATGAATTATGGGATGTACAAGAAAAAATACTACATATTTATATAAATTATCAACCCATCATTAATTTTCCATAGAGCAATAGGATGTCAAATTAGAATTAGGTTTTATTGTCATGTGAAGTCACACAGGAATACAGGAGCACAGTGAAAAGTTTACGATGTTGCCATTCCCAGCACCATCTTAAGTATAAGGTACCTCGTTACAAATTCTTGGGTAGCAAATAGAAAAATAATGAAATACGTTACAAGTTCAAGATGACAATTCTTCTCAATATAAAGTAGTCAATATAAAAAAGTTAAAAGCTCCAAATTATAGTCCTTCTTTGGCAATGGGCCTGCAATCTCTCCATGCTGGCCTTTCCCTATGAGGGACCAATCTCTCTCCTGCACTGGATTCAATCCTTTACTAAAGATAAAATTACTTCACAAAAACACCAGCAAGCCTGAAACCATTTTGTATAGCAAAGTTCCAGATTTCTTTTTTTAAACTTTAGTTGCTTTTCATTCAAGAGATTACTCAACTGATGCACAAAAGGTGAACAAAGTCAACAGATATCACAAAATACCAGTCCCAACTTGGCTCAGTGGTCAGCGGTCTACCTTGTATCATTCATTCCTGTTCACGTTTACACAAAGACAAAACAAACTAAAATATACTTCTGCCTGCTTTCTAAGTTTATGCTTACAGCATGGACCCTCTGGTCACGTTTAACTGGAAACATCACTGTACATTGATTACAATGGAAGGAAATGAAAGCAATGAACAGAAAGTAATTAACGGCACACTTCCAAACACTTGCGCAAAGATTCCCATGTAGTAGTGAAAATCAATCCCACTACTTCTGATTGAGAGAATTAAACATTTTGTGCACAAAATAAATATTTTCATAGACATTGCAGCTTATAACCATTACAGAAGGTATGCATGGGACAGGAAACAATGTTCAAGATGACAATCTAGGAATTCCCTGGCTGTTCTCTGTTTGGCTTGTTCTCTGTTTGGCCTGACAGGTACCCCTGCTCAGTTGAGATGGAGTGTCCTTCCTGGTAAACTCAATGGGCACAGGAAATGAACACTACCATTATAGGGCAAGCCAAACAGAGAACAGCCAGGGAATTCCTAAAGGCATGGCACTCATCCACAGACTCTATCAACAAACACATCGACCTGGACCCAATATACCGGCCACTACAGTGGACAGCTTGAACTGACAACCGGAAGCGGCAGAGACAGGCCACTATAAATGCCGGAGGAAACAGCACAGAAGCGCTTCACAGGAGGCTCCCAAGCACTGACTGTGTCACCTAGACAGGGGACGAAACGTTTGCAAGACAAATTCCCAGCTCAGCGAACAGAACCACAACAACGAGCACCCGAGCTACAAATCTTCTACCAAACTTTGAACAGAAAACAATGACAAATGAAGTATCAAAATACAGAACCACTGCTCCTTTTACTAAAAGGATCTGAACAGATTCTAATATGTAAACAATATTAATTCCTTATTGAGTTTGAAAGAGAGCTAAACTACTTACTTTGATTGGTGAAATATGGAAATATTCAAAAAAGCTAAGTCTTGAAGCATCAGTCATTGATGTTTCCATCAACTCTGCCTTTAGGGCTTCCATGTCCTGATCTATCAGATTAGTCTGCAAAATAAAACCAAAGTATTTTAAATAATCCAAACAGACCCAGCTGTGATTGAATTCATTTGCAACAATGAGCAACAGAATTGTCACAGCTGAAAGAGGCCATTCATCCCGTCACATAGGCACTGGCTCTCCAAATGAGAGAATCACTTCATGCCTTGCTCCTGCCAATCTTGCATTCATGTTAAGCTAATATTTTAAGTTTTCCAGTGGCAATGGCTATTTTACACAAGTGAGCTTGAAGACAGGAGTACATGTTAGTCATTAAATTTTCTTCAATGCATATGTGTAAACTAAAGCTATATTGATACTTGATTAGGTAAATAGTCTCATCAGGTTTACACTTTCCCCGTGAATACATGGATTTCCTCCCGCAATCTAAATACTCTGGTTTGTGCAGGTTAGGTGAATTGGCCATGCCATATTGCCCAGTGTCCAGGGCTGTGCGGGCTAGGTGGATTAGCTGTGGGAAACGCAAGGATAGGGTAGTGTGGGGTGGTGGATGGTGGTGGTGGTCCGTCTAGGATGTTGTTCAGAGGATCGGTGTGGACCCAATGAGCTGAAAAGTCTACTTCCGTACTACAGGGATTCTATGATTCCACGTTGCTTACCAACTGAAGATGTTTTTTGCGAATGCTGTTCCTCTAAAATGGGATGTACTAATACTGGGAAATGTTTCCATCTGCATGGGTAGCTCCAAAATGCAGCAAAGGAGCATCATTATATCCTTACTGGACGATGGGCTGCTCGCTCATTAGACAGAAATGATTGGTGGTAGTTTAACCTGACAGGCACCCCCGCTCAGTTGAGATGGAGTGTCCTTCCTGGTAAACTCAATGGGCACAGGAAATGAACCACTGTCCAGCTAACTGAGCTACATTTCTTCACGTGAAGCAGGACAGTAAAAGCTGAATACATGACTATGAAAAACTTCACGACAGAACCCACACTCCACCCCTCAAGGTTAATTTCTTTTTAAAAAGCGAAGAATAGGATAAGTATTGAGTACTTCACACAAATATCATTGTTATGCAACACAGATGGTAATCTTTCGTATGCCTTAAGTGCTGTATCAGGGCATTGGACTGGATTTGAATAAACTCAATGATTTATATTACAATTCCCAGAACATTCTTTGAAATATCTTGCATCGAGTAAATAAATATTGTCCAAATGCTCCTTTAAATGTAATTTTCATTGATTTCTTGTCATGTCTTGAACTCTCACATTGCTGGAATACTCCTCAGCAATTATTAATACATATCTGCTGGCCTTTCAGAGACAAGGCCAAGTTGATCTTTACATCATAAAAATCAAGAGAACTGCAGATGTTGGAAATCAGAAATGAAGAAAAGGGAAATTGCTGGAAAGGTTCAGCAGGTCTGGCAGAGGTTTCAGGTCCTTAGTTCAGAACTTCAGTTCTGAGGAAGGGTCACTGGACCCGAAACATTAACTCCGATTTCTCTCCACAGATGCTGCCAGACCTGCTGAGCTTTTCCAGCAAGTTCTGATCTTTACATCAGCAAGGTAAGATAAAAAGGAGGGACATGTGATCAGGGTCTGTACAGGAGGTCATTTAGCTGCTAGGGCTTGTCAATTCTTTGTGCAACAAGTTGTGAAGTATAATAACATAAGGCAAGGCATGCTCTTAGATTAGCGAAATCAGTTATACTTTTAGAAGCTGAAGGCAACTACCCAGAACCAGTTGGTAACACACCAAGCCCTATTGTGAATCAACAGCATTTTTATCGACCTAGATTTAACAGTAGCCTAAAACCTTAACGGGTACCCCACCCTCCCTCCCATCAAGGGGGAGTAAATTGACCCGCAGCACAAACAAGTTCAGGTTGGAGCCAACTGGCATTAGGCAATCACCTGAGCTGCATTTATGAACACTGCATATGACTATCACTCCATTAAACTGGTCAATTATAAAACTGCTTTTGTTATTAAATTGATACAAAAAGTTTCTAATAATAGAACTCATGATTGGGCAATGAAACCAACACCAATGAGTAAAAACATGACAATAACAGGCATTACCTTTTGAGTCACTGCCAGAGGATCTGATGCGGAGGTAAACAATGCTATAACTGCACTGAGAAACCCTTGATCGATCTTCACAGCCATTTCCTGAATCAGGACCATAAAGTATCTAGAAGAAAAAAAGACATCATCATAATAAGGTAATCACATATTTAAAGGCACATGCATTCCAAACAAGGCATCATTTCAAAAACATACAAGTACATATCACCACTGGCCTTTTAACTTCTTGTTTCCAAAGAGATTCTAATATGGCACAAGTGATTAGTAGTACCAGTGAAGTTTACACTGTGGTCCTGCCTGCATACTATTCGGCCAACACCTCTGATGGATCTGTCCTGCCAAGGGAACAGGGTGCACTGAAGGATAGCTGGGAGTTTGGAACACTAGCTGAGGGGGATAATTCAGTGAGAATAGCTGGCAGCTTTTATTTAACTATCTGAGGGGCAAAGTTGCCACTTGACTCCAGGTTATAGTCCATCAGGTTTATTTAAAATCACAAGCTTTCAAAGCACTGCTCCTTCGTCTTTGTCCACTCCAGTCCAACACCAGCATCTCCACAACATACCTGAGGGACTCCCAGCTCTGGTGCAATTCTTAGCAGTGGGATGTGAGCAAGAGTGGGAAGGTTGGTGATAAAGCAGGAAGGAAAGGGAGTTACATGCTGTGAGGTCTATCCAGTTTGCGTATCGGGGCAGGCCCCCAATATCATGGCCTCATTTTGTGCTTGCCAGGATTTACCCGTGTCTGGTCACCATCACTATTTGTTATGGTATTGCTTGCAGTCTCGGTATGACTTCCGAAGATGCTGGGACTGCACAAACTGTTGGCCAACCAGACTGAAAATTGGACTTGCTTCCACTGAGGAGCAGATGTCCCAATCTCTGCTTGTTAATGTTACCACAAGTAACACAGTTGCTAGGGAGCATTTTTTAAAAGATCGTTTGCAATAGGCAAGCAATATACCTAACCCCCAGTAAAATTAGAACAGAATACAATATCCTTTATTGTCACGTATACAGGAATACAGTGAGAAGTTTTTATTATGGTTGCCTATAATGGCACTACCTTAGGTACAAGTATCTAGGCATAAATCTTGGATACAAAAGAGGAAGAAAAGGAAAAGTCGTAGCATTCCCTAATTAAAGCCATGTTCTTCTCTTTGCAGGTGGTACATTTAGTTTAATTCTTTGTGAACTCTTCTGAGTTCTTGCTGGACCATTACTGAGTAGTTAAAAATCAACCACATTTCCACTGGTCTGAAGTCACATGTAGGCTTGATCCTTGGATAAGGACTGCAGATTTCCTTCCCTGATTGGCATCACTAAACTAGTTTTTTTTTTAAAAACAATCTAGTTGTTTCATGGTCATCACCACTGAAATTTGCATTTTATTCAAGCTTTATTAATTGATGGAATTCTATTTGAAACTGGCGTTTCTGAAGTTGAAGTCTTGCCCTCTGGATTGACAGTCTAGTAACATTACCTGATCTCCTTCAAAAATGGAACCTATTTCAACTCATTTACTCTATCAAAACCTTTCAGGATTCTGAATAGATCTTGTACATCTTTTGTTTAACAAGGGGAATAACCCAGGCACCCCAATCTCTCGGCAATAACTGAAGTCCCTCAAACCCTGGTACCATTTCGGCCAGCTCCATCCGAGTTCTCTCCAAGGCCTTTGAAATCCTTCCTAAAATCTGATGCCCAGAGTTGATCACAACATTCCAGTGAGGTCCCAACCCGTTAAGATCATCAAAGGTTCTGCAACACATCTGGGCCTGACCCGAAATCCCAAAGGATGGAAGTTCACAGTCTGATCACACAGTCCTCAATCAGAGAGGACACCGTCCAGTCTGCACTTGCAACTGTGTTTGAACCCCAGTCACCAAGGATGAATCTGATGAACAGCTTGACTCTACCGGTGCAGTGTTTGATGCTTATTGATAATTCCTAATAGCTACGATAATTTAATAATTTTCTAATAATCTAGTACATTAGTCTTAATGGAAGTAGCACTATTACTAATATGAAGAAAAGATACTCACTTGAACTGCATGACTTGACTGTGTTCATTAAATCTTGTGATGATGCTTATATCTACAAATGGTTTTGGTTCTAAACAGAGGACACATAAAACTATCAGTATTTGCAATATGCATGAGTAAATGATTGTAATTATAGGTTATAAAGTATTGATTCACTTGATTACTGACCGGAATCCAAAGCAATGGACTTCGGAGGTGGTACTGGATGGAAAGCTATTGGAAATATTGCACCAGGCAACTGGTTATCAACCTGTAACAGAGAAATTGCTCCAAAATTCAACAGAACTATACCTTGTATTCCAAAGCATCAAGACTTTAAACTGTTTACTTTTGCTATCAATCATGAATTCTCAGTGCAGACTCTCTCAGTTTTACTGCACCTTATGACTGTAGAGCACCTTCTGGTAGTCTTTCTGTAGGAAGGATGTTATTAAACTTGAGAAGGTGCAGAAATGATTTATAAGGATGTTGCCAGGACTGGCGGGTTTAAATTATACAGACTGAATAGGCTGGGTGTTTTTCCCTGGAGCATCAGAGGCTGAGGGGTGATCTTATAAGGGTTTGTAAAATCTTGAGGGGCATGGATAGGGCAACTAGACAAGCTTTTTTTTCACCAAAGTACAGCCCAAAAGGATAGGTTTCAGGTGAGGGGAAAAGAGTTTTAAAAAGGACCTGTGAAGTAACATTTTCATGCAGAGAATCACAGAATCTTTCCAGTGTGGAAGCAGGCCATTCAGCTCATCAAGTCTACACTGACCTTTTGAAGAGCATCCCACCCAGACCCACCTCCTCCACCCATCCCTGTAACCCTGTATTTCCCATCATTAATCAACTTAAGCTAAATGTCCCTGGATACTATGGGCAATTTCCCACGGCCAATCCACCTAACTTGCACACCTTTTGACTGTAGGGGGAAACCCACACATCAGAAGGAAAACCATGCAGACACAGGGAGAACTTGCAAACTCCACACAGAAAGTTGCAAGAGGGTGGAATTCAAGCTGGGTCCCTGGCGCTGTAGGGCAGCAGTGCTAACCACAGAGATACTGTGCTGCTGTGCAAGGTGTCACAGATATGGAACAAGCAGCCACAGGTGGAGATGGGTACAATTACAACATTGAAATGGCATCTGGATGGGTAAAATGAATAGGAAGGGTTTAGAATGGGTCAAATGCTAGCAAATGAGACTAAGTCAGATTGGGATGTCTGGTTGGCACGGATGAGTTGAACCGAAGGAGTCTATTTCCATGCTGTACTACTAAAAGTACTTCATTCTGTTTTCTAATCCCATACTCCTTTTCCCAGCAAAGGTTGGAGACATGCCCTTCTTAATGAAAAGTTCCAGAATTAGCATGCTCCAAATCCCACTCACTTGCGTTTATCATCTAAGAACGTTTAGGAACATGAGTAGGCCACTTGGTCCATCAACCTTATTCCATTACTGAATAGGGTCATGGCATGACTCCTTTCCACTTTCCCGCCTGTTCCACAATCCTCTACTCTGTTGCTCAGCCTTGAAGACGTTCAATGCACCAGCCTCAACTATTCGCCAACGTAAAATTCTAAAGATTAATGACCCTCAGAAATAAAATTTCTCCTTATCTTCATTTTAAATGGGACACCAGTAATTTTTAAATTAGGCCTCAAGTTCAAGATAGACCAAAGGAAAACACCCTCTCAGCCTCTAATCCAATCAAGCCATTTCAGCATCTAATATGTCTCAGTAAGACTGTGTCGCATTCATCTGAGCTTCAAAGCTCATCTCCCTAAATTGGCTTAACTATCATGCCGGCTGCAGGCTCTCCAAATGAGCACTGTGATATACTGTAATTCTCCTGCCTTTTCCTCCCACTCTTGCACATTGTTTTTATTGAATTAATCATCCAATCCCTCTTGAATGTCTCAACTAAATGTGCCTCCACCACACTTCCAGGCAGTGCATCCCGGTGCTATTGTGCGCAAAAGATTTTTCTCATACTGCAATTGCTTCTTTTGCAGATCATGTTAAATCTTTGACCTCCTAATTTGGATCCTCTCATAAACAGTTAAAAAAGAAATCCCCCACATCTACTCCATCCAGCACCCTCATTATTTGAAATCTCTTAGCCTTCCTCTCTCCAAGAAGAGTCCCAATCTCTTCAATCTATCCTCAAAACGGCAATTCCTTATACCTGGAACCATTCACGTATATTGCTTCAGCACTCTCTCCAGTACATACAAATCATTCCTATAGTACGGCATCCAGAACTGGGCATAATATCTCCTGAGATCTAACAATCATCTTATGCAAATGTTTCTTGGTCACTAAGTACATGGAATTATTAAGACATTAACTGGATAGAAACTTTGGTTTTCCCTTTGCTTACTCTCTGTTATTGTTTGAAGGTGTGGACCAGTACATGTGTGTCTGATCACCAGTGACCTTTGTGTTCAATGAGTGCACCTCTGCAGTGAGTGCATATAACACAGGATAAGCCCACACTAACAGAACATGACCTGCTGGATTATGTACATATGAAGTGAAGCAAAAAGCTACAGCAGTGCTTCACAAACTATTTCCCAACGTGACTCAATTTTAGCTCACCACCACTTTCAAGCATTATTTGAAAAGCAACAAAATCTGATCCTGCCAGTGATATCCACCTCGCGGCCTATTAAGGCAACTCCTGAAAATTAATGTTCCCTCAGAAGTCAACAAAAAACAAAACACAACCAGGATAATAACATTCAGTATACAGTCAGTTCTGTATTGCTAAAGCTAGACACATTTTATAAAAGCCTTTTTTTTTCCCCCCATTAGAGTCAGAGAGATGTACAGCACCAAAACAGACCTTTGGTCCAACTCACCCATGCCAATCTGATATCCTAACCTAATCTAGACCCATTTGCCAGCACTTGGCCAATATCCCTCTAAACCCTTGCGGTTCCTATACCCATTCAGGTGCCTTTTAAATGTTTAATTGTACCAGCCTCCACCACTTCCTCTGGCAGTTCATTCCATACACGTACTACCCTCTCTGTGAAAAAGTTGTCCCTTATGTCGCTTTTATATCTTTCCCCTCTCACCCTAAACCTATGCCCTCTAGTTCTGGACTCCCTCACTCCAGGGAAAAGACCTTGTCTATTTACCCTATCCATGCCCCTCATGATATTATAAATCTCTGTAAGGCCATCCCTCAGCCTCTGATGCTCCAGGGAAAACAGCCACAGCCTATTCAGCCTCTCCATATACCTCAAATCCTCCAACCCTGGCAACATCCTTGTAAATCGTTTCTGAACCCTTTCAAGTTTGACAACATCCTTCTGATAGGAAGGAGACCAGAAATGCACGCAATATTCCAAAAGTGGCCTAACCAATGTCCTGTACAGCTACAGCATTACCTCCCAACTCCTGTACTGAGTACTCTGACCAATAAAGGAAAGCATATCAAGCATCTTCTTCACTATCCTATCTACCTGTGACTCTACTTCCAAGGAGCTATGAATCTGCACTGTCTTGCACCCTTCAGGGCAATTCTTAAGAAGGCCAACATTTACACTGCATGAGGGGAAATTGCTGATCAGTCAGCAAATGGATGATGATTGATAGAGGCATTGAGACATGGATAGTGCTCCAATTAATACTGATTGTCAGTTAACTGACAGAGTTTAACCTTTAAACGAAAGAGGTGGTCTCTAAGTGGTCAAGTTGTCCATTAGGTTATTGAACACTAAAGAGGCAATGCTTCAATGAGATCGGGCATTGGTCAGACTCCATCTCAAAAACCAAGTGCAAATTTCTTGTTTCAGGAAGGATATAAAAGCATTGGAAGTGTTTCAGAGCAGGTTTACTAATGGTTGAACAGAGTGGGCTCATTTCCAATGGAGTTTAGACAAGTACGGGTGACCCGATTGAAGTGCATAATGTGCAGAATGGCCTTGACAGACAGATGTGGAAAGGAAGTTTCCTCTTGTTGAGGAGTTCAGAGCAAAGGGTTGACCTTTGAGAACAGAAATGAAGGAAATTTTTGTTTCCGAGGGCAGCACGATTTTGAAGTACTCTACCTGAGAATGTGGAACTGAATAGATTTTTGTTAGGACCAAAGGTCATCAGGAGTAGACAGGAATGTGGAACTCAAAAAAACACACATCAGCCATGATTTTATTGAATGGCAGGGGAGGATTGAGTGACCGAGTGGCCCTTATTCTGCTAGTTTTTCAAACTTTCCTCATAAAACATTTTAGATTATCAAGCAACTACAGATTGCCTCTGAACACCATGTTGCACCCAAATCATCTTTTAAATTGCCAAATACTATGCACGGCCCTGTAAGCCATTATCCCTTAAACTGAGGTTGACTATCTTTAAATGCCCAGCAGATAAAGTGAACATTTAGATGCACTCTACTTAGGATATAATTGCCTTTACAAAACACATTCACAAACATAAGAATAGGGAAGCCCATGCAATAAGCTGAAAAACCAATGAACATTACCTGCAGCCAGTTCAACTGGGCACGCAAACTCCTGTGATGAGCAGACTGCTTAAATTCAACTTGAATGCCAGATAAAAAGTTTCGCCTAATGCTCAATCGCTGAGGCAAACGGATTTGCATAACATGAAAATTAACCTAAAAGCACAATAAACATGGAATCTCAAAACAGGAAATTCATTGCATCACCTGAAGCAGTTTTCACTATACCATCTGGTGCTCTATTACATTATATACAAAGGGATAAATAAAATTTAAAAACAGCACATAAAGATCCAATTTCCCATGATGACTGAAGATAGCAGAAATGCTCTGCCATTTGCCTTTTAAATTGTGCAGAGCTCTTAAAACATCAAGTAGACTTTGATTCAGCCAAGGCACAGAAAGGAAGGAAAGAAAAATTGTATTTGTTTTACTCCATTTCCACCATTCGGAATACTATAAGCTTGTTGCATGATGATAATTTTGCTTGGTTGTGAACTAATGGCATTCACCTTGTTTGAACTAATATCATGAGACCTAACAGAAAACAGCTCACCAAAGATGACAATCTTGAAAGTAAACAACTTTCTAAATGCTTACCAATGCTGCTGTTGAAGTGGGGCGGTAAACAAATTTTATAAATGTTAATTATATGAACTTTCAGGAAGGGAGCAGCAAATCAAAATCATTAAGATTTTGTTGAGTTTTGGAAATGTCAACAAATTGACTGAGTGGAAGCATAGAGCAAGCTTGATTTTCTGGTTAAGATACGCAACTTCACAGTCATGAGCTGGCAGGTCTATTGGAACCTGATCTTAATAAGACCATCCATTTGCATGTTACCTCCAAGTTACTGTCCAACTTGATCCAGTGTTCTCCAGTCTTTTCAGTCCGGTGTGTCTGGTAGCTCTGTTCCAAAAGATTGATGTGCTTTTGACTAAAGGGCCTCCATCGTTGCTTCCGTTTCATTTCCCAAACGACTCCAGAACTAAAGTTCCAATGAAATACCAGTTATAAACAAGGAAAATGCAAATCTGGTATGCAAAGATTATTGAGAACAAGGATAATAAGTCGTCCTCCATCTCTTCATACATCAACCCTCTTTGTTAGCCACACTTAAATCCTGTCTCTCTCCAAAGACTACAGAGATATGCGTCAGCTGGAATGGCTGACATTGTTAACAATGGTTAAGCACAATGTTTTGGTAAACATACCTGCTGGACTTGAATTCTTGTTTATTTTCTACCTTTTCCAAAACTGTATTCTGTCATTTGACCTTCCCATCACAGTGATTAATATGATTATTTTTTTGTCTGTTCCTACTGTCAAGCTTCTGAAGCTAACCTTCTGAAGTTGAAATGAGAATGGCACAGGAGTGTAGATTGATGCTATAGCACCTTTCTCCGATGTTCTTTACAGGCTGCACATTCCACATTTAGACCTTACAAATGTCTGGCTTCTAAACTAAATTGTAACTTGGTTCATGATTCTTGACATGGATTCTGAAGAACCAAGTATATAAACCAACTGTGTCTCAACTATTCCATAAAATGTTAATAAGGCCTTGCCATCCTGAATCCACACTTTCCAAGCGATCATCTGTTAATCTCAAAACATCTTACAATTTGCCTTAAATTAGATGTTAAGCTTACTGCTTGATAGTTGACACACATATCCCAAACCTTTTCTAAATAAGTTAGCTTTAGATATATGCGGATTCCAAAGATTTAGAATTGTTAAATTCAAAGGTCTAACATCAAGATCATTCTTCATTCTGAGCAAGTATTTTGAAAGAATCCAACTTTTTAAAATCTATTGCCATCTATAAGCTGCTTAGTTCCTTCTCCTTTGCACACAGACATTAGATATAGGCACTTCCCTTCTTCAATAAGAGTGATCTGAAGGAACTACTAAGCAATTAATTATTCCTTGACCACAGTTTTAGATTACTTACATGATTAGATTACCTACAGTGTGGAAACAGGCCCTTCGGCCCAACAAGTCCATATCGACCTGCCGAAGCGCAACACACCCATACCCCTACCCCTGCATTTACCCCTTCACCTAACACTAGGGGCAATTTAGCATAGTCAATCCACCTGACCTGCACATCTTTGGACTGTGGGAGGAAACCAACGCAGACACGGGGAGAATGTGCAAACTCCACACAGACAGTTGCCTGAGGCGGGAATTGAGCCTGGGTCACTGGCACTGTGAGGCAGCAGTGCTAACCACTGTGCCACCGTGCCGCCCAGTTGTGCAACATTTTACATAGACCACTCAATTTTTATTTGGCATGTACATATTTCTTAGCAAACATATTAGGTTTTTACTTGGTTTTATGTACTTCTAAAAAAAATTGCTTTTTTTTTTACAATTTCACAACACCATTGTTTCCTGAATCATTGGAAACTTGGTTTACAGCATTTTAAATTTATAGCATGTGTAGTCTTTTGCTTTTATTTATGAACATCTCATCACCGTCAAAAGGTTTGTTCATTTGAACTTCCAAGTCTCTCCACTCCTACACGCTATTAAAATTGCACTATATACCGGATATTGTTTCTCTTTTTCCTGCCTTCATTCTAAAATATATCATTTCAGCATTTGAATGCTTTAAATTTAGCCTGCCATGCTCCTATCCATTTTACCAGTCTTTGATCTTCTGCATTCTATTACAATGCACCTCACAGTTTGTGTAGTCTTTGAAAATGTGCCCCCATATCCAAACCCAGAAAAGTTAACATTTCTTAAAATTAGAGATTTGTCCCAATAACTGCTCAGAAGACAACAGTGCACTCCAATCTGCGAATAATCTTATTCTATTCACATTACCACTACCCCTTTAATCCCACTGACTTCATTTCTTCTACCATTCACATTAAAATCCTTTTAAAAGTCCATTCAAATATATTAACACACTAATATAACTGCCCCCTCCATACTTTCATTGAAGACTTCAGTGTGAAAAATGACTTGCCTTTAAAAAAAATCAGTGTATTATTAACTTACGTGTGGTTTTTTTCTGAATTAAAAAATTCTTAAATTATCTGGTCTTCTGTTTACCAGTACGAATAGTGTGAGTGCAATGTCGACAGATTAAGGCATTTGCCTTAATTAATTGGTTCATAGGTCATCCCTTCACTTGCTATTTGGCTGTTGACACTTTACTCACAGCGTCTGACACTTTTGATCACCTGCAGACACTTATTATTCAATCTGTCGACACTTCACTCACTATTTGTAGTTATCTGTTGACACACAATTACCTGGAATTATCTTGCCAGCATATCTTCACCTATATACAGCATTCTGCATCTGCGTGCTTCCCTCTATTGCACTTGTTGAAGGAGCAGCGCTCCGAAAGCTTGTGATTTCAAATAAACCTGTTGGATTATAACTTGGTGCCATGTGACTTCTAACTTCGTCCACCCCAGTCCAACACCGGCACCTCCACAAGAAAAGCACAGGTCCATTTTAAACACCACATAGGGGAGTACACAGGACTCAGTACATCAAACTCTGCATAACTTGGCTGGTACAGAGGGGCCTGGAATTACTCCTGATCTTGTCATATGTTTGATGCAATGGTTTCAGTATACGTACTTAAGCCTGTATTTGAACTGCTGTAATGAATACATTACTGGCTTTGTAAATCAGAAGTCTGTCAATGGGGGAACTGATTGGAATGACACAGAAGTTTTGTTTTAGATTTAAACTTGTAAAAACTGCATCAAATTAGGGTGCATTCGTTTCTTTAAAAAACAAGCATTTTCCTTTCCTCTCCACATTTGTTTAGAATCCCAAAGCAACATTCACCCTTGATTACAAAAGCAAGTGCCAGTGAACTATTTGTTGTAATTCAGCCCCATTCAGTCCTCAAATCAATGCCAAATACACACACTTTTACAAGGCTTTGTTCGACAAACCTGAGCTGATAATTATTTGCTAACATACTAGCTCCGAGGACGAGTGCAGCTCCACAGCAAGCTAATGCCGTGGGAGGAGAACCACCAAGAAATAAAAACAAATGTGAAAGATCTAAAATATCCATGTGAACAATAAAATCACTCCTATTTCTTCAAATTGAAATTCTGTCATGGTTCCCAAAACAGTAACACACAAGAAATGCATTACATACAGAAGTATTATTCTTTTTTTTTAAAAACAGAACATAATGGAAAAGCTGGATAACACTCATTGTCAGTTTTGAATCATACACTCTGACCTAAACATAGTGCTGAATTTAATAGCCGTAGCAGCAGGCCAGTGTAGTCAGGTACTGACAGCACTTCAGTCTCAGTAGTGCAGCTGGGATTGGTCACCGTGGCCGGACCTACAGGACACCAAGAGCAATAGCATCAATGGATGGTACAGAGGACAGGGCAGTGGAGTAGGAGGAACTCTTCTGTGAGGGTGCCCCTGACACTGTGACTGCTCTCATGGGGTACAGGATACCTGATCCTCAGGACCGGTCTTCTTGCAGCCCTTAATATGGTGCAGCCCAACAACCCTGCTCCAGCCCCTGGTACAAATCAATGGCCACCCAAATGGCTGGAACTTGTTCCCTAGAGTGTAGGAGGTTGAGGGGTGACCCTATAGTGTTTATTAAATCATGAGGGGTATACATAAGGTGAATGGCAGTTGCCTTTTCTCTCAGGTCAGGGATTTCAAGACTAGGGGGCATATTTTTAAGGTGAAAGGAGAAAGATTTTAAAAAGACATGAGCATAGATAGCGTGCGGAATGAACTTCCAGAGGAAGTGATGGATACAGGTTTCGTTACAACATTTAAAAAGACATTTGGATAAGTACATGACTAGAAAATATTTGGAGAGATATGGGCCAAGCACAGGCAGATGGGACTAGTTTAGTTTGGAATTATGGTCGGCATATACTGATTGGACCAAAGGGTCTGTTTCCATGCTGTATAACTCAATGTCTGAACTGGACTAGGGCCATGAGACCAATCTCCACTTTTCCCACCATGACTTTTATTTGGGGCATGCTAGGATGGCGCAGGCTTTCCAGATTATTTCCATATTTTTTGGGGGTGGGCGGGGGACAGAGGTTGAAGAGAAGACAGAAAGAAGGGGAATGATTAAATTCCATCCAGTGTGTACAGCACAGTCTCTCCAATTGGTGCACTCCTCAGCTACTTGACAGTAAAATGCAAGTCCTGATTGTGTGTTGCAAGGCGAACCTTTTACCTTTTCATCCATTCTGTGACAACTGTACAGAATTAAGTGCTCACACTGGAACAAGATCAGTTTAAGTGAAGCAAGTATTTATATCCATGTAAAGACCAGGAATATATTTTATATCTCTTGTGGAATCACAGATAAATTGATGTTTGTCCACTCAGGCCATGATGAGACAGATCCAAAGACTAAGTTTCTATGTTTAAGATACTGAGTTTAAAGTATAGCGGAGAGGCGCTCTATATCATTACTGTCAATTCAATCCTGTAAAATGTTTTATCAGATGTAGGGAAAAAACAAACTAAGGTGAGAATGGCTGTCAGAAAATTTAATGCGATAGTGACTAAAATGTTGACTTGAAGTCAAGAACAGAAGTATGACATAAAAATTAATTTTAAAATTTTAAAACAAACATTAGCAAAAATACACATTTCACATTCCAAAAGCAACATGCGTACATCACATATACGAGTGTAGATGATCTTCTAATTTCCTATGCAAAATCCATCACTTATGTCAACATGACAAAAGTTCTGTTGACCAAGCTCTGACTTTGATTTGGCTGATTTTCTCTCTATGCTTTGCTTAAAATCAGAATATTCCCATCAGCTATTGCAATCATGTGTTTCATTCAGCTCTCTTAACATTGCATAATTTTGATTGCATTACTCCCTCTTTACTTCAGCTGTTAAACTGCCTTATCATGTGTCCTGCTGAGCTGTGTCGAAACACACCAGCAGTACAGATATCAACCTTCGCCAACATGCAACCCAGAGGACAGGTCTCCTCATCTACACAAGTGTACATGATACGTTCAAAAGAGGAAAGCATGGCTCAAGTTTAGACCATTTGTGCAATCTTATTTTTGGTATGGATGATCCTAGTTTTACTAAGAAAATATATATTGAGCGAGTTGCCTTCCCATTGTCAATTAGTCCCACTCTCTGCATGCACAGCCAAGGCTTAGACAGACAAATGCGTATTGATCAAAAGTGTGCCTTAAAAAGATAGGAATTGCTACTTGTGTGTGTCTTTGAGTCTTCCCCTCTCAAAGGAAGGTTGTGCATGCAAAGTAAACTATAGTGTCTCTTGCACAGTCACCAGTGGAGAAAAGCAAGGGAGAAATGCAGCATTTCGAATTGTCACAGCTTATGATGTGAACTCATTCTTACATGCAAGGATCACTGCTAACCTGCTTGTGAGCCAGCTGGACGATGGCAATTTAACCAGTGTTGCTGAGCTACAGTGGGTACTGCATTTCAAAGATTGTGCCTTCATACAAACTGCACAAATTCTTCCCAAAAAAATGTATCATCAAAACATTTTGTCTACATTACCATACAAGACAACGCAAGATAAGAGAAAAACAATAGGCATTACAATAGGTGATGTTCTCTGTCAGTTTGATAAGTGACCTGAATTCAAAGCTTAGATAACAAACGCTTTTACGTATTTTCTTCAGACTTCATAAGACCATACATCACAAGCAAAGATGAATTAGGATTAATTCATTTGGCCCACTAAACCTGCCTGGTTTTCACGGCTCATCTATGTGTGTTTTGAATTGCTCATTTCAATCCACCTCCAAAAATCTTTGATCCCTTGACCGAATGAGAATCTGCTACCTTCACCTTCCAAATATTCCAAGTATACCTCCACTGTCTTCTACGGTGGAGAAAGGGAGAGATGATGGTGCAGTGGTAAAGGCACTGAACTACTACTCCAAGAGGGTCAGGCTAACACTCTGGGCATATGCATATGCACAGCAGCTAGTGGAATTTAAATTCATTTCATCCTTCTGGAACTGAAAGCTAGTCTGGGAGTGACGGTGTCCGTGAAATCATCATTGATTGTCACACGACATGAGAAAACATTCATGGAGTCTCAAAGCTGAAAAGACAGAACATTTTACACTGCAGTTAAATTGCGTTGGTAGACATGACTTCCGTTGCACTTGAAACTAAGCCTCACTGTAACCTTTGAAAGTGCCAGCTTCTTTCCCTGCCTAAAGTAATATGAGAAGCTGCTCTCCTTGATTGTGACAGGCTGAACACTTACCAATGGCAAAGCATTGATCAACTTGCTGGAATAAGTGTGCTAATTACTAATAAATCAAATCAGGAATTCAGAAGCAACTTCATTAGTCAGTGTGTGTAGCGAGAATGTGGAGCTCAATACCATAAGGAGTAGCTGAAGTTAATCACTTTTTAAAAAATTTAATTTGTAGGATGTGGGTGTCGCTGGCTGGCTAGCATTTATTGCCTGTCTCTGATGCTTTTAAATGCACTTAAGGCAAAACATTTTCCCCCTGTAATCCAATTTCAAAACTTCAAAACTGTCACACTCAGTGAGCAGTGGTTTTGTGCATTAGGGAAAAGATCTGAGATCAGGGGAAGGAGGCATCAAAAGAGATGGCCATTATTGGCTGAAAAGTTCACAACCCCAAAACTACAGCTTGTGACCTCACGTTGGGCCCCCACTTGGAAAGGCCTGATTTAGGGAAAGGCAGGTTAAGTAGATGATGGAGAAAAGAATAGAATTCTGATGGGGTAAAATAACGTAGGGTTGGAAGTGGTCATTAAGGAGGATGTAGATGGGAAAGCAGGATTGAATGGGCTGTGTTAGAACTTCTCAATACACTGTCCTTCTGTGCAAGTACCAGAGCCCGGAATAAGGTGTAAGTGTAAATAATTCCACTCCATAACATTGGACACCAGCTTCACCTGTGATTTCCAAGAGTGTCCAATGTGATTTATAATTTAATTACCGAAACTAGTAGCATTAATCAGTGACAGCACATGCATTTTTTTCTATCACACTGCTTTTTTCCTGCACCCTCAAACACTTTACAAGCTTCCCTATACCAACACCCAGCCCAGAAACTATTTAATTAATTTGCAGTAAAATATAGCATTTGACTCTAACCACAGGATGTGCTCAAGTGCATCATTCAAATTATTCCTTTCAAGTCTCGGTGTGCCAAGGTCCCACAAAAAGTAAACATGGAAAATTAACAACTCATCTCAAACATGAGTTGGAGATGCCATTGTTGGACTGGATTGGACAAAGTTTTAAAAAGAAAATCACAACACCAGGTTATAGTCCAACAGATTTATTTGGAAGCCCTAGCTTTCAGAGCTTTCATCCAGTGGTTGTGGATGTTAAGATCATGATTACAGAATTTACAAGTAAAGGAGTCCAGTTTTGTGGGGATATGATAGAATAAATAATCTTGGATTAAAACCTTCATCTTTTATAATGCTGGTCAAAGAACAGAAACCAGCATATCCCATTATAAAAGATGGAAGTTTTAATCTAAGATTGTTTACTGTATCACATCTCCATAACACTGGACTCCTTTGGCTATAAATTCTGTGAGCATGATCTTAACCTCCACAACCACCTGATGATATGAGGCAGAGGGTGATGGTAGAGGGATGCTTTTTGGACTGGAGGTCTGTGACCAGCAATGCAGCACAAGGATCGGTGCTGGGTTCACTGCTTTTACTCATTTATATCAATTAGTTGGATGTGAATTTAGGAGGCATGGTTAGTAATTGTGCAGATGACACCAAAATGGGGCCAGGGAAGATTACGTCAGATTACAACGGGACATTGATTCAATGGGTCGAGAAATGGCAGATGGAATTTAATTTAGACAACTTTGAGGTGTTACATTTTAGTCAGGCAAACCAGGGCAGGACTTGTACAATTAACAGCAGGTCTCCGTGGGAGTCTTGCTAAATAAAGAGACCGAGGGGTGCAAGTGCATACTTCATTCAAAATGGAACTGCAGGTAGATGGAGGGGTAAAGTATTGTTGGTACACTTACCTTTATTGGTCAGAACAGAGTATAGGAGTTGGAACATGTTGTGGCTGTACAGGATATTGGTGACGCACTTTTAAAATACTGCATACAAGTCTGGTCACCCTTCTAATAGAAAGGATGTAGTTAAACTTGAGAGGGTGCAGAAAAGATTGACAAGGATATTGCCAGCACTGGATCATTTGAGTCACAGGGAGAGGCTGAATAGGCTGTGCTTTTTTTCCTGGAGCATCGGAGGCTGGGAGATGACTTTATAAAAGGTCATAAAATCATGAGGGTCACGGTTAGGGTGACTAGACAAGGTCATTTTCCGAGGGTGGGTGAATTCAAAACTAGAAGGCATAGGTTTAAGGTGCAAGGGAAAGATTTAAAAGGGACACAAGGGGCAACTTTTCATGCAGAGGGTGGTGCATGTATGGAATGAGTTGCCAGAGGAAGTGGAGGAGGCTGGTACCATTATGACATTTAAAAGGCACTTGGATGGGTATACGAATATGAAGGGTTTGGAGAGATATGGGCCAAATGCTGGCAAATGGGACAAGATCAGATTGGGATGTCTGATCGGCATGAACAAGTTAGAGCGAAGGGTCTGCTTCCAGGCTGTATAACTGACTATCTCAAAGAGAGCACCTCTGTCAGAGTTTCATTTTCTCAACAGTACCAGTTGATTATTAGCAAGATTTATAGTTAGTCTTTCACCTAGAAAAAAAGTAGAGGCAAAATGTAACAGTAAACAAATTCTTTCAGCAATTCAACAGTCAGAGGCAAAGAAATTAGAAAACTTCAAGATGTAAAATTAAATTGAAACAAAGATGCGAACAAGATGGCAAATATTCCAAATGACTTATGCTAACTCAAGAACAATATGCCCTTTCTAATGACTCAGAAGCAAAATTAACAACTTGATATTAAAGTTCAATATCGGACATCTTGAAATGGTTAATTATTTTTTAAAAATTCCACATTCCAATTCTTACAGATAAAAAAATAGTTTTAGGTACAACCAATAAAGTGGGAGTTATTGGACAAAGAGGAAGGTGGAATGGAATCAGGTTGATTTAGTGCCAAATATGGATTCAAAAATATACATTATCATTAGGGTTGAAAGGATGACCTGGATTCTGCACTTCGGCACGGTGGTTCAGTGGTTAGCACTGCTGTCTCACAGCACCAGGATCCCAGGTTGAATTCCAGTCTCAGGCAACTGTCCGTGTGGAGTTTGCACATTCTCCCCGTGTCTGCGTGGGTTTCCTCCGGGTGCTCCGGTTTCCTCCCACAGTCCAAAGATGTGCAGGTCTGGTTAATTGGCTATTCTAATTTACCCATAGAGGGAGATGGATTTGGGTGGGTTGCTCTTCAGAGTGTCGGTGTGGACTTGTTGGGCCAAAGGGCCTGTTTACACACTGTGGGGAACCTAATATAATCTTGAAGGGATCATGAACAAAACAAAGCTGCGCTGTGAATGTCAAATAATACCAATCCCACATCAATAAGCACAGGGCAGATGAGTTTCAGGTGACATATTCACAAAGCATATAAAAGCAGGCAGATTGCCTGCATTGGCATTGTGAAGTCTAAAGGTGATGAGGGCAGATGAGGTCAAAGCTGAATCAGATGGGTGTGAGTGTACGCAGTCTTTGTGATGCTAATAACAAGAAAACTCATTTCATGTCAAATATGACAGCAAGGCTGCAAAAAAGCTGGTTCTGCCTCAGACTATTCCAAGGGAGAGGAGTGGAGTCAGCGGCAATAGAAGAGAGTTTGGAGCAGAGACAATGGATGTGGGCTTCTCATTATTAATGTAGAAATGTCTTGTGCACCCAATACTGGCTATTGGATAGAGTGGGATGACTTGTCAACACTGTAGGTGTCAAGAGAAATGGTACTGAGGTAGAGCTAGAAGTTGTCAGCAGACAATGAAACAAACAACTGATGCAGTTGAGGCGAAGCAGGTAGATGAGAAATGGTCAGGGATCAGAGGGAAATAGATTTGCATTTAATGAACAATGTTAACAGACAAAAATGAAACAAAATCCTGAGGAACTCGGTGCCTAAAACAGTCAATTCACACACAGCAACAACCAAAGCTAGTAAAAATGCTGAGCCATGCACCCAGTGCTGTCGGTGACACGTTAGAGGAACTTATGACAACACTATATTCTGAAAAGACCACTTTAGCTACGTGCCCAATTCTGGACAAAAATGCACAAGCAGCCATTTGGCAGTAGTGCAGGCTAAAGCCACATGGCCATTCACCAGTTTTGAATGCTTGAGCCATAACTGATCATTGAAGTAACATGTGAACAGAAAACCAGAAGTTGGATACAAAGTATAAAAGGCGCCAAAGAAGTAGCTTCTGGGTTTTACAGCTTCTGAGATGGTGTGGAAAAGGTAAATCCAGAAAACTATTTCCAAGCAAAATGCAAAAGCAGGACAATGGGACCAAGAGTTAAGCTATCAACAAGGAAAAAATTAGGAATGACAGCCAGATATTTTTAAAACACCAATATTGATTTGTTTCAACCATCATAACGCAGTAAAAATAACATGGATTGATGCTGCAACCAGTCTTGATGGTTGGATGAATTAATACATACTGAATGGCCTTTCATCTATCAATTCTGTAGCATTCTGTCAACAGTCTTCACAAGTGGAAGTATTACCAGTTGAGCCAGGCTAAATTGCAAAACTGCTGAATCTGGAAGATTACAGGCTTGAAGTAATTACGCTGAGTTCAGGAGTATTTAGTTCACAGAACTATCACAATGCAGGAGGCTATTCAGCCCATTATTCCCTAATGCAATCTCCTGCCTTTTCCTCCTGATCCCAGCACACAGTTTCTATCCAAATAATTATCCAATGCCCTCTTCAATGTCTCAATTAAACCTGTATCCACCATATTCCCAAGCAGTGTGCACTCCATGCCCTACCTATTTGCTGTGTGAAAAAGGTTTCTCTCATATCATCCTTCCATGCCTCCATTATTTTTCCTTTTAGGAGTGGTTACTTCCATCACATTTAAGAGGTGAATTCTCCAAGTTGTATTTCTCTTCACATATATTATAAATTTTAATGGTGGACTTCCTGCTTCAATATTATTCAGTATTATTATAAAGTGTCTCACATTAAACTCCTTAATTTGTGTTATTTGTTAGCTTTTTATCCTGAGCAAGAAGGACCTCCTGCAGTTTTACTTACATTGCTTAATTCAAAAAAATGAACAAAAACAATTCAGAATTAAAGACCAAGACCATATTTCCTGACCAGGTTACTCACCTTTTTTTGTCATAATTTCTTTAAAACACTTAAACAGCAAAAGTAAATAGGAAACTTACCTGGTAATTCCTATGTATGCAATTTCCTGTTTGCTTTCATTGTTAACAAGTGACAGTCCGAGGCTGTGAAGTGAAATTGTAACTCCCATGTCAAACTGCATCAGATCCTCAGCTTGTCGTGCTTTAGAAATAACTGCAACATCTTCAGTGAACACCAACACACGCTGTCGGCCATCAAGGAAAGATACCCAGTGAATCTGATTGTTGTTTTGCCAAAGAAACTGCCCAAACTGATCCTGGAAAACACAAGTTATTTTATCAATGAGATAAACAGGATGGGGGTTTTGTTAGAAAGTTCTTCAAGTTGCTTGTTATGTGGTAGCCAACATGGAAACAAGATAATCAAAATGAACTAACTTTCCTCTACTCTGCATTAGGATAACCAAGATGAGAACAGAAAAAAAGATAGAAACTTGTAGAATTCAGCCTGTGCTGTTACATCCATGACCTTTTTTGGATTTTGGAGTCAGTGCAATGATAAATCAAGTGTCTGGTTCACTCTACATTCCCTAGTACATGGCTTTCCCAAGAGATATCATCTTACGGCAAAGTTTTATGGAGAAGGTGAGAGAGTCAAGAGTCAAAGTGCGGTGCTGGAAAAGCACAGCAGGTCAGGCAGCATCCGAGAAGCAGGAGAATCGACGTTTTGGGCAGTACATGCAACATCACCTGAAGCTGGAAATGTTTTTAATAACTGCAAATAAATGCTCACCTCGCCAATCTCTAGATTCCCTGAAATGAACCACTCAACTGTAATTGTTTCATAAATTTGCTAAGCGACCTCAGAAACTAGTCCTAAGTCAATTACACTTGTGTGGGATTAGAGTCACAATGGCTGGATTGGGTAAGGGAAACTAGGTTTGCATGCTCAAGTGCAAGTGATGGGCTTTATGACCAAAAAGACACATTCATAGACATTTTTGCGGTTACCGTTTTTTAACTCCAGATTTTATTTCAGATGAGATGAGAACTACACCTCTGGAGTGTTAATCCACTCCATACCATTGGTTAGTTATGAAGAAATCAGAGTAGGAGGCAGCGAAACAACTCATCACTATTTAATGAGATTCTAACTGAACGTGCACATCAACTCCACCTTGCTACATACAACAGTACAACATAGGAATAGGCCATTCGGTCCACCATCTCTGTGCCAATGACGGTACTAGTTTAAACAAATCCAATCTGACTGCACATGGTCCATATCACACTCTTCTCTGCTTGTTCACGTATGTGTCTAAATGCCTCTTAAACATGGCTTTTGCATATGCTTTTTACCATTTTCCCTGGCAGTGCATTCCAGGCACCTGCTACTTTTGTGTTGAAAAAAACCTTCCTTATAAATGTCCTTTAATCTTTCCCCCCTCACACATTAGACCTATGCTCCTTAGTATATGATATTCCTCATACTGGGAAGCACTCTGAATATCCACCTAATGCTCCTCATAATTCTATATATTTCTATCAGGTCAGCCCTCAGCCTCTGACACTTTGACATAAACAATCCAAGTTTGTCCAACCTCCCCATAAAGCTAACACACTCCAAGGCAGACATCAGCCTCAAAGCTCTTCTGCACCCTTTCTAAAGCCTCAACATCTTTGTTATTGTGACTAACCAGAACTTTGCACAGTATTCCAAACATGGCCTGATACAAGTCTTACACACTTGCCAACTTTTCTACTCAATGCCCTGTCTGATGAAGGCACGTATCTTATCCACTTGTGTTGCCACTTTCAGGAAGCTAAGACGTTGCACTTCAAGATCCCTCTGTATATCATTGTCCATAAGGATCTGACCATTTATTGAATACTTTCCTCGAGCACATGACCTCCCAAAACACATCACCTCACAATGACCCAGACCAAACTCCATCTGCCATTTCTCTGCTCAACTTTCCAGCTGATGTATATCCTGCTGGATCTTTTGATATCCTTCCTCACTATCAATAACTCTAATTTTTATAATATGCAACTCAATAATCAGACCACCAATATTTTCATCCAAATCATTTACATATATTATAAACAAAAGGTCCCAGCACTGATCCTTGTGGAACACCACTGGTCACAGATTTCCAGTCAGAAAAACACACTTCCACAACTACTCTGTCTTTGGCCAAGCCAATTTTGTATCCAATTTGACAACTCACCATGGATTCCATGCAATTTGATCTTCTGGATCAGTCCACCATGGGGGATCTTGGCATTTGCTTTAGTAAAGTCCACGCAGACAACATCCACTGCCTTAACCTCAGACTCATTTTTGTCACTTCCTCAAAAAATTCTATTAAACTAATATGCACAAAATGTCTTGGGATTCTCTTTAATCCTACTTGCCAAGAACATTTCATGGCCTCTCTAGCCATCCTGATTTTTTTTTAAGTTCTTTTCTGCTTCCTTTGTACTCAAGGGTCTTGTTTGATTCCTGCTTCCTTTCTCTTTTTAAATAACATCTCTCATTATCTAAGGTGCCTGAATCTTGTCATCTTTATCTTTCACCCTCACAGGAATAGGAGGTTCTGAAATCTGTTCAACTGGCTTTTAAAAGACTCGCACACAAAGGTAAATTTATTTCCAAATAACTGCCCTCAATCTAATTTTTCCAGATTCTGGGACGAGATGGTGGCTCAGTGTTAGCACTGCTGCCTCACCCGCCTCAGGCGACTGTCTGTGATTGCGTGGGGTTTTCTCCGGGTGCTCCAGTTTCCTCCCACGATCCAAAGATCTGCAGGTCAGGTGAACTGGCCATGCTAAATTGCCCACAGTGTTAGGTGCATAAGTCAGAGTAAATATAGGGGAGGGAAATGGGTCTGGGTAGGTTACTCTTCAGAGGGTTGGTGCGGATTGTTGGGCTGAAGGACCTTATTGCAGGGAACCTAAATCAGTTCATAACTGTTTTCATTAGCCTTCCCCCAGTTTAGCACTTTCACGCAAAGACCAGCCATATCCTTTTCCATAACTACCTTAAAACTTGCGGAATTATGATCTCTGTTACTGAAACGCTCCCCCACTCTAACTTCAAGGACCTGGCCAGGCTCATTGCCCAATTCAGTCCCCTTCCTTAGTTGGATTATCTACGTATTGTTTCAAGAATCCCTTCTGGGTGCACCTAACAAATTCTGGTACACATGGACCTAAAAGTGAAGTTTCTTTTCCCCAAAGGGTCTGAACTCACCACATCTATAGGCCTGTGCAGGTCAAGACCTTCAGTTTTCAACATCTCTTCAGTTTCATACACGTGGATAAAGGATGCCCAACCTGTAGTATATTCCAGCATTTTTCTATTATTAATCTCAGATCTGTATTACCCTAATCTATCTGCTGTTAAAAGCAGATTACATGCACTGTCCTCCAATTCAAGACGACCATTCAAGAACCTTGAATTCTTAAGAAAAGTAATCATTGCAAACCTAAGAGTTCAAAATGTCAGCTTTACTCGAAGATGGCATCACAATTTTCCACACAGGGCAAATGGTAGTCATACTAAACACTGTGATCTGGTTGTCACGGGAAAATAAACACAAACCAAAATGTTTTGCAAATCGAGTGACAGATTTCACACTTGATCCACAAAACAGACAAATGAGTTTTTGGAGACAGAGCCAGAAACAGAGAAAAAGAGACAATGCAACTTCTACTGTGAAGAACAGAAAAAGCCTACTTTTGTGTTAGCAATAAGCAGGATGCTGAGGAGAACTTGCTTGAAGCCAAGAAAATTGAACATATGGAATTTGAAAATTTCATCTCACAGATGAAAATCAGTTCTGAAAACTCAGACGGAGTGGAACAATTTTGACTGATGCTCTACATGTTGATGTAAGTTCATGTCTGAGAAGTTATCAAACAGTTCTCATTCTGACCTCAAGTTCAGTTCCTTAATGCCTCGATCCCTCAATTCTCAGGACTAATCGCAATTACAACAATAGTATTCAACACGGGCACTGCTCATGGAGGGCTCCAACTTACTGGACTCAAATGGCCATCCAACTCTCACCTGCACCTTCAGGTGACTGCTTAAGGTGTGTCCATCTCATAATGGTGACACTACAATTATGACCTTTCTTAACAGGTTGAAGTTGAGTCAAAAGGTAACATCTGTATTGCAGCACCTTCACATGGTTTAACTGCTCAGCTATTCAGTGGAGGTCAGTACGGAGAAACCTTTCTTTTCCCAGAATTCATTATTACAGGAGATAGCTACATACCTTCAGCAGGTCAAGTTCTGCTGTTTTCCAGGCGCATCCCCAATTAAGTTTCCTGACACCAGTAGGATCAGCCCACGCAAATAGTCGTGCCTCTCCGGGGTCAAGTATCAACTCATCCTGTAATCCACTGTCAGTCAGGAAAGGAGGAAGGAGCAGTTAGAACATCCTAAATGACTTGCGAACAAGGCTTTTTGTTTTTCAGAAATATTGTACTTCTATTCTAGCACAGAGACAGAGACATTCACAGAAACTAACACCTATACATTAATTTAAGCAGCTGCAGCAGAAAAGAAATCAGAAATTTAAGTACAAAGAAGCTGGAACATAGTCCTGTGTGTTCAGATAAGTGTATATGATACACAATCCGACATTTTTAAAATCATTAATTGTTAAGAAAGGTGAAATAAAATTACATGCTACTTCTAAAGCTCTACACACATGCAATGAGTTACAAAGTAGAAGTATATCTCAGGCCTCAGCTAAAAATAAACATACAGAATTTTGATCCATAATGTAACTATTTTACAACAAGTTACTGTGCAAATACATTTTCTTCATTAGGTGCCACTATTGAGCACACCTGTTTCTGGTTAGAATATCAAGCATATGATCTACTGCCTGGCCCAGATACTTGAGAAACATGAAGATTATGTAAAGAAGTTACAATCTTATTGAAACAGAAATGACCGATGTTGGAAGAGGGGTTCTCAGTGAGGGACAATAGAGTTCAACAAGTGTCAAAATTAAATTATGTTCTATGAAGTGTTCACCTTCCAGTTCTCGATGTAAATAAAACTGCTTGGATTTATATAACGCTTTTCAGGTACCTGCCCAATAATCTAAAGCATCTACAGTTGACAAATTGCAGTCACTGCTTTGCAGGCCAAGTCAACAACTGGACATACCCAAGACCCATTCTCTCAGCAGCAGGTGAGAGAAACTGTCATTTGTTTGTTTCGCTGGGGCTGGTTAAAGGAAGAAGTTGGCTATGAAAACCAAAAGATCTGTAGATGCTGAAAATCAGAAATAAAAACAGAAATTGCTGGGAAAACCCAGCAGGTCTGACAGCACCTGCGGCGAGAAATCAGAATTAACGTTTTGAGTTCAGTGAGTCTTCCTCAGAACTAGATTGTTGTGAGGAAGGGTCTCTGGACCCGAACATTAACTGATTTCTCTCCAGAGAAGCTGCCAGGCCTGCTGGGCATTTCCAGCAATTTCTGTTTTTGTTTTTAAGTTGGCTATGAAAATGGGAAAGCTTCCAGTTATTACTTTAAACAGTGCCACAGAAGCTTGTGTACAAGGAGAGATGGAACCTCCATTTAATGCTATCCCAAAGGACAGCGAAAACAGAGCATCGACAGGCAGTCACACACTTGCTAGATTGTATGTTAAGTGAAATGAATCTTTTCCCACAACTGACTCAGAGGCAAAATTGCAACCACTCAGCAGAAAGAAACATTAGGTCTCACATCCTCTAGAGAGAACTATTTCATCAAGTTGATTGCTCTTATTAACTCTTTCTTTGGTCCAGAGAGTCTGGTCGATGATGTTCTTGTGAAGGGCCTTGATATGTTTGTCCCAAATTAAAGGCATCATACAAATGTTTATGCATATCTCTGGTGAATATTAAGTGCTTAATAGGAAATGTAGAACATTATATAAAAATGTTTAAAGTTTATTTCAAAGTAATTTGAAATAAGTTAATTCAGAGGTTGTGAGAGAACACAAGGAAACAGAAAACATCATACTGTCACACACAAGGATAGTTTACACAATGTATAAACCTGAGAAGTTCAGGGCCAAGTACAGGTGTTACAACTAACAGAACAATATCAGTGAGGAAAAAAAAAATCAGTTTCAAGCTCATGGTTTTCATGTAATTAGGGATCTTGAAATAAGTCTAAGGTACTCAGACACACAAAAAATACCATCATGGTTTTTTTTAAACAGTTATTACTTGTAGTCACTTGGTAGTACAAAACTTGAATGCTGCACCGATCAGAATAATTAGTAAGAATTCCAATTCAAGAAGAAAAGTAACATTGGTCCTGTATGAAAGGAGAGTGCTCAGTGGTTGGCAAATGGACTCAAAAATTGGTGGTGGTGTTGATAATGCGGAGGACCATCTCAAGCTCGGCTAGTGATTTGGGCAGAGCAATGGCAGATAGAATGTAATCCTGTTAAGTGTGAGGCAATGCATTTTGAAATGTCTAATAAGGAAAGGATATACAGAATGATTGGTGGATTCCTAGGGAGTACTGAGGAACAAAGAATCCTCAGGTAACAAGTTCATAGACATCCTGAAGGTGTCAGCACAAGTGGACAGGGTGGTGAACAAGGCATATGGGATACTTGCCTTCATAACCCAGGGTTTGAGAATATAGGAGCAAGGAAGTCTTGTTACAACAGTAGAGAGCATTGTTTTCGCCACATATGGGATACTGTGGGCAGTTCAGTTGGCACACTATCAGAAGGATGTGAATGCTCTGGAGAGACTGCAGAGGAGACCAACCAGGATGTTGCCTGGGATGACAAGTAAGAGGAGAAACTGGACAAGTTAGGTTTGTTTACCTTGGAACAGAGAAGGCTAAGGGAGAATCTCATCGAGATACTCAAGATTATGAGAGACAGAGAGGGGAGATTGTGTGAACTCACCCCCATGGTAGACGTATCTAAGACCAGAGAACCATGTGTGAGGTGAGCCGTAAGTGGATTAAAGATCGGAGGAAAACTTTCATTATCCATATGGTGATAGAAATATCAAACATGCTAACTGTGAGTGTGGTGGAGGCAGGCACTCACTCACCATTTAAAAAGCATCTGGGTGAGCACTTAAACTGCCAGGCCATCATAGGCTATAGACCAAGAGCACGTAAATGGGATTAGCGTTTGTTGGTCAACACAGGCAGTGGCCTGAAGGGACTGCTTTTATGCTGTATGACTCTCAAAGTGAGAGGGGCTGACTTTTTCCAGCAATATTCAAGTCATATTTATCTTTAAATTCTGGTTTCTCCTTCCACAGATTTTACCAGATCTGCTGAGTATTTCCAGCATTTTCTGCTTTTATTTTAGGTTTTAAGAGGACTTCACATTCTTCTTCAAAAAGGATCTTTTTCAATTCATTAATGGGATGTGTGTGGGGCTGGCTAGACAGTATTTATTGCACATCCCTAATTACCCAGAGGGCAGTTGAGAGTCAACCACATTGCTAGGGTCTGGAGTCACATGTAGGCCAGACAAGGATACCAGTTAGACATTAGATGGGTTTTTCCAACAGTCGACAATGGAGTCATGGTCATCATTATGACACTTAAATGCAATTCTATTTTTAAAAATGGTTTCAAATTCCATCATCTGCCAAAGAGGAATTCAAATCTGGCTGCCCAGAACTTTATCTAGGTCTGTGGATTAAAAGTCTACCTATAACACCACTGGGCCATTCCCTCCCCAGGGAATCTTTACATCTCGGAGAGGGACAAAAGGGCTTCATATAAATGGGTCCTCTGGAAAACAGGATTTCAATTGAGAGCAGCACTCCTTCAGAATCAGCCTATATTATGTGCTCAAGTCTACAAAACTGAACCCAGAACCTTCTGACTCAGAGACAAGAAAACTACCAATAAACCAAGTCGAAAGACCTGATGTTATTTGGTATTTGTACCAAAGTGTAATGGCTGCACCAAATGGACCATACAAATAACACACCATGATTATAAATAGGTAATTCAAGATTATCAAAGACAGTGAGACTGATCTACTTAAGCCGAAATATTTTTCCCTCCATTTTATTTGCACTTTGGTTTAGGTAGCTTTGAAATCCTATCCAGAATTTAAGCAAAGCTAAATTCTTTCAGCTGAGACATTAAACTGAGGCAGTCTACCTGATGAGATACTCAATCTCCTCGAGAGCTCCACAGATGTTCTTGAGCCAATAGGTTGATCTAAAATATCTCATGCAAACTTCACAAGTGGAGCATTCAAATACTCAGATTCTTCCTTCAAAACACCAATAAATTATTACCTGGCCATGCACTGCAATGCTGTTGGTGGGACTTGGAGAACAAAATGAATGATTCAGCAGAAGTGTTGCACATACCTTTGCTTGAAGCGAAACTTCACTGCTGTTGTGTGATTAATGATTAGAGCAGGTGCAGAACCATCATAATAGTCTGTAAAAGTGATCACTGTGGCATGGTCAGCTACGTTCACATCCACTATAATGCCACCACACTACCAAAACAAAAAAAAATGCAGAAGATCAACTCACAGCTCAACTCAAGATTGAATTCTGAAACATAAGATTGTAAAACATTAGCAATGGTTTAGTAGACTTCTCATGTCGATATTAATGCTGCAGAGAAGTAAGAGGAGATTGATCACAGAAACATGAGAATGAAGTTTCTTTACCCATTTTGGAAAACACCATCTGTATAACAAAAGGAGGGGTGTGCATGTGTTCATGTGTGCATGAATGTGTGCATTCAATTCCTCACGATTTCCATTGCATCTACCTGCCAATTATGAACTGGATTTTTAAAAAAATCAAAGTTAATTAATTCTGCCTTGTGGAGTTTTGCTCACTCTATGTACATCTGAATTGCTCAAAATTAGATGGATTTTTAAACAAGTCTACTACAAATCTACTAGGAGAAAGTGAGGACTGAAGATGCTGGAGATCAGAATCGAAAGCACGGTGTTGGAAAAGCACAGCAAGTCAGGCAGAATCAGAGGAGCAGGAAAATCAACATTTCGGGCATAAGCCAGTCATCAGGAACCAGTGGCTGACAAACTTCAGGGCAGAGGAGATGACCTGGAGGGTGCAGTGAGAGAGGGACTCACTGAGATCCTTGTGGAGAGAGGAGGAGAACTTCTTCAAGGTAAGCATCCTTGGAAGAGGCTTCACTGTAAGATTAAAATCTACTAGGAGAAAGTGAGGACTGCAGATGCTGGAGTTCAGAGTCGAGAATGTGGTGCTGGAAAAGCACTGCAGGTCAGGCAGCATCCGAGCAGGAGAATCAACCTTCCGGGCTTTCCTGATTAAGGGCTTTCATCTGAAACGTCGATTCTCCTGCTCCATGGATGCTGCCTGACCTGTTGTGCTTTTCCAGCACTACACTCTTGACTATTGCAAATCTAGTTTATATTTTCCGCATCCTTAAACAATTGGTCATAATCCAAACAGCATTTCCTTTGGTGCTTGAAAATTGATATTCTTTGAAGTTTAGTGTTTTAGGTGGCCCAAGCAGTCTTTTAGATTGACTATGCTCTCAGTATGGCTTGGGTAACTTAGAGCTAAAGTGAGTACTATTCAAGGATAGTCAGACCCTTTCACTGATGGTAGAAGAATTCCTATTCTGTCACAGGAACAATAACACAATAGCAAAATACTGTGGATTTTGGAAATCTGAATCAGACTAGAAATACTCATGTCCACCAATGTCTGGACAGAGAAAATGTGATTAGATTAGATTAGATTACTTAGATTAGATTAGATTAAATTACTTACAGTGTGGAAACAGGCCCTTCGGCCCAACAAGTCCACACCGCCCCGCCGAAGCGTAACCCACCCATACCCCTACATCTACCCCTTACCTAACACTACGGGCAATTTAGCATGGCCAATTCACCTAACCTGCACATCTTTGGAGTGTGGGAGGAAACCGGAGAACCCGGAGGAAACCCACGCAGACACAGGGAGAAAGTGCAAACTCCACACAGTCAGTCGCCTGAGGCGGGAATTGAACCCGGGTCTCTGGTGCTGTGAGGCAGCAGTGCTAACCACTGTGCCACCGTGCCGCCCATGTGTTGAATGTTTCAGGTTAGTTGTCAGAATGTAGTTAATGACCACCTGACTAGATATATTTTTGTTTAATTGAAATCCAAGACTAAGTCGAAGTCTAAGAGGTGATATGCTGCGATTTCAATTTGTCTGCAGATTATCACTTTAGGCCTCTATATTGCATATGCAGTAACACAACTACCATGTTCCTGCTCCCAGCTGCAGCCCACATCAATAACCTGGTCGCTCCAGGTTTCTAAATATCTCACTCCCATGCACCCCCTTAGCATCCCACAGCAACACTCTGCCTCGTATCCAAGTAAGTGTGCCATCCATCTGTCTTTTGCCACATGTGTCAAACTACTGTAAAATTTCTTTAACAGCGTACAAGCCATCGCTTCTAACATCCAGCTGCAGGACCACAGGACATAATCGTTTGGTCATTAACTCTTTCCTTAAACATAATTGAGATAGATGAAAAATAGCATCCTCCATCTAAGTGATCTACCTTTTTCAGTAAAACACAGACAAAAGTAGTTTTGAACATTTTTTTTTCTAATATTTAGATATTTGGTATGCTGACAAAAAATTGGCCACCCGACTGTTGCATACCTCATGTTCTACATGCTTCATAGCTCAGATTGACAAACTGCTATAGTAATGCACTACAGCACCATCAATGCTGATATCCGAAATGGAAAAGGAAATTCAGAATTATAGTAAGCTGCGCTTTGGACACTACTATCCTCACAACTGACATCAGCTTAACAGGTCGCTGCAGAGTATAAAAGGCCCAATACTGTGGTCTTCACTCATCTTGTTAATTTAAAAAAGGTATGTTAATGAAATTCTCATGCTGAGAGAGTTATAGACTAAAGATTTTAATAAACTATACAAATAGTTCCTAATTGTGATTTGAATTATTTTTGGATAAAGGAGGATGGAGGAATAACATGAAAATATTGAGATAGGTGGATTCAATAAGAAAGATACAGGTTGATGGCTCCCACTTCTTGTCCCAACCATTTTATGTCTGCAACTGTGTTTACAGGAAGGCAGAGAACTTCCATTTGGCAATTTACTCACAGCAGACAGTAGACCTCTGCTCTCCATTTTAGTCCAAATTAAAAGAAAAATCTTCATCACCAATGAGAATATCAACTAAGCAAACCACACGAACTTACCACATGTTCCAGACTCAACAATGTGCCATTGTCTTGCTTATTATAGAAGAAAGACTTTGAATTCAGTTCAGAACCAACCACTCTTACACAGAGCTTACTTGTTGTTGTTTCAGGCCAGAAAGGAAGACACTGAAAGAAAATTAGAAACACTTATGGTGTTTTCAGAGGAACTGTCTATTCAACAGATACGACATTAAAACTAACAACATAGAATGGTTCGCAGAATTCCATATACAACTTGGTCAAGATAATTTGTTCAAATCAAACAGAATTACAGTATCAGCATACATTTAATAATGTTCAGGTCAATGTTCTGTTCACCTCATGGAAAAAATAAAGTCTTCATATTGACTGCTTGCACCATACTATCAAAATACATTATTTCCTTACTGCTGCATGTTGGAGAGGACACTAACGTGCTGGGAAAATGAAATTAAGACTCAACTTGGGGATAGAAAAATTGCTAATCAACCTCACTATCCAATATGCATTAGTCCACACAATTTTATCATATACGTAAACACATGTACTGGTGTAACTACACCAATCTCTCCTGAAATCCAAATTCAAAAACTTAAAACACAAATGATTTTGAACTTCAATACAAACTTTAACTTCACTTTCTCATTTGACACAGAAGTCACTGCAAGGGCAACTGAATAAAAAGGTACTGCAGTGCTCAAATGGTGAACAAACATCTGAACTGGGAATCCAGTCACTTAGTAGGAAGCAACTTTTGATATGTGCCCCCTGCCCCAATATTTATGGCACTGATGTAAATACTAATCATTAAATTTGCGGAGAGATCTGAGCAAATATCCAGATATTGAAGAAGTCTGTTCTTTTCTTCAGGGTAAGTTACTTAAATGGGGAGAACCCAAATGTGACTGCTTTCCAGTGAAGCAGATGGGAAGGAACATCAAAGTCACAATTATGAAAACCAATACTCCCTGCTTTGAATTTATTAGATTTGGAATAGTGGAGATAATTGCTTGGAAAAGTTATGAAATATTTGGCGAAGATACTGTATGAAGTATTAGATTCAGAACAGAATGAACATGGTGGAGGTGAACAGGCTGTCTATATAAAATCACCCAAAATGTTCAGGAACACAACAGAACCCTTGTTATGTCTATCAAAGTACTGTGCACTTTGTATTTATATTCTGCTAATGATGCACTTCTTCATTAAAGGAGCCAGCAGGTGGTAGAGTGGATGCATTAAATATGTGCTAAATTCTTGAGTAGTAATTACATATGTTGCTCCTGTAAATTTGTCATCAGCAAATAGGCTATTTTCACATTTATGGAAATACTATGTTATACCTCCATTGCTGAAATATAAATCCACTGGCCACTGTCTAATTGGCCAGCAGGCTGATCTTCGCCAACTTCCAGTTCATAGGAAGACTTATTAACTAATGTGTAGAATGGAGTTAGGGTAACAACTTTGGTCATGTTGAAACTGCTCATCTTAATGGTTACGCCAATCTGTAATTTAAGAAATAAATTAGTTATTAACGGTTCTTACAGCAAAGATTGTCGACCTTAAAAAGTGATCTTGCACACAGAATGACCTTCCAAAAACCAAACCAAATCAAGGACCAGCAATGCATTTCAGGCTCATGAAGAAAAGGAAATTGCCAAATTTCCTATAAAGGAACGGCAAATGAAAAAATATGATTGGAGGGGGCAATTATAAAGCAATGACATCTATCATTAAAAGTAGGTACGATGGTGTGGACAGAGACAGTACTTTTCCAACAGGCAGATATTTACAAAAATGAAGACCATTAACATGTGATTGAATTGAGATATTCTGAATCATTGAGAGATCCAACAATTATAGTTTAAAAAAAACTTGGAGAAACATAGAATGATTGGGCATGCATAGCTGGGTTATTCAGGAGTGAAATCAGGAATTACCTTCCCACACTAAGTATCGTGGAAATTAAGAATTCCCATAATCTCAAGAGAGGGGTTGGGATGTGGAGGATCAAGAATGACATATCTGTTTTTAAAGTGAGGTAGAGATAGGGAAATAAGAGTCAAAACAGATTATCCATAATCTAACTAAAGACAGAATTGAATAGAGTCAGATGTACAGCACGAAACAGACCCTTCGGTCCAGCTCGTCCATGCCGACCAGATATCCCAACCCAATTTAGTCCCACCTGCCAGCACCCGGCCCATACCCCTCCAAACCCTTCCTATTCATATATCCATCCAAATGCCTCTTCAATGTTGCAATTGTACCAGCCTCCACCACTTCCTCTGGCAGCTCATTCCATACACATACCGCCCTCTGCGTGAAAAAGTTGCCCCTTAGGTCTCTTTTACATCTTTCCCCTCTCACCCTAAACCTATGCCCTCTAGGTCTGGACTCCCCAACCCCAGCAAAAAAAAGACTTTACCTATTTACTCTATCCATGCCCCTCATAATTTTGTAAACCTCTAAGGTCACCAGTCAGCCTCCGACGCTCCAGGGAAAACAGCCCCAGCCTGTTCAGCTTCCCCTATAGCTCAAATCAAGAGGTTTAATGTCCTAATCCTCTTTCTAAGTTGCATTGAAATCCTAACAAAAAGCTCACCACATCTCAAAAAGATATAAAAGTGCCAAATATTAAATCCAACAGTCAAGTAGAATTCAAGATACTGGATATATTTTCAGTTCTTCGTTACAATTTTGGACAGCATCCCAAAACAATGAGAGTAAGGTTACTGAAAGATAATTACTAAAAATAAAGAAGCACATTCTAGGAACGGGAGCTAAACTACAGAACATCATGCATTATAGTCTCTAGATTATGTGTTTCGTATGCAAATTTCCACAGGGATCAGGATGGGGACATGAATACAAGAAGAAAGTGAGGACTGCAGATGCCGGAGATCAGAGTCAAAACTTGTACCGCTGGAAAAGCACAGCCGGTCAGGTAGTGTCCGAGGAGCAGGAGTGTTGACAATTCGGGCATAAGCCCTTCATCAGGAATGTTGAAGAGCTTATGCCTAAAATATCAACTCTCCTGCTCCCGGGATGCTGCCTGAGCGGTTGTGCTTTTCCTGCACCACACTTTTTGACATGAATACAAGGCTCATTAAGTGCTGTGGGAAAGGGGGGAAACAATATCATGGGATATTGGCACAAATACGGGCAGCACAGTGGTTAGCACTGCTGCATCATAGCACTAGGGACCCAGATTTGGTTCCAGCCTTGGATGACTGTTGCGTGGAGTTTGCACATTCTCCCAGTGTCTGTGTGGGTTTCCTCCAGGTGCTCCAGTTTCCTCTCAAAGTCCGAAGATGTGCAGGCAAGGTGGACTCGCCATTCTAAATTGCCCCGTAGCCTCCAGGAATGTGCAGGCAAGGCGAATTAGCCATGGTAAATGTGGGGTTACAAGGCTAGGGTGGGATGCTTTTTGGAGGGTCAGTGCAGACTGTCAGGAGCCAATGAATCTACACTGGAGTAGGAGAAGACTGCATATTATTAGCAAGCTCTTCTGTAATTGACAGTGATCAGAGTTGTAATTGAAAGGATGAACGGGGTGGTCGCAAAGACTTCATTAAAGCCAAGAGTGAGGGAGGTGCTCAGCTGGAAAAGTTTTCACTTAACAACTTGTGAAATGAATAGGGAAGACAGCAAGAAGGTGGTCAAATTGTGATTTGAGCACCCAAAGTACTGAAAATTAAAATATTTCACAGATTTAAACTAAGTGCGAGAAATAAGGAACATGTGAGTAGAGTATTAATCCAGAAGGGGAGTGTGTGCTGCATCGTTTCATTGAAAGTTTTTTAGAAAAACATGCAGGAATATGACAATCAACTTCAATGAATGCAAGATGCAGTCAAGGTGAATTCTGACACAAATTCAATTTGAGCATAGATGGCAATCATTAAAAAGACATGGCTACAAGACAGTCAAAAATGGAAACTAAATATCCTAAGTTCAAAAAGGTGTACATGAAAGACAGAAAAATGATAGAGGGGAGGAGTACTCTTCCAGATCAAGGATGAAGTAGTTTTAGTGGGAAGAGAGGATATAATGATGAGAGGTAAAACAGATCCTGGAAACTTTATGGGTAGAACTGCAAAATATAAAAACACAAAGATTATGGTGAAATTTACATTGAATCCTAATAGCAACTGTGAAGTAGCAAACTGTACAAAATCTGGATAATCATTTACCAAAAGTAAAATGGATTTAATGAGTTTGCCTGGAACTGCGATATTCCCTCTCTGAAAAAGGAAGCAGGCCAGATTAAATTAATAACTAGTAACAAATTAGACTTTGTTAACAATCTAATGGTGGGTGAACCTTTCTAATAGTGTTCATAATATGACTAAGTTCAAATTTGTGCTCAATAAGTGAAAAGCATAAGACAGTGACTAAGATTCTAGACCGAGTGGTGTTACCTTCAACCAGATTAAGATAGAGATAATCCACAACAATCTGAGCAAATTTATCAGAAGATGATCAGTGGAGCATGTTTGTAAAGAAATACAGATACAAAACAAGCTTATAATACTAAAATGTTGAAGGTCTACTCGACAAAATCATCCATGGATAACTAAGGGGTAACAGAGAAATAAAGTTAAAATGCATAAAGATATAGACTTGTGTGTGCGTGTGTATATTATATACATATATCTTGATGATTGAGCAATTTAGAAATACTGGTGGGTTAAAAAAAAGTCTAAGATCCACATGAAAGAATGAAAAGTGCACAGGATATATTAAAAACCATGCAAACAGACTTCAATGTTTGGCTTTTTTTTTTAAACTGTCCAAAGTGGATGACCTCCCAAGGTAATGACGAAATGGTGAAAATCCACAAACAATTGACGTCTCAGGAGACTTGAGGGCCCAAATACATACATAATGAAAATGCATCGTAAAATTAACATAGGCAATGGAATGCTAACCCTTGTACTGGAATGCAAGGCAGTAGAAATCATGTTTCAGCAGTCAAAGCTCTAGTTAGATCACATCAGGAGAACAGTGAACACTTCTATACACCACACCTTTGAAGAATATAACGGCCTTGGAGGAAGTGCAGCTTGGATTTACCAGACTAATATCTGGACCTCATGAGTTAGAAGAAAAGCAGTTATTTATTGAAATGTAGAAGGTGAAGAGGTGATCTGAAGCTATTAAAGGAACAGATAGAATACAGATAAACCATCTTCTCTGGTTAGAGAATCTAGGACTAGGGCACAGAGTCCAAAAGATGAGAGGCAGACGTTTCTTGAATGAAATCCCATGCTAAGCTGGTTAGGAAAGCAGCTGAGTAGCAAAGGAAAAAAAACAATACGATGACAGATATTCTAATTGGCAGAACTGACGTGTGGCACCTGCCAAGCATCGGTGATGGCTCAAACTATTCACTGCATTAAACTGCAGTTCTACAAAAACATCTAACAGGCTGGAAGATGGAGGAGCAGACGTAGGTCATTGAGCCCAAGTCCACACCCCCATTTAAATGAGATCATGGCTGAGCTGATAATCTTCAAATTCACTTTCCTGCCTTTATCCCCATAATCTTTGATTCCTTTACTAATTGAATATCTATCTCAGCCTTGAACACGCTTAATTAAATCAACCTTTTCAGCCCTCTACAGCAAATAATTCCGCAGGTTTATTTCCCTCAGAACAGATTTTTCATCTCAGTCTTAAATGGGTGACTCTCTGCAAGGGAAAACGCATCTGCTAGTCAAACTCACAAAGAATCTTGTGTGTTTGAGTAAGGTCTCCTCTCAGTTTCTGACCCTAATGAAGGCAAGCCCAACATACTCAACCTCTCCCCATAAGAGGATCCCTTCATAACTGTGATAAACCCAGTGAACCTTCTCTGGATTGCCCCCAACACCAGTAGGTAGGGGTCAAAACTGCTCACAGTATTTTAGTTGGATGTTGACCAGTGCCTTGTATAGGTTCAGCAAGACTCCCAACTTTCACATTTGGTTCTCTTTGAAATAAAGGCCAGCATTCCATTTATCTTCCCTACTGCCCACTGAACTTGGACACTAACTTTGAGATTTATGCACAAGGTGGCCCCAAATGCTTGTGCTGCAGCCTTGTGCATTTTTAAACGTGGAATTCCTCTTTTCCTCTTTCCAAAGTCACATTTCCCACATTACATCCCAAATGCCAAGTTTTTGACTCATCATTTAACCTGTCTCTGTCCTTCTGCAAACACGGTCATCTTCACCTTGCCTTCAAAATATTTGTGTCATCCACAAACTTGGCTCATATATTCACTCTCCTCATCCAAATCATTTATAACATAGTGAATAAGTGCGCCCTCAACATGATCGACAACCTTCAATACATATTTCTATAAACACTTGAAACACCACAGCAAAGGAATTGGGATTAGAGTAGATAGAATCTCGATAACTGGTGCAGAATTAATGGGCTGAATGGTGCAGTTCCGTACTGCATTACTCGAATTCAAGAAATTCAGAAACACTTCTGCAGAGAAACAGTGATGTGCAAATGGTAATTTGAGAGATTTTGTGAAATCTTTTAATTTATGAGATTTAAAATTTTTGTGAACTAAAGGTATTCAAGAATATGGAGCAAAAGGCCAGTACACGGATTTTGGTCACAGTTCAGCAACAATCTCGCAGCCTCTCTGTCTGGTCCTATAATCGTATATACCTGTTATTGTTCACAGAAAGTAAAATACTGGAGTTCTACAAACACAGAATAATATTGATAATTGAAACAGTGACAAAGGCAGTGATACATTTAAAGCAACATCATTGATCAGTACGTTGTAAACTGTCAAAAAGGTGAGGTTTAAGCTAAACCCAAATGTACACAGGAAGAGCTGAAATTGCAAAACATTAATTCAGTACATCATTAGCTGAGGGGCAATGTGGGTGGTTGGCACATGAAGCAGAGAAGTGATGTGACTGCAGTAATGGCTTGTTATACATTGGGGTTAAGGTTAAATGCTTGCTCAGAGCTGAGAATATACATCCCATATAATTTATGAACATTTGCGGTGCTGGTCACACTGAACTACAAATCAAATATAAAGTCGATTAGTGCTACTTGGCCTACAAATTTTAAATATTTTGAGTGTAAAACGTAAGGACCTCACTTTTTATTAAATATTCAAACTGTGCTTCAAATAAAAAATCTCACCAAATATTCCATATGCTTTGCTGGACACTTCACACAACCATAACTTCCCACAGTGTCTAATGAGAAACCATTAGACCAGTTGCTAGTAGATACACATAGCTGAATCTGTAAGCCAAAACAACAAAAACATTTCCAATTCAATATTTCACAATCATCAGCTCTCAGAATCTTCATAGCAAATCAATTGAATGATTAAAAAAAAGTACTTAGAATATAAGAACAAAATAGTGCACAATAGAGCAATACTGTTCAACAGGGAGTCTGAATGAAATCCTCACCAACTTCAGGCCTTTCAGGCCTTACTTACATTCTATAATTTCAAATGACGACCAAATAAGCAATGCACTGCAGATTACTAAGTCTCTGATAAGCTGAGTAAAACTGGGTACTGTGTTAAAAAAAGGGAAGAATTGACCATTTTGGTAGTTCGTTTTATGAACAAAAATTAGCAAATTTTTTGGGAGCCTGTTGATATTACATAGCTGAAAGTACAAAAAATATAATACACAATTCCACACGAATGAAAACACTGGAAGGGTAGATTAAGAAGTTTCCCTGACACACCATCTACGTTTGCCAATGAGCAAGGCAAAGGCAGGTATCAGAAATGTCAAAATGCTTGGATATTGATGACGTACCACCAAGAAAAACAAAACCCGAGCTCAGATTAGGCCACTTAATCACATCAGTAATTACAAAGCAAGAACCTCTTTCCCCATCATAAAGCTGTTCGTTCGGTGATTTTTCAGTCATAACTCTTCTTGCCATGAGGACCGCTCCCAAATCTTCTTTCACTTCACGTGAAAAGTTGTTCTATAAGTCTCATCACACTTGCATTTGAGTTAGCATTTTAGATTCACCTTCATCATGTCATTTACACATCACTGAGGTAACCGCTCATTGCATTTTCCAACATTTCATCAGATCACTCATACTTATGATTGCGATGCTTCCCTCGGAGGTATGAATATTTCTTCTATGCATCACTAACCATGATTACAAACAGTATTCATGGATTCAGTGACTCAACGGATGTATAACTTAAGCATGACTTCTTCAAACTTGTAGCCTACCACTTTGGTTATAAAGGTGTCATAGTCTTACCAGACCATAGAGCTGCTCTCCCATTCGAGAGAGAGAAGACTGGTGGCGTTTTGACCAGAGGGTCACTATGCCTCAGGTGAGGGAGAGGTTCAGAAGGAGAGCCCTACACGGTAACCTCATTGGAGTGGGAATTGAACCCATGTTATTAGCAACACTATGCATTGCAAACCAGCCATCCAGCCAACTGAGCTAAATCAACCCTGCTTTTCTGAAAGGAGATATGAAAGTTTTTCAACTTGGCTCTCAGCAGGACTGAAATGCAAGAAAAGCAACACTGGAAAGGAAACAAGAATTTATACAACATGAGAAAGGGTGCTAACTGGTTGGACTATGTTTGGTAGAGAATTAAATCTGCTACAACTCCATGTCAAAACTTCATGTTACACCATTTTGGTTACACATTCCAGCACATTGTTGGCTTGAAGAAAATCCATCATTACTCGGGGTTGAAGGGCCACCAACGCCGTTGCGACTCTTATGGCTTATGAATTTTTCGTGGGGCTCAGGAACTCGAATGTGGAACAAGGTGCCACTGTGGTCATGGCTGCTCCAGCCTTACAGAAATTGAATAAAAGCACACTAACACTGCAGTATCACTTCCTGTATTTGCACATCAACTGAATGCTATCATTCCAAATTCACACCATGCATTACTTACCTCAGCCTCCATCAGTGTTCATTAACAGCAGAAGTAAGAAAGATAAACAACACATGAATAAAAAAAAGATGCTCTAGACCCTGTAAGAAGCTGCAATGATTTATTCCACCTACAAAACAATTTACCTCCCCTTGGGCCCTGTATGACGTCTTTCACTAACTGGGTCTATTTCAACCTTTAATGCATTGTAACAGCAGGTTAGTGACCTCTATTTGTGAATACAGAATTAAAACTTGAACCGAAAGGGGATACTTCTAATGATGAAGAGGCACCCTTAAGAAAAATCACAAACTATAATTTATTTTATCTAAATATGCTTTGCCATTCAGCCCATCTACACCTCTTAAAACTGCAGATGGCTATCCATTATTCAAATAACTGGCAAATCTCCTCTATCTCCTCTAAGCTGAAACCACAAAGGAATGATACGCACCTTATTTTTGCTGAAAATGTTTTTCCGTTTGAAGGAAAATAGGACAACATCACGGAAGTCAGCCGCATGTTTCACATGTATATCTTCTGCACGATATTGCAGGACCCGGGATGTTTTATTAATGATCCAGTACGGGCTATAAATAGACAAAACCAGACGGCCACTAATTTTCCGAACGTGCACCAACAAATCAATGCTCATGCGATCTTTACTGTCAGCAGTGAAGCATATTGGAAACATTTCAGCCAGTCCATCTTCAATTTTAACATGGCCACTCCAGTTCCTGCCTTGATATTTAACGAGGACTAGTTCCATTATTTCACCCTTCATTCTGGATTGGAGTACGTCTGCTGAGGATCCTTCTGCCAGTTCATTAATTTCAGCTGTTGCCTAGATAAAACAGACAATTTATTTCAAGAGCAAAACTTTCAAAAGTAATGTGAACCATCACATTTTGGAAGAAAATTTGAGAGCTAATATTAACTAAATAATACAAGTTTTAATGGAATCCAGGAATAGAGATCTCCACAGACAGTTGCTTGTGGAAGATCGGGGCTGTTTGCGGTGTTTCCTTTACGTGGAACGGTCCTCGTTGCCATACCGGCACCACAGCCCCACCTGTTCCTCCACTATACCGATGACTGTATCGGCGCTACCTCATGCTCCAACGAGGAGGGTGAACAGTTCAGCAACTTCACTAAACACCTTCCACGCCAACCTCAAATTCACTTGGACCATCTCAGACACCTCGTTCCCATTCCTGGACCACTCCATCTCCATTTCCGGCAGACTAACCACGGACACCTACTACAAGCTGACTGACTCCAACAGCTACTTAGACTACACCTCCTCCTACCCTACCTCCTGTAAAAACGCCATCTCTTATTCCCAATTCCTCCGCCACCGCAGGATCAGTTCCCAGGATGACCAATTTTAGCTTACAAAATCTTTGATGGCCTCCTCTTCAAAGAGCACAATTTCCCATCCCACGGGGTCGATGATGCCTTTCAGCGCATCTCCTCCACTTCCTGTACCTCCGCCCTTGAACTCCACCCATCCCAATGCAACAAGGACAGAACACCCTGGGCTTCACCTTCCATCTCACCAACTTCCATTTATATCACATCATCCTCCACCACAAAACAAACCCCACTACCAGAGATATATTTCCCTCCCCACCGCTATCAGCGCTCTGGAGAGATCATTCCCTCTGTGACTCCTTCACGTCCCCAATAGCCCACACCCAATTCCTGGCACCTTCCCCTGCCACTGCCACTGCAGGAAGTGCAAAACCTGTGCCCACACCACCTCAGTCCAAGGCTCCAAAGGATCCTTCCACATCCATCAGAAATTTACCGAGACCTCCACCAATGTCAATTACTGCATCCATTGTATCAGGTGTGGTCTCCTCTACATTAGGGAGATAAACGTTCTGCAAGTAGGTCTCCTAAGAGAATATCTCTGGGACACCCGCACCAACTAACCCCACTGCCCCATGGCTGAACACTTCAACTCCCCCTCCCACTGTCAAGGACATGCAGGTCCTGGACCTCCTCCATCGCCAAACCCTTACCATCCGACACTTGGAGGAAGAACTCCTCATATTCCGCCTTCAGACCCTGCAACCACATGGGATAAATGTGGATTTCACCAGTTTCCTCATTTCCCCTCCCCTCCACATTATACCAGTCGCAAGTATCCAACTCGGCACCACCCTCTTGACCTGCTCATTACCTTTCCCATCTATCTGCTCCACCCTCCTCTCCAAACTATTACCTGCTCCCTCACCTTCATCTACCTATTGCATTCTCAGCTCCCTTCCCCCTAGGCCCAGCCACCACCACCATTTGTCTTTCAGCCTGCCCGGCCCACAAGTCTAATTCCTCATGAAAGGCTTTTGCTGGAAACATCAATTCTCCTGCTCCTCTGACTCTGTCTGACCTGCTGTGCACTCCCAGCACCACACTCTTGACTCAGGTCTCCACAAGTGACTTAGAAGGCCAACATATGCAAATTCTTCTTGATGACAGGCCAGGTTAATAAGATGGCTAAAAAACGTCACACAGGATCCTGAGCTTTTATAAACAGAATTAGTGCTGGGTTTATTGTCACATTACTCAAATGATTACAGTGAACTGTTCACAAGTCGCCACTTACGGTGTCATCTTAGGTACAAAGTTACCTAGGTACAGATTCTTCAGGAAAAAGTTTAGAAAAATAAAGAATTAAAAAGTCCAGCAATACAGATCATAGGAATAGATTAGAAAAATAAAAAGTTCAGAATAACAATCCTTCCAACCCAGTACACGCTGGCACCTCGCCTCCATTCCAGGCTAGGCCTTGACTCCAGACCAGGAGGGCACTCTGGAATCATCTCAATGCTGGAAAGTCCACACTAAGGCCATACCAAGCCACACTGAGGCTGAGAGCTCGAGTGCGCACTGCGTCCAAGAGTCTGAGTCGGCATTGAGGCAGGGAGTTCAGGACAGAACCGAGGAGAAAGGGAAAAGAAAAGCACAAAGGAGAAAATAAAAAGGAAAAAAGCAACGAAACAGGACAAGTTCCAGCTGAGGAGTCCTATTCCGCCATCTTGGAAGGAAACAAGCAGAAAAGAACAAAAAATAGGAAGCTCAGTTTCACTTTCATGAATCACTGCTTAAATCTCAGCTAAAGTGCCATGACCAATTATGGGCATCATACTTCAGGAAGGATGGCAGTATCTTCGAGGGGCTGCAGGGGAAATTTACTGGAATAACCCCAAGCATAATTAATATTAGTTACTACACAGATGGGAATCTGGATTTCTTTCCCACAAAACACGAACAGTTAAGTGGAGATAGAAATGCATAAAATTCTGAAGGGCTTTGATAGATAGGCAGAAACTTGATGATAGCAAGGATGCGAGGTTGGAAGTTCACCTCAAGGTCAAACAGAACAATGGTTACTAGCAGTCTGGTTCAGCGTCAGACAGTTATCACAGAAAGGTTGAGGAGATGGCTGATCAGCAGAGTTTGTCACGATGAGTGAAAACAATGCATTCAGTGTTCTCAATATTTAATTGGAAGAAAGATCTTTCATCTAGCACTGGATGGTGGAAAAGCAGTCTGAATTTAAACAGAATAGCAGACGACTCACCATCGTGGGTTGTGCAAAGGAATATGTGGCAGATAAGTGGCTTGAAGAAGAGAGAGTACATAGTAACTGAGTTAAGAATTTTGATGTCAAGATGAAGGATGGGAAAACATAACAGGAAAAGGTGGCAGCAAATTGTGTAAAGCCATTTATTTGCAAAAGAGTTCTGAAAGTTAGTCAGAAAGACAAAAAAAGGCAAGTCTCAAGTTGACAGAGATAGCAAACAGTTTTACTGGTGGTAGGACTGAGAATGGCGAGAAGGTTATGGAGTCAGGAGGTTGAGGATACAATCTTGGCCATGGACTGAAATATTAAATTTGGTCTATGATAGGCCACTGAGGCTGCACACCATCAGGATGAACTTGACCGGCATCAAAAATGGTGGGAACAGGGGTCGATAGCATAACACATCTAACATTGTCTCAATAAGGTGGTTTAGTTCTTGACAATATGAACATGTAAATGAGCTGGCACTTGTATGATTCAACATTGGGTAAACTAAGCAACAATTGTAGAATCAAGGATGGGTAGCACAAAGATAAATTTCATTACTAATCAGAGATATGTGAAAACTGACTCTGCACTTAATTTGATGATCTTCAATAACCCCTATAATAGCATCAGAGAAACGGAGGGGATCCTAAGAGAAACTTGGACATGCCAGAAAAGAAATCTTAGCACATGTGCTAAATGGCTTTGAGACTGGTAGGAGTGTTACAGTAAAAAGTAGTACATGGAGTGGGACTACATGCGAGGCAATCAATGTGTGTTTGTTGACTCCGCCAAAAACCAGAGGGTTTGAGGGTCACTATGCATCATGATCTATATTCTCACCGAAGGTGAAAGACTTTTTAAACGAGGTCATCATTAGTGCTGTGACGAAGACAAATTGGAGATGAAAAATATGGAGCTATCACTGGAGCATTTGGGACTTGAACACAGCCCTCTTCTCAACAGTATATCCCAGATAATTAGAGAACAAGCTGAGGTGGAAGATGAGGAAGGTAAACATTTTAAGAATAGGTTGAGTACAGCAGCTTAGAAAGTAGCATCCAAGACAGAGAGAGTAGTAGTAGTTTTGGGTCAAATAGTATAGTGATTAGAAGCCACATTAGGGGTGTCTCAATACAGCACAACATTATTTCCAAGTTAAAACATCCACCACTTTATTCAATGCGCTCTGTTGCATAGTGTTATGATTATGAGAGGTGGTATTAAACACGTAAAACAAAACTAAATCAAATTTGAAGTCATTAATTTGTTTTTAAAAATAACATTTACTGTTAAGCTACAACTTTAACTTAAAAAATAGCTAAAATGGATCGTACTTCCAATTCAAACCAACCCAAATTCGAGAAGCATAAAGATACTTCATTGCAAATAGCCACTCTAAATGAACTGAACTCACCTCCAACATGTAACGCAAACTATATGGCAGAAGATTTCTGATTGTAACTGTTGGGTAGAGGTGAATAATATAGGCTGGATCCCACTCATCTTCACCATGGCTACTAATAAAGTTCAGTTCATCTGGAATAGCAACAGTATTAACTATAAGAGGAAGGAAGCTCATCTCAGTGGAAGGGCATTGCAATGTGCATCGGATCTCGGTGCTTCTGTGAAGCTCCTCCTTCCATGTAATGTATGTTGTTGACATTTTGAATTGGTCCTCCAGTCTACCCGATGGCTTCAAAAACAATTGCCCCCTTCAAAAAGAAAGTAATATATTAGCGCTTTGTACAGCTCCTACCTTATTGATATCCAGAATCAACCTGTTCAGATCTGCTGCGGAGCTACCACTGCAGCATTTGGGTTTTGAACGCAGACCTCTTGTTTCAGAGGTGCGACACTACCACTGCACCACAAGAACCATTTTTGTTTTAAATCAACCTGTTCAGATGTCTTCCAGAGCAGGCAGGACTTGAACCTACAGCTCTGGACCAGGAGTAAAGGTACACAAAGAATTCACTACACAAAGAGTTCATCAACTGGGAAGTTTCAGATATTTATAAATCAACTTGTTCAGGCTTGTTTTGACATACCACAGGAGGAGGGACTTGAACTCCGAAGTATGGACTGCATCATAATGGCCCACTCTAATTTATCATACACTTAATGCCAAAGTATAATGAAGCTTCTCTTCAACATAAAATTGTTCTTCTATGGAGTTGCCTGAAGCCAAATGTGTTTATAATATTAAACAGCTATGGTTGAATGGTGTTCAACCATGCTTCTCTTCTCTCAGCCATCATTCCAGTCCTTAGTTCTATTTGTAAACCTTGAAGATAGAAGTTAATTTTGCCTTGTTGAAAACCTACATCTTTAAATGGAAGCATTGGACATACAAAGTTGCTAATTTGTAGTCCTATATTGCTTGGCTGTTTGCTAACGATGTGACTGACTCCCAGATACATGGTCCAGACTGCCTTTCTCAAATCTGAAGTTTGAAAATAAGTAGAAGTCTTAGCACGATGAAAGGATTTGAAAGATGTTTGGATATTAATGCCCACTGCATATTTTTGAGGGTTGCATGAAAAATTAACTGATGCTTTTCTTAAATTCACTGGATATAAATGCACAATGTGCATTACAGCTGCATAAATAAACTTTTAAGTAAATAAATTATTACATTCTCAGTACAAACAGAAACAAGGATTCCCATTTGCCCCATTCCAAAAATGAGATACTTAATAGTTTTTCCTGTGATGCATCTTCAAATAAAAAAACAAATTTATCTTCAAGCTCTTTTCAAAATGCTTTAGTGAAAGAAAATAAAATTTGAATATTTCCATAACTTGACACACTAAGACTACTGCTTGGCAAAAAATAAAACTTTTACTCAGCAATTATACTTCTAAGTTGCAAGGGTGAACATTTGATTATATATGACATAAGAAACAATATCAAGACTTTCTTTACATGATGGAGAAAGTGAGGACTGCAGATGCTGGAGATCAGAGCTGAAAAATGTGTTGCTGGAAAAGTGCAGCAGGTCAGGCAGCAAAGGAGCAGGAGAATTGACGTTTCGGGCATGAGCCCTTCTTCTCCTGAAACGTCAATTCTCCTGCTCCTTGGATGCTGCCTGACCTGCTGCGCTTTTCCAGCAACACATTTTTCTTTATATGTTGTCAATACTGGTCATAATTTTTTTTTCAAAAAGCAAGGTGATCTGCAATGTGCATCATACTGGAGACAGGTAACAATTCAGCAGAGATAGCTATAGTTACCCCTAGACAGGGTTCTGATGGCTTGAGGAAGATTACTGGGAGATTGGCAGCACAGCCATTGACATCTTGGAGTTTCTGGAATCAACTTTTAATTTAAAAACTGCAAGATGGTGACAAAGATGGCTGCACAGCTTATCAATCATTCAATGTGATGTAGATTTGGGCACCAGCACAATAGCTCAAGTATGGACAGTCACCTGCTCGTCAGATCAACAGTCACTGAAGGTTTGGCCAGGCAGGAAGCGTGGCTGGATAGGGCAGCTTTGTGTTAAGTTGCAAACCCTGACCAATAACAACTCTCAACCTTTGCAGTGATGTGACACTAACTTGTATTCACGCTAACTTGCGTGCAGTCACTGCGTCATGACAATAATCAGAGCTTTCCTAAATACTGCGAGCGTATCCACACAATGGAAACACCAAATCTACTTTAGGTAGATTCTGAGGTTTGAGGTAATTGAAGATTGCTAGAGTTTGATAGGAGTGGGTGGAGAGATGGGAAACATTTTGAGTTGGTTGGGAATGGAGAGCAGATTCCACGGAGTGGCTTTCAGATTGACAATTCTGTGATCTGGCTATTCTTAATGCAGATGGAAAGCAATGACATGTCCTGTCATGGCTAAGCACATCTTATCTCCCCAGTTCTGACTACATGATCAACATCGGATAACGTTACATTAGATTTCCACCTGTAAGAGTCTAAAGGCACGTGGAATTCCTCCTCAGGATTAGCCATACCAACAGTCTCCAGTGACTGGTCATCCGGAATAAACTTGTAGATGATAAAAGAGACAGAGAAATGGTTCTTGATCTTTAAACATGGGATAAAAAAAACAATAATCAGCATTTAAATAACCATACCATCTTAAAAACCAAACCATCATACAAGTTTGTAAATCCATTCTTGTCATTCTATGACCATTCAAATAACATGGTCAGATCAAATTACAATTCAAATGGCTGTCACCATTGCTCTAAACCAACTAGTAGTACCAGCATCATACTAATCCAGGGACAAACCACTGTTTAGTTTTCATAGTCTCATAAAAAATATGCGGCATCCACTCAAATTGTGCATGTTCTATTAATTAGCCAGACTAGTTCATTGTCCACAGTGTCATTCTTCCTTCAAGGAATAGATTACTGAGACACCTGCTGAAGGTTGATTTAGTTCTTAACTTTCCTTGCCTGCCAAACATGCAGTTTTTTATAACTATCACCCTTCATGACCATGGAAAGACAAAGTTGGATAGACAAGGTACATGCGCAGATTTTAACCAAAGTGTGAAGCAGATAACTAGACTACTTAAAATTGTAATATAATTTGTCTAAAGGTGAGGCCGGGGTAGGGGGGGTGGGGGGGGGGGGTGTGTGGGTGGAACACATCTAACAAAACAATAATTCAATGTCCACGCCCCTTAGTAAATGAGAGGTCTGGCTAAAGAAGAGTGGAGGCTCCCATTTGTCACCCAGTTGTCCTTTTTTGTCACAAAAGAACCCATGATTAAAATAACTACCAAAACAGTTGAATATGGTCAGTAACAGCATTAATATGAACTTAGAAAAAGCAACAATAAAAGCACTGAAGAGAAGTTATTACCTGGAGAGGAGAGCGGATTATAATTCTTTTATCACCTTCCACAACATCTATCTGGGCTACAAGTGACACTGAATGTGTGCTGCCAGATTGGAGGACATTATACAGACGTCGGCCTGGCTTAGCAACAGGGATATTTGCTACTTCAGTATAATCATATGGCACTGAGAAAAATAAAATTTACTTTCTTTACTATGAAACTTAATCATGCTACTTTTCAGCAAAACATTATTACATACCTGAGAGAATCAGTTTATTTAAGCAATGCTTTGTTCACTTGGCAAATCTGTGGTACAATACTTTGGAAAATTAATCAACCAATTCAATATAATTTTACTAGTTAAACCTAAAGATCATTTTATAAACTAGTTAATTGGGACTGGAAGAGTCAGATACCTTGGATATGAATTCATTTTAGTGACAACATAATTTATAATGTCAACATAAAAGTCTACAAATTTCATGTTTTGTTCAGTACAGGAATTGTTCTAGCCCACAAGAGTTCCAGACAGGTTCTGATTAGCCTCAGAGGATCACAGTGATTAGTTGCAACATGACTTGAGTGGGACATATCCAGGTATTCTCATGTGTGAATACAGAAATAAAGAAAAACAGAAACCCATCTCAAATTCCAAATTACTGCTTACAACAAGGACAAAAATAATTCAGTTGTCTAAATTTAAAAACTAATGGAGTATCGAAAACCAATAGGCAAATCTTTACAAGGGAAAGGAAAAGCAAATGCCCTATATAAACATATTGTCTTCATCAGGTTATTTCCTTCATAATGCACATCAGAAAATGTTTCTGCTTGTCATGCAAGTATTTGCTCTCATTGTTCAACTTACCTACAGTTAAACTAAAAAGACTACTTTCTTGTCTTTCTAACACAGAAAGCTTTCCTCGATTTCTGGGTTGCACAGCCAAGTAATCAAGTTCCAGTATCTGCCCAATATCCAGATGATGAAATTTCTGATCAGGAGGCAAACCAACGGCACAAAGATTTGCAGAGTGAAGCACATCCAAAGGAATGCCCAGTGCATTTTTTAAGGTATATGGTACTTGGTCCTTCAGTGAATAATCAAATGTTGAAGCAGTTCCTGCTGAAAACGCCTGTGGAGCGTACACACAATTCATATGAATATTTGCCACATTCAAAAAAACTAGCATTTCTAAAGGAAACAAGAAAAAGGGTCTCTGCACTCAATACTTTAACTCTGTTTCTCTCAGTATATCATACTGACTCTGGATGCTCAAAACTAAAAGCTCTGCATGAACTTAGTTACCACAAAAAATGGAACAGCCATTGGGCTGGGTCCCAGAGCGATATGGATACTGTGCAGACAGCCACGGTTATTTCTTAGCAAATTCACAGAAAAGTTAAAAGAGAACAATTATAACATTTCATGGTGAAATAGCTGCACACATCATAAAATCCCATTGTAGTTTTTTTCAGAAATAATTCTCAGGACGTGGGCATTGGTGGTTGAGCCAGCATTTATTTCCCACCCTTAATTGCCCAGAGGGCAGTTAAGAGTCAAACCCTTGCTGCAGGTCTGAAGTCGCATGCAGGTCAGACTAGGTAAGAACAGCAGTTTCCTTCCCTAAAGGACATTTAAGTGTCAAATGGGCTTTTACAATAACTGAGGACTGCAGATGCTCGAGATCAGAGTCAAATAGTGGTGCTGGAAAAGCACAGCAGGTCAGACAGCATCTGAGGAGCAGGAGAATCGACATTTCAGCCATAAGCCGGATGCCGCCTGACTTGCTGTGCTTTTCCAGCACTTTTACGATAATGGACAATGACTTCATGATCATTAGGCTCTTAATTTCAGAGTTATATGGATTTCAAATTCCATTCTTGCGGCAGGATTTGAACACAAATCTCCAGAACGTTCTCAATTTCTGGGTAGTCTGGCAATAATATCGCTCAACCATCACCGCCTTGCTAAATGCATTCGGAACAATTATATCAATACATTTCAACTCCTTGCTTAACAAGAATTTATCCATCCACATAAGCAAAATACTGTGGACACAGGAAATCTGAAGTGAAACCAAAGTGCCAGAGAAACCTAGCAGGAATGGTAGCATCTCTGGAGATGGAAACAGAGTTAATGTTTCAACTTTAACACAACTCTTATTTCGGTTTTAAAAATAATTCTCGCACTAAATTATAACACTGTATTAACTTTCCTAATGATTTGCTCTGCCCACAAACCAGCGTTTTGTCCTATATGCACTAGGACACCTAAATATCTCTACATCTCAGAGCTCTGAAATCTCACTTCAGTCTACGTGCTTGGTAGACAACATGCCTCAGATTGAACAGCACCCTCACCAACCAACCTCTTGCACAGCAATTATACAATCAGGAACAACTCTAACCCCATTATCTTGGTTCTTTGATCAGCACAATCTTTACCTGGAACCCCATCATCCCACTAAACAACACTTCAAGCCACTCTCTGCTCTTAGCAAATCATCCAATCAACTCCAGAACACACATACAAATCAGTTCCCAATTTGTTCAAATAAACAGTTGGCCAGACTCGCTGCCCTGATTTTACTCTCAGAGGTCAATACACATTCATCTAAACTGCCAAGTAATTGCTGATAAACTATTTCCTTTCAACACCATTCAAAACACATGACCATCCAAGCATTCACTCACCCCTCTCCCACATCAGTGATCACATAAATAGCCCCCAATGTGAAATTGAATACCTCCCTTTGAACTGCATAATGTACTGATAAAGTTATAAAACATGCCTCTTTAAAAAAAAGGATATTAAAAGTACTGGTATTTTACCTTGGCTAAGGCATCAAGAACGCTTAAGCTGCATTTGGACACAGTGATATTCAATATGTCCTTTGAGGAAATAGTAATGGCAGTCTGCGGGTCAAGAATTTGAAAGAAATCATCCCCTGGAACAAGTGCTGTGTCCTGGCCCATGTTGGTTTTCATCTGAATTGAACAAACACAAACATGTAACCAATAGTGCACAATCTCTTTGAAAAAATACTTATCAGGAATATTCAGCCCAAAGTTTATTCCACTCCACAGATGCATCAATCGACTGCCACAAAAATCCCCCTCCTTGCTAAGTAATAACTCAGCTTCGACAAACTCATTAATTTATCCCTGCTGTACACTAAAATCTGAAGCATCCAAGGTAATTCATTATCAGCTGACATAAATGCCAGAAATTTGAAGGATATGAAGCCAGTCACACTCTGGTGTCAACACGGATTACTGAGGAAAAATGTCACGTCCAGCAGTAGCTTCAGTAAATCAAAGCACTGGTATAAAGCCACAGTTTAAAGCCAAATAAATATTGATAAATGCACATGTAAAGACAGATATTATGAGCACGGATAAGGAAGGTTTCACATTCAGGCCTCACATGCTGTGAACCTAACATGGAGCATATTTCACAAAACTAACACACTAGTCTATCTGACTTCAAGTAGAATGAGAATCCCAGTTTATATTAACAAAAGCAAAAGAATGTTTTTAAAAAGTAAAAAAAAAAGATTTTTACTTGTTACTGAATATTCTATGAAAACACAAATGCTGTAAGTTTTAGCAGCCTACGTTCAAAACACATTTTGTAAGTGGTATGACTATTAGGTTCCTCCAATTGCTCTGCACAGACCTTTCAATATACAATTGTAACAACTCTTCAGTCCTTTTTTCACCCATAGTAAAGGGACCTATAACAAAGTGCTACACGCTCATTTGGCATTTTAGACAAGAGATGCTTACTTATTTTGAACTTTTTAATTTTCTTCAGAAGATCCACAAATTTAGTTTACATCTTTTGTATCCTATTTTCAACACTGTGCTAACTTATGCTCATTATACTGTGTTTGATGAGATTTCTTAAAATTCATTTGTGGGATGTGGATGTCGCAGGCTCGCCAGCGTTTATTGCTCATCCCTAGTTGCCCTTGAGAAGGTGGTAGTGAGCTGCCTTCTTGAACTGCTGCAGTCTACCTGCTGTGGGTTGACCTAAAATGCCCAGAGGTAGGGAATTCCAGGATTTTGGCCCAGCGACAGTGAAGGAACAGCGTTATATTTCCAAGTGAGGATGGTGAGTGGCTTGAAGGGAAATGTAAAGGTGGTGGTGTTCTTATGTAGCTGCTTCCCTTGTCCTTCCAGACGCAAATGGTCATACATTTGTAAGGCGCTGTCACAGGATCTTTGGTGAATTTTTGCAGTGCACCTTGTAGATAGTACACACTGCTGTTGCTGAGCGTCAGTGGTGGAGGCAGTGAATGTTTGTGGACTTAATCCCTATCGAGCAGGCTCCTTTGTCCTGCGTGGTGTCAAGCTTCTAGAGTATTGTTGGGGCTGCACTCATCCAGGCAGGGGGTATTCCATCACTCTCCTGACATATGCCTTGTAGGTGATGGACAGGCTTCGGGGTGTCAGTTACTTGCCAGAGTCTTCCTAGCCTCTGACCTGCTGTTTATGTGGTGAGTCCAGTTGAGTTTCTGGTCAATAACCCCCAGGATGTTGATAGTGGGAGATTCAGTGATGGTACCACCACAATGTCAAAGGATGGTGGTTAGATTAGAATTCTGATGACAATGGTGAAATGACCTTGTGGAAGTCATAGAAAATCTCTCACAACTGGCACGCAGTGCCTATGCCAGACTTCAGGAGCTTAAGACCATAAAGACCATAAGACATAGGAGTGGAAGTAAGGCCATTCGGCCCATCGAGTCCACTCCGCCATTCAATCATGGCTGATGGGCATTTCAACTCCACTTACCCGCATTCTCCCCGTAGCCCTTAATTTCCCGAGACAACAAGAATCTATCAATCTCTGTACTGAAGACATTTAGCGTCCCAGCCTCCACTGCACTCTGCGGCAATGAATTCCACAGGCCCACCACTCTCTGGCTGAAGAAATGTCTCCGCATTTCTGTTCTGAATTTACCCCCTCTAATTCTAAGGCTGTGTCCACGGGTCCTAGTTTCCTCACCTAACGGAAACAATTTCCTAGCATCCACCCATCCTGCACTTTAAGATCTCATTACCTGAAATGTCAGACTCCACCTTTTCTGGCCTCCAGCAACTTGCTCCAAGAGAGGCTCCCACACTGCACTCATTTCATTATAATAAAGAACCTGAAATCAAGCAGATAAATATTATGAAGTTTCCAATTACTCACTGAACGCAGTTGAGTTTAGAGGAAAAAAAAACTGACTGAACAAGGGGTAGAATACAGCAGTTCAAAGAAATTGCAAATATAACCTCAGGACACCTCAACGCACTCTATTGCTAATTTAGCAGCTCTGATGAATTATTACTTTTACAATGCAGGAAATGTCACTGATAGTTGAGTGAAGCAATGGAAGAGGAAACATACACCAGTCTCATTTGAGAATGGAGGGGTGGAATGCAGGACTCTCAGACATTCTAAAGATAGGTCACAGCAAGACCACAAGGGCTAGTGTTGAGAGGGGAGTGATTTTAGAACTAATGCAATCAAAGATGGATAGCCAGTGGATTGGTGATGTCATGTTAATGATATTGGTCTAATAATCAATCACTCGTCAGACATTGACTAACTCAATGGGTAAATTTATACAAAACAATATACAATATGGGTTTGATAGCAAATCAACTAATTTCTGTATTCGTAGCTTGTGGACTACAGAAGGCAAACTACCAGCAGTCACAATATTGTACAAATGCAGCATATGGCATTCGCACAAAAAACACTCAAAGTACAAATATAAATCCCTTCCCCGTCCAAAAGTTTAATTGCTTACAATAACAAGTGAGCTGATGAGTTTCTAACAACACATAGTAACTTGCTTATACAGTAGTCGCCAGAAAATGCCAATAGCCTGTATCAGGGATGCCTTTTCTGCTATTTCACTTGCAAACATATTGAACTTTTAGATACATTCCAAGACCTACTCTGGATGCCCAAAACCGTGGATAGGAGTGAACCCATTTTTAAATTGGAAATTTACCTCCCTGGCAGCCCCTGGTTCTTGGTTCTGGAATGTCCCATGTAATATTTTGGGCCGCGGGAAACTGAAACCGCGGAAGCTGATTCCACGATACGGCAGCTGCCCTGTACATCCAGATCTCATGATGGCGACTGTCTGGAGATGTTACTGATTTCTTAAGTCATCAGTGATATTTCTATCTGAAATAACTCCAGAGAGTCACCATGTCACATTTAATTTATATGTGTGGAAAGTCCTTGAAATTGGTCTAATCTCACTTAGAGCCAGCTCTCAGTGAACAGGATGCCTGACACTCCTGTTCTTCTGTCAGTCAAGGGTCTCTGAATGGACCAGATGAACAGCCACAATCAGGGAACTCATATTCTATAATGTCCACCTGGCTGACCTCAGAATCACTACACTTTTCATTCCCGTTTCTGTCAAGGTTTCCTTTCATGGATTGTAGTTGCTGTTCCAGAATTGTTCCGATAAACCACAGCCAAGTTTTGTTCCAACATTAGCAACTGACCAGTTCAGTTCCACAACCAGCTTTCAGTAGTTCAATCTTTTTAGCATTTATTATTTTGTCCTTTAATGAGCTTCCAGATCATTAAAGGGGTCAGTGTCAGGACCACAACAATTCACGTTACACACTCAATCTGGATGAACGAACTGAGGGCATTGTTCCTAACTATGCAGATGACACAAAGATAAGTGGGGGCCAGGTAATGTTCAGGAATTGAGGCAGCTGCAGAAGGACTTGGAGAGTCTAGGAGAGTGGGCAAAGAAATGGCAGATGGAATTCAATGTGGGAAAGTGAGAGGTCACGCACTTTGGTTGGAAGAATTCAGGCGGAGATCAACTGGGGAAATCTTTGGAAATTTTAAGCACAAAGGGACTCAGGAGTTCTTGTTCAAGATTCTCTTAAGATAAACATGCAGTTCAGTTGGCAGTCAAGAAAGCAAATGCAATGTTTTCGAGGGGGCTAGAATACAAGGACTTGGATGTCCTGCTGAGGCTGTGTTAAGATTCTGGTCAGACCATTTTTGTAATATTACGAGCAGTTTTGGGCCCCTTATTTAAGGATAGATGCACTGGTTTTGGTGGGAATCCAGAGGAGGTTTACAAGAACGATTCCAGGACTGAACTGCTTGTAATATGAAGAGTGGCTGAGGATTCTGGGTCTGTACTCAATGGAGTGTAGAAGGACGAGGGGGATCTCACTGACACTTAGAGAATACTAAGAGGCCTGGATAGAGTGGACGTGTAGGAGATATTTCCACTAAGAAACTAGGACCCAATGGCACAGCCTCGGAGTGAAGGGTTGACTCTTTAGAACTCATGGCCACAGAAGCTGTAAAGGCAAGTCATTGAATATATTTAAGACAGAGATAGATTGATTCCCTTACTAAGCAAAGACCCAAGGTTACAGGGAGAAGGCAAGAGAATACCAAATGACAGAACAGATTCAATGGACTGAATGGCCTAAATTTGCTCCTATATCTTACGGTTTGTGGGCACATGTTCTACAGGATTTGCAGGGGTAATGTACTGGCATTGCCTTTGTGCCACTCTTAGCCAATAATGAGTGTTATCAATTTTCTAAAGACAAATAATTTGAATTTTTGTGATCACTTAGAATTGTTGGATACTACCCACTAAACTGATAGCGTGAAACCAGTGTTCACCGTGTACATCCGATTCTGGGTCCTCAAATGACTTCAGTATTTGCTTCCAGCAAGACACCAGATGATCTTCACTGTAGTTTAAAATAACTTAGTGTATGCAAGGTCTACTGCTCTTTGTAGCTGCATGTGTCTTTGGTCTGGGACACAGTCTCTACCAATGGCCTTTCTGCTATTTTACTTGCAAACATATTGAACTTTTGGACAAGACTTTTGTTCAAAGAAACAAAGACTGACTGATTATCTAACTTTTAAGCATGAACAAACACACTGGTGAAAGTTTCCCTGTGTGAAGCCCGGAAATGTCACATCATTAGGGTGTTAAGGAAGGTTCAGAGGGTGAGACGTCAAAGGCAAACTAATTATCTCCTCAGGTTATATTCTAGACTGGGGACACAAGTCCAAAGATACATTTTGTTTACCATCCCAGGAATATACAAACAGCAATTAAAAGCCAACTGCAGCCCCTAAATTGTGTGTTCATGGACAAGTGAGCGGTGAAGCAAGAGGACAGGTTTTAAACACCTCTGTACTGTACGTGAAAAGGGTGTGCCTTACTCTGAGCCAGCCACCATGATATCAAAGAGAAAAAAAGAACTTCAGCTGATCTGCAATATCAAACATCTCAAAATCAACTGCTTCCCTACCAGCATCAGTGCTGCTCTTCTTCCAAAACAAGGATAACACAAGGAGTGCAAAGCACTTTGCGATGTACCAAAGTTTGAACGACATTAATCAAATGCACTTCTTTTATTCTAATTTAAATCAATATGTACATTGCAGTGCTAACTATTACATTGATACTACCCTTAGAAAAAAGGCAATATAAACAGTTCAGCTTACTTTAGTCACCAAGACATTATGTATCTAATCAAAGCACAGAAAAGCAGAAAATACCTCAAGTGTCATATCTGAATTCACACTGACAAACGATGTCCAATTTTCAATTCTTCCGGAAAATGTTGACTCAGTCAGAAGTAAAGGAATTGTGCAGTGACCATGCCCACATTCAAGAGTGACTTGAATTAATGAAATGTCTATTTGGAAGGACTCCCCTGTCCTCTCCCGCTTTTCCTCTGTGAAAGTCTCTGTTGCTTCACTGGCCATATCTACTCCCAGAAACCAGTAATTACAATTGAAGACATCCTTCACAGCCCAGAGGTCAGTCACCTGGTCAGTTACTTGCTGGATTTCCATCTCCTGCACTTTGGGAGTCATGGCAGACATGATTGTCATCACTGTATTTAATATAATTGGGGAAACCTGTAAACAAAAGACAGTCAATTTACAAGACATTGTACAGAACAGTAAGAGAATTTATCATTCATTGGTTTAAAGTTCAATTATTGTTGCAAATATCTTTTGTTGGAGAAACAATTGAAAGTTCAGACATATATTAAATTACAACTGTAACATTAAGAAGCTGAAAACAGCTTGCTTTGTGGAGGATAAGAAAGACAGCCGTATGCCCATAGCTCACACCTTTGAATACTAAAGTACTAGGACATTGCCTTACCTTTACAATTATCTCTTCTACCTTAAGACTGATATTTTGTGGCCCAAATGAGGGCTCAAAGAAGTCCAAGAACAATGAACATGGTTGCAACACCTGAAAATATATAGTACAACACAACAATTAACAATGAAGATTTTACCTTGAGTAGTTTGCAGAAGGGATAGAATACAGATCTAAGAGTCAATAACATTAAAGAAGCTGATCATACAAAAGGTGGTATAAGGCAAAAAAGAGGTACAGGCTTGGTTTGTTTTTGGTAATTATATCCTCTGACTGGTATAACATTTGTCAACGTTTTCTGCACTATACACTATCATCAAACAATAATTTCATGCCCCAGCTTCTCAAGGACAAATGTTTTATCCCATGATCTTGTATTTAATAGCTAACAATAACTACAGATAGGAACAGAAGTTGGGTATCCACTTGTACATATTCACCAAAAGCGCCACAAAGTCGGTCAGCAAAGTGTGCTTCTGATTTGTAATGGCATCAATATGAAATGACTATAAGCACAAAGAATAATGGACGCCCAAACCCACAGTTGTATCAATAAAGATGCTGCTCTTACTGTGGTTATATTTGTTCCTCTCTTCTCTCGGAGGAAAGGACAGGCTAGAACCTTTAAGTCACTGACTAGGGCAATCATCTTACGGGACTGCTTTTCACAGATGAACGAGAAGTCACAGTGGAACGAAGCAACAAGTGCAGGGGCATCGGCTTTTGAGAGGTTTGCCACAAACACAACTTCAGGATTCATCACCAGTACTTTCACATTGATTTTTTGTTTTGGAGTGTCTACTGCTGGAACAAAATAAAACCAAGTTAAGACAGATTGCAAGTGCTAAACCCATAGTGTGGTCTCATAAGATTACATTCTTACTTTGTGAAACAAAATATTCTATCCATTTATTTCAACAGGAATCCACAAAAAATCTGAAAAAAACTAAGAAGGTGCATTTCAAAATTGTTATGTAAGTTACAAAATAGTTGGACAGATTTGTTATCATCTAATGTACAGATTTCTAGGTAATCGGGATTGGGGCTTCACGGCGTTATGAATTCTTTGTAACAGGAGCTTATCACAAGAGAACAGTCTGATATTTTAAAGAAAAATTGGTTTGCTATGGGTTATAAGATCAACAATAAAAACCAAAAAAAAACACAAAGCAGATGGGGTACAGTAACACAGTGTCTTGATCAGAGTAGTGCTGGAAAAGCACAGGTCAGGCAGCATCCGAGGAGCAGGAAAATGAACGTTTCGGGCAAAAGCCCTTCATCTATTCCTGATCTGAAGACAAGAATCCAAATGCCACCACAGCAAGATTTAAAATTCTGTTAATTAAATATATCTGGAATAAATCAAAGCTCCCATCAGTAAAGACTAACAAATGACGTCCACTCATGTCCTTTAGGGAAGGAAATCTGTCATCATTGTCCAAGGTTATATGTGACTCCAGCCCCACAGCAATATGATATTTTTTTCCCTCAATAGGCCTTTGAAATGGACTGACAAGCCATTCTCATATTTCAGAAAGCAGACCAATATACTCGTCTCAAAAGCAATAAGTTCAGGTCTGATTGATAATGCCCTCGTCTCTTGAATTAGTAAACTAAAATGTATCAGAGCAAACTCCCCTCTCTCTAATCCATTCAGTTTCTGCACTATATATACACAAATTGAATTTGGAAAGTCAAACAATTCTACAGAACTGAAAAAGACAACCTATACCAATGGTTCAACTAATTTTGGATGGAGGTTTGCTCGCTGAGCTGAAAGGTTCATTTCCAGACGTTTCATTATCTTACTAGGTAAGATCTTCAGTGGGCCTCAGGCAAAGCAATGCTGAAAATTTCTGCTTTCTATTTATGTTCGAGTTTCATTGGGTTGGTGATGTCATTTCCTGTGGTGAAGTCACTTCCTGTTCCTTTTCTCAGGGGGTGGTAGATGGGGTCTAACCCGATGTTTTTGTTGTGTGTATTCTGGTTGTAGTGTCATGCTTCTAGGAATTCTCGTGCGTGTCTTTGTTTGGCTTGTCCTTGGACAAGCCATACAAAATAAATCTTTCAGTTCTGCAAGCAAACCTACATCCAAAACCTCAACCTGAGCTATAAATCTTCTCAAAACTCACCAGATCCAACTAATTATTTGGTATTCAATTTCTTGAAGTGTGAAGCTGTTTAACCAGCTTAAAATGTGTACAGACTATATGGGGACTTCGCAATTACTTATAGGAACCACTGGCCTGACAACACTCTAACCTAACAAAGATCTGCATTCTTTCCTAAAAAGATTTTAAGCTTTAATGATGCACTAAATGGGAACACCACTGTAGTGACTGTAATGAGGTCAGCCAGGTAGACCTCAGATTGAGTTCCCTAATTGGAGCTGTTAATCTGGTCCAATCAGGGAGCCCTCGCTGACAGATATAGGTTCTGTTTATTCAGAGCTGGCTGAGGGGGACCTGGATCAGTGTTAAAGACTCTCCATGTGTAAATAAAGGGTAACTTCATGATGGGATATGAGCCTCCAAGGAATTATTTCAACCAACGCCTGCAAGTTCCTTCCAAGTCACTCACTGTCCTGACTTGAAAGAATAATCGCCATTCCTTCATTGTCACTCTGTCAAAATCCTGAAATTCTCTCCTTAAGGGCATTGTGGATCAAACTACAACATTTGGACAGCAACAGTTCAAGATCACAGCTGACCTCTACCTTCTCAAGGGCAAACTAGAGACAGGAAATAAATGTTGGCCCAGCTAGCAACATCCACATTCCGCGAGTGAATCAAAAAGAATAGTAAAATATGCACGTCTTCAAATTTTTGTTTTTACAAACATGACTAATTCGTGTGCCTACAGCTAAAGTGAGAAACAACAGTGTTATTGGATCAGCCATTGGAAAATGAGCATTGCTTGGATCCCAAGATCCAATACAAAAGGGCATCAAATAAAATGCCTAAGAGAACATCTATTGGACATTTATTTTGAATAGAACATGTACATATTAGTATAGTCAGACATTTACAGAAAACAACAGACGTGTATTCTCAATGCTTGCTCATATTAGGAAAGCAGGCCAAAGCTGTAAATTTCACAGATGTGAAAGCTTCATGATCTAGTTCCTGTCATCAGCCATGTTCTGCCAAGGGCTGTCCACCCCCACAAGGCAGAAAGCCAATTAGGCTAATTTAGAGATTTTAAGAGACAGTGGATATTGGAATCCAAATGGAATTTTTCATTTGGATTCCAAATTCCTAACTTAAGGAGGCAGTTCAACATCCTTAAGGGAAGTAATTAGTGGAAAGCTAGGAAACCATCATTTCACCAAGCTGCTTTTTCTATTTTCTAATTCAATTTTTAAAAGTTGCAGTAAGGGGCACTTTCTTGTTGAGACTTACTCTCAGTTAATCACCAGCCATTGAGTCAGCTGCTCCTGTGAAGCTGGAAGGTACCTGATCAGCCAACCAACCTCAAGAATCTGCCTGCGGCCCTTAATTGGGTAGGGAACATATTTACTTGCTAATTAACAGCATCCTGGTCAAACTTCCAATGAGTAGGCATTATCCATTCCTCCCTTTTCCTCTGGGAGCAGTTTCAGACCTGGCTATCCCTTACTGCAAATAATTCAGCCTTGTGTGTTATGGTAGCATTGCACCTACATGGAATAGCAGTCATTCACTCATGGGCTATTATGGGATTTTTATATCTGATTAAATTGAAAAAACATAGGAGAAAGTGAGGACTGCAGATGCTGAAGATCAGAGCTAAGACTGGTGCTGGAAAAGCACAGCAGGTCAGGCAGAATCTGAGCAGAGGAATCGACATTTTGGGCAAAAGCCCTTTTGATGAAGGGCTCATGTCTGAAATATTGATTCTCCTGCTCCTCTGATGCTGCCTGACCGGCTGTGTTTTTCCAGCACCATACTCTAAATGGAAAATATAGCAGGTACAGACCAATTAGTGCAATCAGCTTCTCAACCAGTTAACCAACCACCAGCATTACCCTCAATTCTCGACTTTGATGCAATTAATTGACATCTTAAAAACAAAAGCCAGAAGTCCAAAAACATTGTGCAACCACCTGGTACCATGTGATTCTCCAAATGAAGTGAATGATCTATAGTGGCACTACTGTACAGTAGCTAATAACTTTAAAGTTGCACAAGCAAACAACGGGAGACAATATTCAATGTATTCTCACATTGTCTTTGATGTTATGGGCAGTTATTAGAATTGCAGAGTCTTGTAGTATTTTTCTCTGGATTAACATCTTTGTATGAATATATCATTTAATGCCTTTGCTATGTATTAAGACTCCATAATGCTATTTTTCTTCAAAATAGTTTAAGTTAGCTTCTGAGATAATATAGAGTCAGAGGAACAGCACAAAAATAAACCCTTCGATCCAACGCATCCATGCCAACCAGATATCCTAACCTAATCTAGTCCCATTTGCCAGCATTTGGCCCATATCCTTCTCAACCCTTTCTATTCATATACCCATCCAGATGCCTTTTAAATGCTGTAAATTGTAACAGCTCCCACAACTTTCTCTGGCAGCTTATTCCATACACGCACCACCCTCTGTGTGAAAAAGTTGCCCCTCAGGTCCCTTTTATAAATTTCCACTGTCACCCTAAACCTATGCCTTCTAGCTCTGGACACTCCTATCCTAGGGTAATGACCTTGTCTATTTACCCTATCCATGCCCCTCATGATTTTATAAACCTCTATAAGGTCACCCCTCAGCCTCCGACGCTCCTCCAAAATTTCAACAATTGGAGACCACAGAATGGCAAAGCCGACCAATGTGCCACTTTGAAGTTGAGCAACAACGTTTGAAAGAAATACCAGGATATAGTAATTATTTTGTACAGTATTTAGGATGTGTACATAAGCTATACCAACCACCAATGGGAGAAGCCTTTCCAGTTTGTTTCGAATATAACTGGACAGATTTGTCAGCTGATTTTTCAGGCATAGCTTTGATGAAGAAATCTGCCACATTCAGCAAGAACTCCACACTGGCGCAAAGATACAAATGTTCCAGCACAGTCGTGATTGATATCTCATCCTCCATCTGGTTGTACCGCAACTCAATCATGACGTTTTCCTGAGCATCTTGTTTCTTTTCAATCATTCTGCGGTGAAAGGAAACATTCTGATCATTTAAAAACACGATTCACGCAGTAAAATAATTAATGAAGCAGATGTTGGATAATTTTAAAATGAGAAGAATAAAGAGGAGGAAGGAAACAGATACATTTAAACGATTTTCAAAGGGGAGTAAAGTGAGAAAATTCAAAAAGCTAGAGAAAAGTAGAACTAGACACAAAGAGCACTTTCGAGAAGAGTGCAAAGAGAAGGAAAAAACACCATGTGAGCACAAGCAATTTTCAAGTTCAAGTAAATTTGAATGTTTAATGTTTACACCAGTTACAGGAATAAAGCTATTCCATTGCATGATTCCTATGGTATATTAACAATGTTCCTTGCAAGTGAAGCTACATTTCCCTCGACCTGAGGTCATTATTATCTGAAAACAAATTAAAAATATTCAGCAATAATAATAATGGCAGGAGAGAAATTAGAGAGCGACGTAATTCATTCTAACCTCTGTGTAACTTTTTCAACTCCATCTCTTAGATCATCCAGTGTACATGTGGTGAGGTTCATGTCAAAAACCAGCGAACCATCTGTGAACATCATCCCTGAAGCTGTGGTGAGATGTAACCTGAACTCCCCGAGACATGAACCTTCCGGACGCTGCAGCTGGTCAGTAGACTGCAATATGCAAAGTTCAAAAAAAATTCTACAAGCGTTCTGAATAAAATAATCTACATGGATTGAAATATTTAAGCGATCAAAATGTGAATACTGGAAATCTGAAATAAGCATAAAATATATGGAGAGATTCAACTCGTCAGGCAGTATCTATGGAAACATTTCACATAACCCTATCTCAAGAGCTTTTTGGCTTCATTTTGGGAACACCACCACCAAGTTGTGCAAGGAGTGCTTACATGCAGGAACACAACTTTGCAGCCAGCAGACATCACCAGCCCGCACCTGCTGTCATATTAACACCTGGATGAGGAGGGACATCATTGTGTGGGAACAGGCATAGCATCAGTTCTCAGATTCCCAACTTTGGGAAAGGCCCCTCTCGGTGAAACGTAGGAACTAGAGAGGGCCAAATGATCATGGATTTGGAGTGAACATAATAAGAAAGTGGCATCCCTGACATCCTACTCTGCAAACACCGCAGGTGAGGGGAACTCTATTCTGTCACCTCCATCCTCTACATTCTTAACTTGGTGATGACATGGATGATATTTGTGCAGAGATCATTTTGATGGGTTGGATAATAACTCCAGAAGTTGTAAGCCTGAAGTTGGAAAGGGGTAAAATTAACAAACAAGAGGATCTGTAATAGGGTGGGTGCCAAGAGGAATGAAATAACACATGCAACATCCATAAAGACTGGGGATTAATATAAAAGTGCACTGAACCAAGATAGCAGCAGAAGTGACAATTGAAAGTCGTTAAATTCAATAGAATTCAGAAAGCTGCAGAATGGTGCAAAAAATGGCCTTGTTCCTCCAGTTTGACTGAAGAGTCACTTGAGCACTATTCAGCCAAAGACTGAAAGGTCAGCATGGAAGCAAGATGGAGAACTGAAAAGTTCAAATTTTTATCTCACTGCAAGGAAATAAAGTATTGCACAAAATAACAGATAATATGCAATGAGGGAAAGTGGAATAATAAAGGAAAATAAAGCAATTAGTTTTCTTATATCCTTAGATGATCAATGTTAACTCTCAAATACGTGCATTTTTTAGCACCTCCCCAAAGCACAGGATGTTCAAGAGTGCTTTATAGCCAACTAAATGGCTTTGAAATGCAATTACTGTTGTAAAGGCAGAAAGCAGGACAGCCAATTTCATACACCAGATCATCTGCTCCAAGTGAGTCTGTGAGGTTTTCAGCCTTTCATCGAACTAATTCCCAGTTCTGATGAAAGGTCTTGGATTGGAAATGCTAACCTGGTTCTTCACAGAAGCATCTTGTCCACTTAGCATTTGACGTTTTTTTTATGTCAGAATTTCAGCAACATTTTGCTTTTGAAGCTGCTTCATGGGTTGCTTGAAAACTAAATATTAGCCAGGACATGGGAACTCCCCTCTCTGCTGAATATAGTGCCATAGGATCTCATGCCCACAAGGGGGAAGACTGAGACTCTATTCAACGTCTTACTCAAAAGACAGCATTTTCAGAAGTGCAGCAATCCCCAGTTGTCATACTGAAGTACTGGTCTGATTAGAGATATCAAAAGTATTGGGAATGCTAGAAATCTGAAATAAAATCATTACGTTTTGGAGAACTTCAAGTTTGGCAGCATCAATAGAGAGGCAAAGCTAATGTCAAGTTTAATAATACTCTTCTTTGGAACTGTTCATATGATATTGAATTGGAGAATTGGAGAAATGAATATTGTGCTCAAATTGGTATAAACAGTTGCCCATTCAAATTATAATGCATTGTACAAAAGATAAATTTTTTGAAGTCATTTGCCCAAAGTGTTTTAGAATATTGTGTGTCAACCTCTAAATAGCCAAACTGAATGAAATGGTCAAAACAGTGGCTTCTTTTTAGGGTTCTCTACGTAACCTTTCCAAGTGTTTATCATTTCATTTGAATGACACGATTCAAGTGACATTAAATCTCTCAAAGATCTTTAACCTCTTAGCATTTATCAAATGTACAAATGTCAATTAAAGATGGCTCATTTGCCTGACTTTGACTGTAGCTAATGTCAAAGTCTTGTAAAAATGAAACATTACGTTCGCAGTTACAGGCTATATACTTTCTGCTTTAAGCAATCATTCTAGCCTGCAAATAAACTTGACTTATGACATATAAATGATAACTACATTTACACAGCATTTTTAAAGACAATAAAAGCATCCCAACGGGCTTCACAGGAACACTATATCAGATATGAGCCAAATGGGAGGTATACGTTACCTCAGCTGCGTAATACAGAGTCTGCAAGTTGTCAGGAGAGGTTGAGGCCAATAATTAACATAATTAAAATTGGAGATGCACACAGCAGCAGTATCAGAGCAAATGAATTAGTGTTGTAGAGTTGGGAGGAAGGTACAGAAAGATGGTATGACGACATCATGGTGGAATTTGAACACAAAAATGAACATCTAAAATTGAAGAATTGCCAGATAAAATCCCACACCATGAGAACTACAATATTTTGGAGTGAATAGAATAAGACATTGACAATATTTATATTTTATATTTAAAAATCAAAATGATTGTTTGCTGAACAGATTGCCAATGTTAAACTGTAGAGACATGACTATACTTACGAAAACTTTTTATTTCTTGTAAAGAGTTTAATGTTAACAACCCTATCTAGGCTAGTATTAACCTTTTTGAGTGAGGATGAAGTGAAGATCACCAAGAATAGAGTTTCAACCAAATAAACTACTTTAAGAAAACGTAATCGCATAACAGTGTGACACTTTGTGGAGGATCTCCACTCAGTCATGATCTTACCATTGTTTGCCATTTTAATTCTCCACCTTGTTCTTACACTTACTTTTATTTTTGGCCTGCTGCAGTGTTCCAGTGAAGCTCAATGCGAGCTTGAGGAATAGCATCTCACATTCCTAGAAACTTTAAAACCTTTCAGATTTAAAATTGAGTTAACCAATTTCATACCATTCATCTTCAATTTTTCATCACTTAGAACTGTTTTATTATTGTGCCTCACTCTGGATCTATGCATTATCATTTACCTTTTGCTCCATAACATCTTAGTTATGTAATCTCTCCTACCTTCTACCATATGCCAGACCCTTCCTTGTGCATGTTCTTGCATCCCTTCATTTTACATACCAATTACATTTCTACTTCCATTTAAATCGGAAGTAGTGTTATAATCGACTTTAGTCATTAACCTGCTCCATAGATACCATCTGATGTGATATTTCCAGCACTGTTTTTGATTTGCAGCATCTACAATGTTCTTTTAAGTATAACATGATTTCTGCTCATGATTAAGAAAATTCTTGTAGACAGCATTCTTTATTGCACAGCTTCAGACAGATTTTAAAAAGACATAACAATTTTCAACTCTGGATGAAGTAAACATGCAACTTACCTGTTTGAGACCTTCAGTATACAGCAGAATCGAAAGTGATTCAAACTTGAAATCGAACTTGAGTGTCTCATAAGGCTCAGGTTTAAGCTTGGATTCGACATAAGTCACATCGCCTGCTTTCACCCGTGGAGAGCCTGCAAAATGATGTACGGGATTCAGACACTTACTGAGTCAATGCATTGCAATTAATCATAACACATGACAGCTTGACATCAAACTAAACAACAAACTTTATTGAACTCTGCTATTTTCAGGAGTATTTCTAGCCAATTGCTGCAATCCCAGCCCAATTGTGCGTTGGATTGATTTAAATCGGCATCATTCTTGTCTGTAGACCAGAAGTTGTGGTCTTATATTGTTCTGCAAACAAAAAGTCATGGGAGGGGTTTGGTCAGATATGCAGAATGGTGACAAAAAATAACTTAATCCAGAAAATGTAAGATAACCCTTTTTGGGTGCACTATAAAGGCAAGGAGTGCATGGTGAATGGCTCTGATTGCTGAGGGTGTTGCCATGGGGCCATGTCATTGCTGACATGAATCCTCTGAATTTGAGAAACATGCAATGCATGTGCAAATTCCTTTTGTCTTCAGAAACCAAGATCATGAGCAATTATGTATGCAGTTTCTAGCATGCACACACAAAAACAGACTACACTATGCACCAAGGTGATGATTTTACATTGGTTTTCAGTGTAACTGATGCAATAATCTTTAGTTCACCAGCCAAGTGTCAACTTCTCCAAAATGGTCAAGTACCTTCACATTGATTGGCTCCAGAAGCAACAATTTTGTCTCTTATTTTGTCGGAGCCTTTTGGGTCGACTGCAGCATTCTTATCACTTGTGGCCTCACCGAAGTTTTCCAGCAGGATTTTCAGAAGGATTGTCAAATCATCCTGACTAACTGTAACCTGCAAACAAGACACGACAAAGAAAACCAAGCATCAATGTCATGTTTTTTCAGGAAATTTTCCACTCTATATCAATACTGATTTCTCACCATCGAGGAGCCAAGAGCTGAGAAGGTCAAGAGTAGCTTTATTTGTCATTTCTACCACATACAACCGATACAGTAACCACGAGACAGTGCTCCTCCAGGACCAAGGTGCTATATGGACAGCACAAACTACACGATCATACACAGGGCGGCATAAAGTGCATACAAAGTGCAAAACACACAAGACAGCACAATAATTCCTGACATATCAAGACAATAGCCAGAGTGGTGAACAAATTACAGTGCAAAAAAAGAATGAAAATTAATAAAACATTGTTCTAGTAGCAATTCAAAGTCATGCAAAGAATATCAGGTGGAATAGAATCTGACCATAGTGTTAAGGAGCCTGATGGTTAAGGAATGAAACTGTTGCACAGTCTGGTCATGAGAGTCTGAATGCTCTGGTATCATCTGCCAGATGGCAGGAGGCAGAAGAGTTTGAGTGAGGGGTGTGTGGGGTCATCCACAATGCTCTTAGCCTTTTGGATGCAGCGTGTGGTGTAAATATCTGTTAAGCAAGGAACAGAGACCCTGATGATCCTCTCTTGTAGGGTCGAGACATTGCAATTCCCGAACCATGCAGGAATGCAGCAGCTCAGGATACTCTCAATGAATCGTCTGTAGAATGCGGTGAGAATGGGGTATGGGAGGTGGGCTTTCCTCAACCTACACAGCATGTAGAGATGCAGCTGGGCTTTCTTGGCTATGGAGCTGGTGTTGAGGGACCAGCTGAGATCCTCTGCCAAATGGGCACCAAGAAACTTGGTGCTCTTCACAATCTCCCTGGGGGAGCCGATGTCCAGCGAAGACTGGTCACTCCGTGCCCTCCTGAAGTCAACAACCATCTCTTCCGTTTTGTCCACGTTCAGGTAGGTTGTTTGGTGTTGTTGCGCCTCTCTGTATACTGACCAGTCATTCCTGCTAATGAGACCCATTACAGTCGTGTCATCAGCAAAATTCATGATATGTTTCAAGCCATGCATCCTTGCACAGCAGGGTGAACATCAGTGGACTGAGCACATAACCTGGCGGAGGAGCCCATGCTCAGTGTGACAGTGTTGGAGATGCTGCTCCCAATCCGATAGACTGAGTCACGAAGTCCAGGACCCAGGTACACAGGGAAGTCTTTCGGCCCAACAGACTCAGTTTTTCAATCAGGTGCTGAGGAATGAGAGTCTGCATTTAATACTATGAACATTAAGCTGACGTAAATGTTCTTCTGCGCCAGGTGAGTGAGGGCCAGATGGACGGTGGTGGAAAAAGCATCACCTGTTGAGCGGTTTCCACGATACACAAACTGCAGGGTGTTCAGTGAACGGGCAGCAGGGTCTTCATATGCCTCAGTAAAACAGACAGGGAAACATGAGCTGAAATGTCCCCATCTCTCACTGCTACAACAGCGAGTATAAACACCTGGAACTCAACAAGGAAGGTCAAATGACCAGGAGCGTGAGCAAGTAGTAACATGCCCAAACTCTTTTTGTTAACAACCAATGAATTTCTGCAATGTTATTTAAGGCTCAATGGAAATGTTAATACTACACTTGGACTCATTATCAACCTAACAAGTTTTCTTTCAAAGGTAAAGACAGGATTTTTAAAAAATAAAATACAGAGGTCTTACTGGTTAAAGGCAGTGGGAGCCAAGATGCACAAAAGACAATGAGGCAAGTGTATAAAATAAGGGATTTAGCGAGCAGGATTAAGGAGAATCCCAAAGCATTTTATTCTTATGTAAGAAGCATGTGGGTAATGAGAGAAAGGATTGGTCCACTAAAGGATAACAAAGGAAGGCTGTGTGTCAAACCTGAGGAGTGAATGGGTGAAATTCTGAATGATTACTTTGCATCAGCATTCACTGAGGAGAGGAACATGATGAATCTTAAGATTAGAGATAGAAATTTGATTAGTCTGGATCATGTTGACTTAAGTAGGGAAGATGTGTTGGCTAAGCTAGAGATTATTAAGGTGGACAAATACCCAGGACCAGATGGGATCTATCCCAGGTTGGAGAAACTGAGGACTGCAGATGCTGGAGATCAGAGCTGAAAAATGTGTTGCTGGAAAAGCGCAGCAGGTCAGGCAGCATCCGAGGAGACAGGAGAATTCACGTTTTGGGCATAAGCCCTTCTTCAGGAACGAGGATTCCTGAAGAAGGGCTTATGCCCGAAACATTGATTCTCTATCCCAGGTTGTCAAGGCGGTTGAGTAGGTTAGCTTTATTTTCATTAGAAAAAAGGAGATTGAGGGGGGAGCTGATTGAGGTTTACAAAATCATGAAGGGCATAGACAGGGTGGATAGAGACAAGCTTTTTTCTAGGGTGAAGGATTCAACAACAAGAGGTCACGCTTTCAAGGTGAAAAGTTTAAGGGGGATACACATGGCAAGTACTTCACACAGAAGATTGTGGACATTTGGTACATAGAGGCAGGCACGGTAGATTCATTTAAGATGTGTCTGGACAAATGCATGAGTAGGTGGGGAGCAGAGGGATACAGATGCTTAGGAATTGACCGACAGGTTGAGACAGTACATTTGTATAGCCTCAGGCTTGGAGGGCCGAAGGACCTGTTCCTGGGCTGTAAATTTTCTTTGTTCTTTATTCCAGATCTCTGCAGGGCAAGATTATGGAAGGGTTTGAAGAAAAAGTTGACAATTTTGCATTTAAATGTTTTGAGAGCCAGAACCATTGCACAGAGGGGTCAAAGGTGATGAATTGTTAGAAATTAGAACAACAAGTGCAGAGAGTTCAATGATATGGAGTCTATAGAGAGTGCAAGAAAAGCTAACATTAGGACACCAAATAAGCATGGATAAGGATTACAGTTGCAAAGATGTCAGAACTAAACAATTTTGCTGACTAAGAATAAGCTTCCTGGGGCATCTATTTCTAAATATCTTCCAAACATCTACATGTATTAAGTATCAACCAATCATTTAACAGAAAAATCCTTCACTTGGTTTCAACCTTCTAATCTACTTCTTCAAACTCCTCTGTTGCCTCTCATTTCTGAAAATATCTGATTTTTCCTGAAACAAGTATGCCACTTGGGCAAGTGTGGGTTAATTAACAAATGCATCCATAATGGCAAATCATATTTAAATAACTTGCATGAGAAACCCACGCAGACACGGGGAGAATATGCAAACGCCACACAGACAGTTGCCCGAAGGTGGAACTGAACCAAACTGGGGTCCCTGGCACTGTGGGGCAGCAGTGCTAACCAATGAGCCACAATACTGCACAATGTACCAGGATTATTGAAGTGCAATGTTGCTGTAACATCACTGCTGCAACATCAGGGTGCCATTGTTTGATGTGTTCGAATTACAGGATCATCTCAAATTGAAGATTCCAATCAAATCAATAAAGCATTTGATACTGACAAAAGCAAATTTCCATTGTAAAACTAATCAATTCTGGTTTACTGACCCATAAGTTTAAGTACATTTATTTCTGCATTCTACATCACAAACATTTCCAAGTTACTTACACAATTAACTAATACCACAGAAACGGCGGCACGGTGGCTCAGTGGTTAGCACTGTTGCCTCACAGCGCCAGAGATCCGGGTTCAATTCCCGCCTCAGGCGACTGACTGTGTGGAGTTTGCACGTTCTCCCCGTGTCTGCATGGGTTTCCTCCGGGTGCTCCGGTTTCCTCCCACAGTCCAAAGATGTGCAGGTCAGGTGAACTGGCCATGCTAAATTGCCCATAGTGTTAGGTAAGGGGTTAAATGTAGGGATAAGGGTGGGTTGTGCTTCGGCGGGTCGGTGTGGACTTGTTGGGCAGAAGGGCCTGTTTCCGCACTGTAATGTAATCTCATCTAAAAAAAAAAGTCCATTTGACCAATCAAGTTTATGTTTGTGATTTGTTTTCAAATGAATATGCTAATCTTATTAACCTCCACATTTTAATGTTTCTCATTTTGAAGTCAACTTCTATTTCCCTGTCAAACAAATTCATCAACTGAGTCAACTTCTGTCATTGGACAATGACTTCTGTATGTTTACTTCTGATTCAAATCCATGCACAAAGACCACAAGTGACATTTCAAGTTGCTCTTTTTTTCATCAGCTTCTCTGGTTATGATGAAAGGTCAGCAACTATATCCTCTCACCTTGATACTGTCTGACCTACTCAGCATTTTCAGATTTCCAACACCTGGAACATTTCGTTCTGATTTATTGTATGAAAATCTAGAAGTGCTCAACAATATTAAGTCAGTCACATCTATTTCTCATTCATATGCTGCTCCCTGGCAATAACATCCAAGAACACATCAGGTTCTACACGTATACTGATGACACCCATCCTGCTTCATCGTGACCTCTGCTGGTCTGACATACAATGCTGAATAATCACATTCCCTCCAACGGTATACTAGAATGTCAAAGCAATCATCTTTACCCCCAACTACAAACTCAATCACAAGCTAGAAACATTTATCAATTTCCCTGGCAATAAACTGGAAAGGTATCAAAGAGTTCACAAACTTGGGGTATTTTTGACACAGATGAGCTCTCTGCTACATAACTCACTCGTCACCAAAACTGCCTACTTCCACCTTTGCAACGACACTGGGGCTTGGATAATGAGGAGAGAGGAGATAAAATGGCAGATGTCTCATCTTGTCTCATTATTTAGGAGTGGGTCATGGGAAAGGGAAGAGATGCTGGGGCTGGCTGAGGATTGGAACAGATCTTCCAGAAGAAACAACCCTTTGGAACAATGAAAGGAAAGAATGGGAGATAGATTTCTTGAAGGCATCATGGGAGGTGGATGGAGGGATGAGAGCAAAGAATGGATCTAATCACAATTTTGTCAATCACAGAAGAGGAGAATGTGTATTTGAGGAAAAAGGTAAGACATAGCAGCACTGAACATAGAACATTCTAGCGCAGTTCAAGCCCTTTGGCCCTCGATGTTGCACTGACCTGTGGAATCAATCTGAAGCCCATCTAACCTACACTATTCCATTCTCATCCATATGCCTATCCAATGACCATTTAAATGCCCTTGGTGAGTCTACTACTGTTGCAGGCAGTGCGTTCCATGCCCCTACTAATCTGAGTAAAGAAACTACCTCTGTCACCTGTCCTATATCTATCACCCCTCAATTTAAAGCTATGTCCCCTGTGCTAGCCATGTGCTATGTTCAATGCTGCCTACTACACCAGAGGGTTTGAACGGTCTTCCCTTATCCTCAAACACAAATTCTCCTCTTCTGTGATTGACAAAACTGTGATTGTGTCCACTCTTTGCTCTCATCCCTCCATCCACCCTGTCAAATGGGATACAGATGGTAAAACAAGAGAATGCAACAGAGGTCTTTGAGGAAACTCTCGTTCATGTAGCTTGTAGAATCAATGCAGACTCATAGCAGATGCCGGTCAATAACTTAATGATGGAGTTGAAAGTGGATTGTGTGAAAGCATGAGCAATGACTTGGAAAGCTAATGAAATACTTTAGTTCAGAGCACGAAACCACAGTGATACAGAAATCCAAGTGAGGAAGTAGACCCCCACACAGGACTGAAACAAAGGATGTTCTATATATTCCACAAAAAGACCAGCACAGTTATAAACCTACAGGTTCCACAGTAAGACATTTTATTTGGACAAAGTGAGTGGATTCAGAGAAATTACTCAACTTGAAAACAATTACTCCCATCTCCCCCCAAAACGTGTAATGATTAATGACTAACACAGCCTCAGTTCATTAAACAGACTGTCCTCAGGTCATTCTGGTAGGAATTATGGGAATGGTGGGAAGTCTGGCCAGAAAACCAGAAACTCTCAATCATAAAGGTGCAGGATCATCAGTTTTCTGGATTTTGGAAAAGGAAGGAGAAGTGAGCTACTCCTGGTCGGCTCTCGAGGGAAGAACTTCAGAGGGGAATGAGGTTTGTGACAGTCTTTAATATTAATGTTGATGTTTGGCAGAGAGACAGACCAGAAGAGGTGCGAAAAAGTTGGATTTGGCTTTTTCTCAGTAAAGCTCATATGCTAAAAGTTGGATAACAATGTTCAAGTCAGACTGGAGAGAATGAAGTGCACCAAATTAAAAAGGAGATAGTTCTAATTATTGTGGTCAGCAGGAAGGTTGAGACAGCTGGTGCCACACCAGTACTTCTTAATGAAATGATCCATAAAGATCAAGAGGTCGGAGAGAATGGAGTACTTTGAAACAGAACCCTGAAACCACCACGCAGGGTAAGACTCATTGTCAAAAGAGTGGGCAGGGAGGCAAAAATACAGAGCTTAGGTGATAGGCTCACAATTCACAGCAGTTGAAATTAAGAGGATAAAACGGAATACACTGCTAAGGACTGATAGTACAACATCAGATACAAAAGGTCAAAGAAGAATGAAAACAAGCCAAGTAGAAGACCATGACATTACCAACAGTTCCACTGTTTTATTCCAGGGCATAGCTGTTGTATGGAATGATGTGATATATTTTCACATTAGCTTATTGACAACTGTTCTTCAACTGAAAGGTGAAGGCATTCACCAAAGAACATCCAAATGTCAGTGTAACATTGCATTAAATGCTACAGCAAATTCATTTTTGTCTTTCATTGAAGCCTTTCCAAAATACTTACATTCATTGCTTTCAGATCCCCATTTATTTCCATGCCAGGGATTTTGTGATACCACGCTACAGCCAGATTTCTTTTTATTGTCAGCAGCATGTTCACTGGCTGCAAAATCAGAAAATCAGGCTGCGCCGAATCCTTCTGGAGAATCGTGCTGAAATGAGAAAGGAGCGATTTCAAGAAACTAGAACTGAACTGCTTACAGTGGACTCATTGCCAACAGCAAAAGAATGCAAAAAAATATTAAAGATTAGAACACAAATGTCATGTTCATAAGGCCAAATCCAAACACTCTTTATTACAATGTTTTGCGAAACGGTGGATCTTCAACAACTTCATGAATGGGGTTTAATCAAACTTGAGTGAACCCTTTGAAGATCGTATAAAAAGCTGTCACCTCCACCTATTTGCTCACTAGCGTGTGTTTCATCACGAGGTAGATAACACTTAATGACAGTTGATCAGATCTGGAGCTTCTTTTGATTAGAACTGAAGATTACTCAAGTTTGCACAATAGAGGCTTTCAACACTGCCAGAAATCTTAGCAGGAACATATTTTAATGAAAGCCATCTTCATAGCTTTGCAGATTCCCTCCAGATTACTTTAATGTTGGGATTACATACTTACAGACCGAAAGGAACTGAAATATAGAATTACGTGTACGTTCTGCATTAAAAAATGGCTAAGGTTTTGAAAGGACTAGAGAATTAGAATGGTTCAAAAGTAATGTGAGCAGTGATCACTTGGTAATTATTGAAAAGACATGTATTTATGAAATGGAGACAAATGAAGCTTTTAGGAGAGATAAGGGATGTGGTGTATGCCTTCACTGGATGGATAAACCTGGTTTGGAAGAGACGGGGATGACGTGCTGAAAACTGACTAACACCACTCTTCTTGAGTTAATTCCTGTTTTCCAGAACACCTGGGAAAGGCCAGGAAAGACCTCTGACATATGCATTAAACAACATTTGCTACTGAAGCATTTAGAAGGAGCTTCACAGGAGGAAAATCTTCAAAATTCTCTCTGTAAAGAACGTTTAGAGAGCTGAGAAAATTCCTGACTACCTTAAAACTGAAAGTGGAACTGTTACTTCCAAAGAATCAATTCTAATTAACTTCCCATCTGAATTGAAGTCTAAAGATATTCCATCATGAAACAGCAGTCAGTATTTTGATCTCAAATCAGGAGTTGACAGGAAATTCGGGGAACCGTGAGAAGTCATCCCATTATATCATTTCAGTTTGGCATACTGACCCACGGGGTATCTGTTTTCCCTTCTTGTTCTTTTTTGAACTAAGTCTGCAAAGCTGTTGTCTTGTTTGTGTCACTGCTTGCACTTCAATTAAAGGGGATGTAGTTTAATTCTGCAATATAACTGAGCTGTTAACCAGTTTTGTTTCTAATAACGGAGTTAACTCGACTTTATTCAAGATACCAGGTAGAAATCTCTCATTATTACAACTATGCAGAATAAACGAAACACAATTTGGCCATTTTGGGGATTGCTGTAACTCACAGGGGACAGTGTGCTATAAATCAAACCCCTCTGTTCCCAGAGTCTTCACAAATGTGAACATTTGACTAAAGCACTGAAGTGTCCAATTCTACCTAACTGCCTAATTTAGATTAAAGGAATGTGCACAACTGTTTTTTTTCATAGACAACAACTACTTCTCGCCTTTAAACTCTTCTCAACCAACAGCAAGTAGAGCAGATGAATTGCTAATGGACATCTTTATAAAAGATCAAGGACAGCAAAAGGGCAGGATTTCTCATTTACCTAACTTGCATTCCATGCACAAAGACAAACAGACACAAATATTATCAGTGGAGGGGAAAACAATACTGAGAGGAACAGTGTTTTTCAGAGCAAAGTGGCATGCATCAGCAAAGTTGATGCAGTAAACCTGTGAGGCTTCTGTCTTGTTTTCATTGCCCTCAACGAGGTCTATGCTAAACCGCAGCCAATCTAGTCATAAGGCTGTTACTACACGAAGCTCTCTTAAACCCACAACATCTAGTGCCAACTGAAACACTGATCATAAATCTAAACACACCAAACACACTGAACAGACAGTGGTGTCGATTTGTCTAGACATTTCCCCCGCCACCCCCCCCCCCCCCCCCCCCCCCCCAACTGTTTCAATAGACAATTTACATGCAACTCAATGTATTCCAGTAATTTGCTTTTTTATTGAAACTGCAAAAACCTTAAATATTTGCCTTGGTTTAAAGCAGTATCTTTTCAATTTTTAGTCCACAGTCCAAGGAAAAGTGGTCTTTACATAACTGAATTAAAATATGTATCCGGATAGTTTGACTTGTGGTGTATAGTGATTACCAACATATGCTTCAGGCTAACCCTCACCTGTGTCCAGCGCATTTCCCATAACTGTCCTCACCCTTTCCCTCCCAAAACAACAATATAGACTCCACCCCCCGCCCTCACTTTCAACCCCACAAGTCTCTGTATCCAAAGACACACATCCCTTCCACTCCCTTGTCAGTCATCCTCAAACACTATTCCCTCCAAGAAATCATGGTCACTGCTCCTCCACTTCCAATACTTCCCCACATCACTTCCTCATGCAATAGTAGAGATGTACACTTGCAGATTATCTCCTCCCTCCTCACAATCCATTGTCCCAGGCACATTCTCAATGAAGCAGCGATTTACCTGCACTTCATACAACCTAGTGTACTGGGCTTGCTCTTGACAATTTGGTCTCCAGTACTGTGGAGAAATGCAATATAGACTGGGTGACAGTTTTGTCAAACACCTACAATCCATAAAAATGACCCCAAGCTACCACGTGACTGCCACTGTAACGTGTTCCCATGCCAAACTGCAAGTCTCAGTCCTGCTGCAGTGCTCTGGGAAAGCTCAATACAAGCTGGAAGTATAACACCTCAACTTGCACTGAGGCACCTCACAACATGGAGGACTCAACAATGAATTTAACAATTTCAGAATGTGAAGATCATTCTCCATGCCAGGTGCAGATATCTGAGATCTCTCTCAATGTTCACTCTTCAGTTTCCCACTCACCACTGGGGAACTTCTAGTATACTCCCATCAAGGTGTTGATCCCCTTCTTATTTGAGTTCCACTCATATTGATTGTAAAATTATGGAATTAAGTCTAATGTTGACCATGAAACCATTGTCAACTGTCAGGAAAAGCCCACCTGGTTCACCAAGTTCCTAACTGCCATCCTTACCTGACCTGGCCTACATGTGTGACTCCAGATCAACAGCAATGCGGTTGACTCTCAATTGCCCTCTGGGCAATTAAGGGCAGGCAATGAAAGCTGGCCTAACCAGTGATGCCCACATTCTGTGATTGAATTTTAAAAAACACCAAAGATGAAGTGCTCTCTCCACTGCCAATCAATCTTAGCTCTAATCAACCGGTTGCACATTGAATACAACAAGAGTGGACATTTGCAATTCTATGAACAAACCGCCAATCATTTAAACAACTTTTAGGAAGGGAAGAGTTAACTGAAAATAATCTTCTGCCCTAACTTCACCTGCAGAGTGCCAAATAGGTTAATCATCTTAGTCATTGTGCCAAATGCACCATCCAGAATTATTAACAATGAATTAATCTCTATCGCACTAACGGATATCAAAAGATCATGAAATAATTGAAAACGTCACACAAACAAAAATGGAAATAACTACTCCCCTCTTCTCAAACAGCCATCGAAGTAAAGTTGTAATCAAAACCACTTTCTAGACAGGTTGGACAACAATCTACTGAATTAGTTCTTCTGCTTTTATCATACCGTGAGAGTTTTAGTTGTGTCAGGTGAACCTCCATGATGTCCACCACTGGTGGCAGTGTGCACTCTTCAGCAGAGATCAGAGAAAATTTATTCTGCACAGTAATCAAACCCAAATCTGCCACAATAGCATTCATGGAGATGGAGGACTCAGGGACGATAATAACCGGAGCTTTCAAGTTGATGTCCATTGCCAGTCGGAAACTCTTCTGGGCGAAATCCTTGACGCTGGAGGCTGCTTTTTCTGCAGCCTGGGCTGTTGCTGCACTTAACGCTTCCTTTGCTGCTTGGAAGTTGTCAAAGAAGTTCTAGTGACCATAAAACAAACAGTATTAACATTTCTTTTACATAAAACCCACAAAAGAATTCTCCTTATAAAAGAAGAAAATCTAAACAATTGGTGGGGGATACAATATGACGTCTTCTCAAAAATGCCTGTTCAAAGCAAGCCTTCAGTGTTTCACAATATGGCACTGACTGCTGCTGAGACCTTCAGTCAAACAAGTGAAAACTACTGTCTGCTCGATTTTCAAAGATAAATGACAGTAAAATCATATACAGAGGAAACAAGGCAATTTGCCTTAATTCAGCCGTGTTTTCCATGTGAGGTAATTCCCAGGGATTAAAGTTTGGTTTCTAGTACACTTCTTCTACTTACTTCCCTCCCTTCTTGACATCTGGAAGAATAGACTTATTGGGGACGGTCAGCATTGTTTTACACAGAGGAAGACTTGTCTCACAAACTTAAGTTCTTTGAGAAACTGACCAAGATTATTGATGAGGGCAAGGCAGTGGAAGTATTATCTCCATGGACATTCCCAATGCGTTTGACAAGGTGCCTCATGGTCGGCTGAACCAGAAGATCAAATTGCATGGAATCCATGATGATTGGCAAGTTGGATAGAAAATTAGCTTGGCCATAGAAGACAAAGAGTAACTGTGGAGGGATGCTTTTATGACTGGAGGTCTGTGACCGGTGGTGCTCCACAAGGATCCATGCTAGGACCTCTGTTGTTTATAATACAACGCAGGGGAACCTCGATTATCCAAATACCAGTTATCTGAAAATCAGATTTCCGAAGGAGATCTCGAGGGCCCGATAGAAACATTACATTAAAGACGTGTTGCCAACAGTGATCACGTCTTTTGTTTAGTGATTAAACAGGCATCGTCTCCAAATGACTGACCTCCTGCACTGTCTCTCTCCCTGGAGTTCTACAGAGGCATGTACCCTAAACCAGTCCCCCACCTTCCCCAGATAATCTCTCCAACATTGTCCTGTACAGGGCAAAAAGTGGAACCTGTAAAAACGTTGCAGTAAAACGTTGTGGGTGTGCACGTGTGTGTTGGGGGGGGATGGTGGACAGGGTTCTGGGTGCAGGCGGTGGGGGCAGTTTTCAGGGCAGGGGCTCGCGCGCTTTGTGCTGGGGGCAGGCGGGGGACTGTGCTGGATGGGGTCGGGGGGGGGGGGGGGGGGGGGGGGGGGGGCGGATGGGGTTTTGGGGGCGGGGGGGGCAGGTGTTGGACGGGATCAGGGGTGGGGGGGCAGGGCCTCGCACGCTGTGTGCTGCTGCCATCTCCTCTGGGACTCGGACCTTTTTAAAGTCTGCTCCCTGTTCAGGAAAGACATTTAATCCATTAACCAAATAATCGAATATCCGAACGAAATAGTGCCCGCCCCTCACTTTCAGATAATCGAGGTTCCCTGTATATATTATAGAGGATAAAAAAGGCAGTGATCTGATTAGTAAGTTTGCAGATGACATGTAAATTGGTGAAGTTGTCATTACTGAGGAAGGATATCAACTGATATCAACAGGATAGAGATCAGATGGGAAGTTGGGCAGAGAAATGACAGATGGAGTTTACTCCGGACAAGTTGGAAGTGATGCATTTTGGGAGGTCAAATGTAAGAGGAAAGTATACAGCAAATAGCCAGACCTTAAGGAGCACGGATATACAGAGGAATCTAGGGGTCCAAGCCCATAGCTACCTCAAAATGGCCACACAAGTGTAAAACGTGGTAAGGAAAACATACGCATGCTTACCTTTAGATTTTTTTTTTTAAAAGATTCCCTACAGTGCGGAAACAGGCCTTTGGCCCAACAAGTCCACACCGACCCTCCGAAGAGTAACCCACCCAAACCCATTCAGCTACTCCCTACTAATACACCTATCACTATGGGCAATTTAGCATGGCCAACTCACCTGACCTGCACATCTTTGGACTGTGGGAGGAAACTGGAGCACCCGGAGGAAACCCACGCAGACACAGGGAGAATGTACAAACTCCACGCAAACAGTCGCCCGAGGCTGGAATCGAACCCGGGTCCCTGGTGCTGCGAGGCAGCAGTGCTAACCACTGAGCCACTGTGCTGCCCCAAAGCTGGGGTGTTGAGTATAAAAGCTGACAAGTCTTACTGCAACAAGATGAGACTTTGATCAGGTTGCATTTGGAGTATTGTGCACTGTTCTGGTTGTCTTACTATAAGGAGGACGTGGAGGTTTTGGGGAGGGTACAGAAGAGGTTTACCAGGATATTTCCTTGATTGGAGTGCATTAGTTGCAGGGAGAGGTTGCAACTTGGATTGTTTTTGCTGAAGCATCAGAGGCTGAAGGGCAATCTGAGAAGTATATAAAATTATGAGATGCATGGATAGGTTGGAGAGTGGGAGTCTCTTTCCCAGGGCGGAAATGTCAAATACTAGTGGCATAGGTTTAAGGTGAGAAAGGGAAAGTTTAAAGGAGATGTGCAAGGCAAGTTTTTGTTTTCAGAAACACAGAAACGCACTGTCAAGGGAGATAGTAGAAGCAAATGCAATAGTAAGGTCGAAGAGGCAGTTAGACACATGAGCAGATAGGGAATAGAGGGATACAGACCACACGCAGACAGATGGGCTTAGTTGAGAACCATGGTTGGCACAGATAGTGGGTCGAAGGGCAAGTTCGTGTTGTACTGTTGTATGCTCTCTCATCAACTAGGATATTCCAAGATCTGAGGATTACTTCTCAAATGCATTTTTCAAACTATACTGTACTCAATTTTTTCATGTAAGGAAACTACTCTTAACTCTCCACCCCCACTGCTCCACTCTTGTGTAAAGTTTAATGGGTAAATTTTCATTATTGATTTTCGCACTAAAATTCTACTTTATGAAAACATTTTTAAGTTAGTAATTTTGAAATGCTCCGTTTAATTCTCTTCTCGGCCTTGCAGCCCATTGGAAATATTGCTTTTACCTCATCTCTGACCATAATTAGACACTATCATCCACCAAATTCACCTGTAAGATGGGAGGTTGGTCAAGGAAACATCAGAATAGCTGAATTAGGAGATAAAAGTTTAATGTGCAGAATTGACAAGCAGTACAAATATCAACAATTACATGCTTCTAGACACATGTCTGTGCAGCTGTCATGTTCTACCTATAACAGATGTCCGAAATCTCTCAATGTACAATTACCTAATCAATGCTTTTGCAGCAGGAACACCCAGGACTTTTAAAAATTAACTGCTGAGTGACATTAAAATTATTTTTTCCAATCTCTCTAAGACGATAATTTAAACCACCTTGAACTGGTAAAACATCTGCATTTACAACAAAATCACACCAAAAATTAAACTGAGCCAATGGAGGTACCATTAGGGCAGATGACTAAACACTGCTTCAAGTGAATATATTTTCAAGAAAAGTATTTGAGGAGTTAAGAAGGTACAAGAGGTCTAATCCATGAGTTTCAGAGTGTAGGGTCTAGACAGCTGTAGTCACTGCTGCCAGTGGTGGGATCAAAGATCTAAGGGATGCACGAAAGGTGAAATCAGGGGAAGAAATAGAATGTACAGGTAAAGAAAGGGCAAGAAGGAGCAATCACATGAAAGCATCAGAATCAGGAGCATTAAAACATGAAAATCAAGTCAATGGTGCAGCTGGACCCCCTCAGTGGGCAAGAAGAACAGAGGCCTGGGCTTGACAGCATTTGGGTAATGTCAAGTTGAGCACTTTAGTCAAAAACATATTGGAATAGTTGAATTAGGAGTTAACATAAATTTGTTATGTCGAATTGGCAAGCAATACACTTACCAACAATGACATGAAGAATTTGTGTAAGTAGACCAACTGAATGCAACCCATCTGCAATGTCACCTCTCCATCCACTTTTGACATATCAAAGTAGTCCTTTCCTTCTGTAGCACTGGAACACAAACTCATCTTGAAGCTGAAAACTTCATCACCAATGATTGAAACAATCTAAAAATATACAAATAGAGTAAAGGTCACTTTTTCCATTGGTGTGAAATCACTGGAAATCAAGCCCTGCTACTCCTGGAGATGTCGCAAGAGTTTAAGATTTTATAAAAATACTCAAAATTTCCCAAATTACTTGCGTTTTTAAAGCCCAGTTTGAGAGAAAATAAATAGACTCCACCTACAGGCAAACAATGACAAACTGATGGCATCCAACTCTACTCATTAAAACTTGAACCCCCTTGTAAACAGCCCCTCAATATGAACAATACATGGATGCTCTGGGAGGGGGAAAAGACTGCTAACTTAGTTTAATGGTTGCTATTCCCAGAATTCACAGAGATGATTCTTTTGGTTTGTTAGGATGTTGCTCCTTGATTTTCCTTCTCCAGCATTTTTGGTCAGGAGGTGTAGGGAAGCTGGTTCACACTAATAAAGTATCTGATTCACTGGTTAAAATGCTACAGCTTACAGCAACTGATGAGGGAAAAATAAACTGGCTTTTTCAGGTTTAAGAATATTTTTAATGCACAGAAAAGGCACAGGTCGTTCCCTTTTGGAAATGAAATGGTTTCACCCAGAAGCTGTTCACTACATAGGAACCAATCACATAATTGATGGCAGGCTCCTGCTAGTCTGTAGCTGGACTAACACCCACTATTAGGGCAAGCAGCTTTGTAAACAGCACTTATAATGGGTGTCAGACAATTTGCATTTCAGAAGCACAAGTCATCCTTCAACTATCCATTAAACAATCCTTTTCCCTTTTCAATTCATAATCACAAAGACAGAAAAATAAAAAGAAACAAATAGCCTTTACAAAGTTAACGGATTAATTCAAATCCACAATTGTGCAATGAGGAAGAATTCAATTATTTGAGTGTAGTAAATGAGTTTCTAGGGAATTGTGATTAAAATCAAAAGTTTAAATCAAGGGGCTTAGCTCTCAACAAAGTAATCTATGTAGGTATGAGGTGATGAAGTGAAAATTGGAAAACCAAGTAAAAAGTTACAAAAATAGATAGACAATGATGAGCATTGAAGATTTATTTCCAAATGTGTAAGTAATACACATTTCTTTGAAGGATTTTTGAAAGCCAAGGGAAAAGTGGTATAATCACGGCTAGCAAGTTATGACTGAGTAAATAAAAAGCTAATGATGTTATCAAAAGAGTAAAAAGCATCAAGATGAGAAGGATTTTAGTATTCTCTAAGAAATAATCAAGATAAAGAGAAATCAACTGGGAATAGAAGATGCAAAAATAGATTGCAAAAGCTTATGCAGGCATGTAAGAGAGATTAGCAATAAGAACCACTTACAAAGAGGTAGAAAATTAAAATTGGAAATAAATAAATGGAAGATAAATTAAAACAAACACTCATCTTCACAACAAAGAACTGCAAAACATCTTAGAAATAACGGTAAACAAAGGTTTAGTGAAAATAAAAAAAATTAGAGATATTCCAACAAGTAAATAGCTGGTTTTTGAGAAGTTACTGGTACTTGAGAAGTTATTGGGACTTGAAAAGCAACAAATTCCATAGATTCGAACGATTTTAAGAGAGATGGCTGCAGAAGTAGTGTATGTATTGGCTTCAACATTCTAAGATTCTTAGGATTCTAGGTCAGTGTCCATGGAATGGATGCTAGCAGATGCAACCCAGTTATTCAGTTAAGGAAAAGGAGCAAGAACAGAAACCAAGTTAGCCTTGACATCAACAGTGGGGAAAATGCTGAATTATGAAGTACAGGTTTGAGAAGACTTAGACGGCCATAACATAATTAGGCCAAGCCAATATTAATAATCCAAAGGATTAAAAATTTAAATCATACTGCTTGAAAATTAGAACATGGTTGGAAAAAATCCATAACTTTAAAGCTGTAACAAGTAAAAATTAAAATTAAGCCACTGGATTGCTACAATAACATTAGAGAGCCAATTGGGTTATGATGAAAAGCAGCTTGCCCTCCTTACCCAGCCCTTGTATGTACATGTATGAAACTTTACACCAACAGCATGGTGACAGACTCTTAATCGTCTCCTTCAAGTAATGGCTTGCTTCCATACTAGAGGGATTCTACAATTCTAACAATGCAGATCTTGTTTAAAAGTTAAAAATCACAACACCACATTTAGTCCAACAGATTTATTTGGAAGCACTAGCTTTCGGAGCGCTGCTTCTTCATCAGGTAGTTGTGGAGTATAAGATCACAGTACAATAGCAACTTATCACCTTCTCAAAGCAACCTGGGATCCTCTGGGCTGCTCAGCTCAAAGAGGCTTCAATTGAGTCACCCCATTGGCCTTGGAGTGTTCATTTTAAGTTACAGTCTACGTGACAAACCATGTTGGCAATTTGAAGTAAATGACTATTTTAGCGATTAAAACAAAACTGTTATTCAGTTTGTGTATTTGAACCAACATGGAACAACACCACAAAGCACCAGGTGCTGCTCAAAATAATTGACTCACATTGAACAGCTTACCTTTTTATGTAGAGTCTTTGAACCAACATCTGTAACAACTACATCTTTGAGTCGGGCAAAAAGATCTATCTGCTTTGACAGTACAGCTACGGATGCATCCATACCTAGAAAGTTTGGTTGGAAGATCATCATATAATCACAGATTTGATATCAAGCCACAGAACATGGTATCGCATTAATAAGCCATTTCTCCATCAAATGAGGTCCTAGGACGACTATAACTCCCATATTACGATCTTAGTGTTAATGTTGGCATTAGCAAGAGCATGTGGAGTAATCTGAGCAGTTGTTGTTTTTAAATCCAGGTAAAGCTAAAAGGCTGCGAGTAATATTGGTCTACAGCCCATAAACTAAAGCCTAAAAACAATACAGAAGACAAACTCACCAATAATTTGTACACCATTCATTTGAAGTGTATTTTACAGTTTAAAATTAACCCGGTTACATTAACAAACTTAATATAAAAGTTTTATCCCTTGTTTGAAAAGCTCAGTGAAATTGAGATATATTTATTACCACTTGCCTGGATCAAGAAAATGGAGATTGATCGTCAATGGCTACAGTCATGATGAGAGCCCACTAATAGTAGCAACATGTCAAATACATCTCTATTGTTTGTTTTGTATAGACACGGTGAATAGGTTATTCCATCGGATAAGTGCATAGATTTGTCTCTTCTCAAAACCAGAGGATGAATGGAGAAGAATTTGACATCCACCTGTCGATTTCGATGGAACTTGAACATGCAGATAACTAAAGCCAATCCCTCACCACGATATCCTCAACTGAGGTACATAGCAATTAGGTTATGTATTGCTTTACAGGTGCCTAAATAAGATGAAAGTGAGGACTGCAAATGCTGGAGCACAGCATGTCAGGCAGCATCCGAGGAGCAGGAGAATTGACGATTCGGGCAAAAGCCCTTCAGCCTTCATCAGGAATGAGGCTGTGAGCCAAGGGGGTGGTGAGATAAATGGGACGGGGTGGGGCTGGGGGGAGGAGGAAGGTAGCTGAGTGTGTGATAGGCAGATGGAAGTGGGGGTAATGATGATAGATTGGAGAGGAGAGTGGAGCGGATAGATGGGATGGAAGATGGACAGGTCTGAGGGCAGTGCCGAGTTGGAAGGCTGGAACTGGGATAAGGTGGGGGGGGAGGGGAAAAGAAGAAACTGGTGAAATCCACATTGATGCCGAAATAACTGGCACGTAAATAACAGTCGCGCTATCACACATCTCAGAAAATACGAGACATTGCTTTTAAATCCAGAGCTCAATCTGGGTTTCATTTACCTTGTATTTTGATGTCAGCAATGTCGAACTCTTCATCACAAACAAATATGTTCAATGCACCGAGTTCAACAGAAAACTTTAGGTCAAACACATTGACTGCTGTGTCTAGGGAGACTAAATGAAAAAGCATTCGCTTTGTCAGTAATGTGAAAAGAACAACCAAAAACAATTGTTACACATCTCAAGAGATGAACTGGCTTGCACTGTTTATTCCTGTTCGAATGGTAAAGCTACCAACAGCAATCATATTCTAAAAACCTGACATCACCATAATGCCTTCAATGTAGCAAATCATTCAATGTCTTCAATGTAGCAAATGTAGCTTCAGAGATACATCAGACAAGATCTGGCAGAGAGGTGACCAAACCTTGAGGCTTGAGTGCCTTAAAATAAGGATTCAAATTTAAAATAAACATATAAAAAGGCAATCAAGATATGCTATTTTCTTACTAAGAGTAAAATGAGAAGTTATGGCAGTGAGGTAGGATAGGTAGGTGGTGGGCAACATAGAAGCAAAGTGACAAAACTTGAGCTCCCCCCAACCACGCTGTTCAACCTTGCTGTTCAAGACATCATGAAAAAGCAGCAAGTAGATAATCAATGCTTCTCTGCCAAAAGGAGAAATAACTAGCGCACATTTGGAAACACACCAATCATATGGAGATCTGTCATTCACTTGCAGATAACATGCACTACTACATGGCCAAAGATGGGAAGACAATTAGAATCTTTGCCTTTTAACTGTTGCCTAAATATACAACAAATATTAGCCGAAGCTGCCTCACATCTCCATCTATAACCGTCTGCTCCATCGGATACTGAGAGAGATAATCATTCCACAATCATCAGCAGTATGCGTGATACAGACCAAGATGCGCAAACTATGTTTCAAAGATGAATCACATCTCATACCAGGTGATGGTGCCACATGACTCATCTAAACATAATTTAATCTGTACCTCAAACAAAATTCCTAATACAGGAAGAGGTCAAATAGCAACAAAACGGAGTTCAACAATTTTGTTTATCATGCACTGTGGATTTCCACCGCTTGCAGCAAAAAGGCTTATTTCTTGTTCACTACATAAAGTGAACTACTCAAATCTTTCTCTCAACAATTTATGCAGTATTTCTGCACATATGAAGCATCAGAAAACAATGCAGAATACAAACTAAATGCTCATTAAAAACATACATCAACTCTTCATTCGATGCACTATTCAGCTTCCCTTTTTTTCTAACCTACCTGCTTTCGTCACAGTCTCCTTTTCATGGTCTGTGCTTGGTTTTCTTTCACGCTCATGATCAGGAATGTGCGATGGGAATACAGCTGATACAAAGTTCATGGTTGAAAGTAAGGCTTGCGAATGAAGGATCAGGTCAAGAGAAGAAAAGGCCACCTGATGCCAAAACAAGTAGTTTCATTATTCCACTTAATGGATAATTTCACCGCAGTACAAAAATGATGAAAAACTAATAGGCAGCACCAAAGTAGCAATGTTTAAAAGCAAGCTTAAATGGTAATTAGAAAATAGTCCAATTTTATGTTACATGTAGAATATATGGTAGAATGTATGGTTGTAGAATTGGTCAAGAGAAGAAAAGGCCACCTGATGTCAAAACAAGGACAGCCAGTAAATGATTGCAAGATACAATTGTGACAGGATGTCATACAGTCAGTCAGTTAAGAAAAATACATTTGGCTCCTTTATGTATTTGTATGCTAAAATCTACAAGTCTACAATCAAGTTAAATAGGTCAAATATATCTTTTAGGGTTTTGATACAATTCTCCACAACGAAAACAATTGAAAACGTTCTGCAATTATTCCAAACAAATTCATCAAGAAGCTCCCAAAAGAGGAAAACAAGAGTCAGAGATATCCCACTGTATGAAGCAGGCCATTCGGCCAATCAAGAGCATGCTGGCGCTCCAAAGAACATCATACCCAGACCCAAACCCCTAGACCTGTAAATCTGCACATCTCCCATGGCTAATCCACCAAACCTCCACATCCTTGGACACTATGGGCAATTTATCATGGCTAATACACCTAACCTGCACATCTTTGGATTGCGGAAGGAAACCAGAGCACCCAGAGGTAACTCATGCAGGCACGGGGAGAACTTGCAAACTCCACACACAGTCATCCAAGGCTGGAATCAAATCCAGATCCCTGGTGCTGTAAGGCAGCAATGCTGACCGCTGAGTCACCATGCTGACGCAGAGTCAAAGTAATCAAAATTTTAAAATAATGCAGTACCAGCCAAAATTCTTCAGGGATTAAATCTACTTGTTTTAAATAAATACACAATTAGTATTCAACAAAAGTGAGGAGCAGGGAACTGGGGGAATGGTCGCAAAGAGCATGAAAACCCCATCTGATAAGAGAAGGGAAATTGCAGTTCAGACCATTTTCTCAGGAATTGTTGAAAGTTGGTTGAAATATACAACAGATTTCTATTCTAGATCGCTTCTGTTCCTTGTGTGCATAAATGATGTGGGCACAGAATCATAGAGAAGAGGGTTGACATTATAGATGGTACTAACATAGAAGCCAGAATTAAGAATTTTGGTGGAAGGAATAAAATGATAGGATGGGTAAAAAGACAGCAGATGGAATTTATAGTTAGCATATTGGATAATAGGAAGTAACAAAAATTCTCATTTAAGCAGAGAGGCTATGTACAGAAGTAGAGGAATCTGGCTGCTCAGACTCAAGAGAAATTACCCAGTGGATAAAACCATTAAATAAAATGATAGCCAATTGGGGTTATGGCACACAGAGTTCAAAAATGCAAATGGGAAGTTTGAAGCAATATAAACTTCAGCAAGATCATAGCTAAAGGACCGTGGGCAGCACTGGCTACATGTCATGAGCATCTTGAAAAAGAAAGAGAGATATGAATTGAGTAGAAAGAGAATTTAAATGTAATCTATTTTTGGGATTCTGTAGCAATATACACCTATCGTGACCAGCTCACTTAGTATCCAGGAAGCGAACAGAAATTTATTTCTAATTTTATCCAAACTTTAGAGATATACAAATTCTGGGAATAATAAATTTGTACTCCACAACAAACCATTTTAAGATACCACAGCAAAGATAACAAACTTTGTTTTTTGAAAAAATTCCAAATAGGATGAAATAGGAAATAAATGACTTGAAACTGGCATAAACTCAATATTTATTTATTCAAGGGTTAGATGATATGAATGAAATTTCTGAAAAAAACCATGAACAAAATGTCAACGATGGAAAAGTAATATCATAGAATGCTTCTTCTGGTCCTCTTGGCAGAACAATTCCCATGTTCCAAATACTGCTTACATGGAAAATCTCAATGGACAAAAATTTCCCAAGATGCTCCATAAATGGTTGGGAGAAATTAGGTAAAGAGCCACAAAGGAAAAGGTGACTTAAAAGGTGACCGGGCTTTCCAAGAGTTTTTAAAGAGTTAGACAAAAGAAGGGAATTTCAAAGAGTATCCCAAAGGCAGTTGAAAATTTCAGCAAGAAAATGGGAGGAGAGACACCAAGATCAGAGGAAAGAGTGTTGAGGAAGATGATAATCAGAGGTGCAGGAAAAGAAGAAACAATTCTGAATTTAATGCACGACAGATGAAGAGTCAATATCAGTCACCAATGACAGGAGTAATAAGAGAACAGAATCTGCGCTGACAAACTCTATTGAGCAGTGTTTTGGGAAAATTTCAATTTGTGAAGGATTGCAGATGTCAAAAGTAACCAGATTTCCATTCAGAATGAAGGTTAAAACAAATTAGAATTATCCAGCATGAGCACTGACCACAATGAATAATTTCACTTCCAAAATCCGAGGATTAATATGCTCAGTTAACACTCCAATCACAGATGCAGAGCACCTAGGAGAACATCTCAAATGAAAAACTACAGAACAATCTGCAAAGAGCTTGTTAATGCAGGGAACACAGAAGAGCATGGGCAGCTAGAAGCAACAACGATTTACCCAAGTAAACCTCAAAACAAGTAAACCTAGCTAGAGCATAATTGACAGGAAGATTAATAAAAAGTTACGGCACCAATATATTTTGAACACATTATAAATTACTTACAGTGAGCGTTTGCTCAGTGCTGTCATAACTAGTTTTGAAACGTGGTCCATTTCTGTCTGCCTGTGAACAAAAAATTATTATGTCACACTTATCTGATCAAATGAAATAAACATACCATGCTGGCTCTTTGAAAGAGATATTCAATTAGTTCAAACCTTCACATTGCTGTCAACATGACAATTTACAAAACTTTCTTCTTGTGCATAAATTCCCCTTGTGAACTGGGAAAATTACTTGTTTTTTTAAATGCCCACATCTGCTAATTAATCCCTTGGGATGATGCTTGACTGTATGCGCGCCTTAAATTTTTCTTGCTTTAGGAATCAGTTTATGACTCTGAGGGCTTATAATAATAGGACAGCCAATCTTAAATATCAACAGGACGGACACGAGGGTAAACATGCAAAGACTGCTCAAAGTCACTGGACAGGTTGAGAACATGTTGAATAAATCACACAGTAACCTACAGTTTACTACTAGGGACATGGTACATAAGCAAAGTTATTTTAAACCGATATAGCCTTATGTAGAGTATTGCATCCAATTCTGGGTACTGTACTTTAGTAAGGATGCAGGGAAAAAAAAAATCAGAATGGCCCAGGACGAGGAACTTCAGTCATGTAGATTGGCTGGAGAAGCGTAAGACTGTTCTGCTCGGAAAAGAGAAGCTGAAGTGGAGATTTATAAAGATGTTCAAAATTGTAAGGGATCTAGATAGAATGGATAGGGAGAAACTGTCGCCATGGTTCGAAGATTATAGCACCACAGGGCACTTGGCAAAAGAATCAATGCCAATCAGAGTTAAAAAAAATTTTATACACAAAATGGTTCAGATCAGTGTATTGGAGGCGGATTCACTCCAGGGATTCAAAAAGGAATTGGATCATTATCTGCAAAGATTTACAAGGATACAGGCTAAAGACAGGGTAGCGGCAGTTGGTGAATTGCTCATACATTGGGCCAGCACTGAAAATGGCCTCACATCTGTCAAATCCATACCCCATCCAGGGTGCATTGAACCAACGATTTGCTTGCAAAGATCCACACCAGCAGGTTATCAATCTTGATTTCCCTACAGAAAATTAAAACTATTATCACAATTTATAAAGTTCACCTTCCAACTCTATAGGGTATAGAGGGTTTCCAGGAGGGGCAAAAGAAAAGACACCCAAACGTCAATAACGTGACGTGATAAGCCTGCACACCACTCTAAAGGAAAAGCAGCTTTGGGTATGAAATCAACAAATTTTGGCAAGTGTCATAAAATATTAACTGCAAAGTTGGGAAGACCTTATTCTTGATTTTTAGTTCTATCACTTGAACGTACTTTGTTAACTCAGTTTTTGTAGAATATATGAAACAAAAATATTTCCAGTTCTTCAAAATAGAAACAGCTCTCTTCAGGGAAGTTACAATGAACATTAACATTTCTCCCATGGGAACAATGCCAAATACAGTTTAAAAAAAAAATGGACTTTCATTTCCTGTAACAGCAAGTCTTCAATAAATGGCACTGACGACAATCAACTATCTAGTACTAACTAGTTTAGGGTGTAGGTTTGCTCGCTGAGTTGTAGGTTTGATATCCAGACGTTTCATTACCTGGCTAGGTAACATCATCAGTGGCGACCTCCAAGTGAAGCGAAGCTGTTGTCGCCTGCTTTCTGTTTATATATTTCTCTTGGATGGCGTTCCTGGGTTTTGTGGTGATGTCATTTCCTGTTCATTTTCTGAGGGGCTGATAGATGGCATCTAGATCTAAGTGTTTGTTTATGGCGTTGTGGTTAGAGTGCCAGGTCTCTAGGAATTCTCTGGCATGTCTTTGCTTAGCCTGTCCCAGGATAGATGTGTTGTCCCAGTCGAAATGGTGGTTTCTTTTCATCCATGTGTAGGGCTACGAGGGAGAGAGGGTAGTGTATTTTTGTGGCTAGCTGGTGTTTGTGTATCCTGGTGGCTAACTTTCTTCCTGTTTGCCTGTACACAGATTCCTCAAGAACAAACCACGACAAGACGACCAAATACAGCCAGAAACCCTAACCACCTTACCATACATCAAAGTAGTTTCAGAAATGACAGCCAGACTACTAAGACCCCTCTGAATCCTAGTAGCACACAAACCCACCAACACTGTCAGACAAAAACTAAAAACCTTAAAAGACCCAGAACAACCCATGGACAAAACCAACGTCATCTATAAAATTCCATGCAAGGACTGCCACAAACACTACGTAGGACAAACAGGAAGAAAGTTAGCCACCAGGATACACAAACACCAGCTAGCCACAAAAATACATGATCCTCTCCCTCGTAGCCCTACACACGAATGAAAAAAAACCCACCACTTCGACTGGGACAACACATCTATCCTGGGACAGGCTAAGCAAAGACATGCTAGAGAATTCCTAGAGACCTGGCACTCCAACCACAACGCCATAAACAAACACACAGCCCCTCAGAAAACGAACAGTAAATGACATCACCACAAACCCCAGGAACCCCATCCAGGAGAAAGACATAAATAGAAAGCAGGAGACAACAGCTTCGCTTCACTTGGAGGTCACCACTGATGATGTTACCTAGCCAGGTAATGAAACGTCTGGATATCAAATCTACAGCTCAGCGAGCAAACCTACACCATAAACCTCAACCTGAGCTACAAAGCTTCACAAACCCTGCAACTAACTAGTTTTCCATCTGCTCCAAACAACATATGGTCAATGGGCTTTCCTCATCAGTAGGTCTGATGGTATATCATAAAAATTAAACCCGCAAATATTGGACTCAACAAGGCACCCTTCTGTTTGGACTCTCACTTTACCACTGTAACAGATTTTCCACAGGGAAAGAACTTGCCATTGGGATATCATACCAGGACCACAGAAAATCAGACCTGGCCTATAGTCTTCATTGGTCAGGAGATATAGTCATTCCACTACGAATGAAACCATACTGCTTATTCCTTCCTCCAGTACCAATCTTGCTCAGGGCATAAAATCTTTCATAAAACATGCCAGCCACTTGAAAGATGTAACATCAGGAAGAACCTGAAGCTAAATAATACCATGCCATTCCTCTTCCCATAAACGATGCAAATCATCAATAAAATTAGCGATTTTGCCATGAAACATAAAAGCTAAGAGATTCTAAGTGCAAAAAAAAGCCTCAAGAAAATGCAACTGGACTGTAAAATCAACAGCTCAATCTCTGGTTCTCCAGTTTATGCTGATCTAAGCTAATTCCCAGCTGCTGCACAACTGGGGTTTTGTTATAAGAGGCCTGAAGGTGAGAAGGCATAGCCATGTTACAATATCAAGCTTAGCATGACAATGGGAAACCTCATCAAGCACTATTTACACACCAAGGTTTCCCAATAACCAACCCAGCTAAGCCAAGCAATTTATAACATTGTGCAGTGTCACTGGACTTGAAATAGTAACTTTTCTCTCCACAGATGCTGCCAGACTTGTTCAGTTTCTTCAGGAATTTCTGTTTTTGTATGTTATGCTGGGCTCACTCAGCAACTCGTATAAGACAGACTTGAGAATCAGTCATATTAAGGTAGTCTGCAGCTGGCTGAGAAAGCAGTTAACTTTTAGATGTCAATCTTCTGAAGAGTTGTGAAGATTAAAACTCTACCTTAATATACTGTACTTTCAGAAGATCAGATCCAGGTTCGTCCGAAGAACTAATCAAATTAAGCGGTTTACGATTTGAATCTGCAACAAAATTAGCAGTAGTGAGCTTTGGACGAGGAACATCAAGTTAGGTTTCCATAAGTTGAATTTTAATAACTACAAATACACTTTAACAAACAGAATACAACAATACATGTAATATAAAACATATATATAAATGCTCAAAAACAACCCAGGATGTAATTTTGAAAACAAAAAAAATATTTTCAGGAAGGGCAGTGGCTCAGTGGTTAGCACTGCTGCCCCACAGCACCAGGGTCCCAGGTTCGATCCCAGCCTTGGGCTACTGCCTGTGTGGAGTTTGCACAGTCTCAGTGTCTGCGTGGATTTCGTCCAGGTTCCTCCCACCGTTACAAAGATGTGCAGGCCAGGTGAACTGGCCATGCTAAATTTCCTAATTGGGTTAGGTGCATTAAGTCAGAGAAAAATAGGACTGGGTGGGTTGCTCTTGGGAGGGTTGGGAGGGTTGGGAGGGTTGGGCCAAAGGGCCTGTTTCCACACTGTAGGGAATCTAATCTAAAATCTAAAAAAAAGTATCAAATAAAAACTAACACCAAAAATTGCAGACTTTTGTTCATAACTATTTCTTCATCTTCACCCATAAGACCATATTTCAAAATTCAAGTTAGACATTCATTTAAAAGCCAATGAAACAGTCCAAGAATAGGATGTCAGAAGAAACTCTACTAAACCAATAAGGCATTCTTAATTCGAAAGTTTTGCAGAGTAATAGGGATAAACATACCAGAAGAAACAGTTTTTGTAAAACAAAGTTCACCCTCTTCTTATGTAGACTCAATTAGTGGATCCTTTGAAATTTGGCATTCTTGTGATTCTGTCCCGATGAGGGCAAGATACCACTCTTGTTTGTTTTATTTATTGGTTTATTATGTCTTGAAAAGTTGCTGGGATGGCTCTTATTTTGCATTCTGAAATGATCCTCGAACTGCAGAATGTATGACAGCCACCCAGAACAGTAAGTACGTTCATTTTCACTCAAGCTTTGCTATCGAAGTTTATATTTTGTACAAGGACATGTTTTTGTTCAAAAGAAAGCAGGGATTTCCCACACATACTGCATTGGATACGAGTGAGCCATGTTGTAATGAAAATGCTTCACCCCTATCATAACGGCCAGACACTGCGTTGGTGTGGTTAAATTTAGACTCACTATTGCTGAAAATTGAATTTGACCTATGCATGAATAACACCTTTGACATGCAAGCTAGTTTAACAATTACTTCTGAAACCCTGCTTATGCCTTACAGCTCTGGGCGGTTGAACATGAATTTTGTATTTCTTGGGTCATTTCAGAATGCATAAAATGTGGCACTCCAGGTATTTTTAAAAGATGGCCACATCATAAAACTGCATTTCTCACAATCACATTACAATTACTTTTTACCATGAGTCCAATGCCAAAGTTGAATTCAATTCATTAATAAATACAAGCAACAGCTTTAAAGTTTTGAAATTATTTTACAATAAAATAAAATGCTGCATATAAAACTGATTTCCATAAAGTACACTGTGAAGAGTTACACATACCAGTGACAAAAGCTTTCAAAAACAAAAATGTTTCACCAGATAACTCAATCAGGGCTGTTTCGCCAGAATTTTCTAGCAACACGCAGCTCTTTATGAAATATAGCTCAAAACACCAATTAAATATTTATCGTAAGATGACATTTGACTAACAATGTTTGATAAAGATGTAAATTATACTTATGAAACCAGGTTTATTGTGCAATTAAAGTGAAAATTTCTATCTTGCTTTTTTTAAAAAATGTTGCAATGGCAAACAGACTATCAGCAAGGTAGTAAATGTAAGCATCAATGACTATGCTCAAAAATACTACAGTTAACACAGTACCTGGAATGAAGCTGAAATAGTACAGCAAGCCAGACAACTGACAACAGCACTGAACTTTACCATATTCAATGCATGGGCAATTTTTGGAAAATATCAAGCTAATAAAATGTTGGGATTCATAGCAGAAGAGTATACTTCAAGTATATAAAGATAGTCACTAATAAATCCAAATGGAATGCAGGAAAAGACTTCTTTATTCAAGTTGATGAAAATACAGAACTTGCCCCCATATGGAGTGGTTGAGATGCATTCAATCGCAAAGTCGATACTTTGTGATCAGGCATCAAGGCTATTCTGACAAACTGAGACAAAAGCAAGGTGGGAGAAGGTTTGTGTAAAATCTGAACCAAATGGTCTATTTCAGCACTGTAAATACTCCAGGCAAGGTTAAGGTTTTATAATGTATCACTCACAGCACAATGGAGTACTAAGTTCAGCAATGCTCAACTGGTGTCCTCAGGACATTGTAGCATATTTTTTTAAAAATCAATAGTTTGAAGGTAAACACGAGGAGATTGAAAACGCCAAGCATTGCCTTAAGTGAAAAGGGAAACACCTGTACATGAAATATAAAAATGAAAGTGTGGTAAGCATGCTCAAAAATAAGTCAAGATAATATCATCACAAGTTCCATTCCAGCAGAACAGTAAATGCTTTGAATAATGTGCACAACTGAGTACCAGAAACTCAAAATAAATCTGGACAGTACAATGGGAAAGCTGGGGTTCTGAGGAGATGTGCTTCAATAGGGTAAATCACATCTTCTCACTCTCAGCTCTTTTACATTTTACATGATCTTACAACTTATCGCCCCACCTGTAAATTCACAGCAGTTCAAAGCAATTTTCCTCAGGTAGGCTATTGCACTCAAATCGAACTTCCTTACTTTGGTTTCAGTTCCCAATTGCACTACATGGAACATGAGAAAAGAGCTCTTCTGCTTGTTAACCTGTTTTGTTAATTCTATTACAACCTGGAATTACAACAGAACATAGATACTAGTCACAACAAAAACTATTGAGTATTTAATTTAAATTACTTCACTTACACTACTACATTTGATTGTTAAGTGTAATCCAGTTAATATGTACTTCGAAAAGAAGAATGTCTTCAATGTTTCCTGTTTTATCCTATTTACTTTGCAGGATAAAGCTGTGGATATACTCAGACATTGTGAATGCTGCTTGCCTGGTCAGAAAGCATTAGGATAAGCCAGGTGATGGCAGTATTACACAGCTAAAATGTAGTTCCAACAGTGGGAACAAATTATACATATCTGTACAATTAAAACCAAGGATCTTCTGCATATTCATGAGTGAGAGCTTCTAATGTTGCTCATTATACAGATCAACCAAATAGGCCAATCCAATCCAAAAATGAATTCACATTACACCAGATATCAACTTGCTCATGAGAAACAGATTGTGAACTTTTTTTAAACACCACTTAATCAACTGTGATACTGCAATGCAGTCATGACAGTCTACAGTATTATTTGAGGTGCTATTTTATATGAGACATCATCCAGAGGCTCTGTCTGTTCAGGCAAGCGCAAAAGACATCGTTGCACTACTCCCAAGAAAAACTAGCCCTAACCCCTTACTCTTGGCACAAAGAATAGGATAACAGGAAGCTATTTGAATGGAGAGACTGCAGAACTCAGTGGTAAGAAGGAAGGGTATGGGGGGGGGGGGGGGGGGGGGGGTGTCATGGTACACGAATCATGAAAAGTTAGTATGTAGATATAGCAAGTGATTAAGACAACTGGCATGCTGATAATTATTCTGTTAGGACCAAGGTTGGAGGTGTGTATTGTGTTTCTCGACTCCACTGACCGCAACATCGATTGACTATATTGTTAATCAGTAAATGTTAATTATGTACTTACCCAAAATAAGGTTCATTTCTTAAATAAACAATATTTCTGCTTTATTATAACAAGAGTTAACCCACAAAGAACTAACAGTCTGAATTACGAAAGTAAAGACCCATCTAAATAATTATAAAGTCACAGAGATGTATAGCACGGAAACAGACCCTTCGGTCCAACTCATCCATGCTGACCAGATATCTGGACATTTTCTTTGCAAAGATTCGGAAAAACAACTTGGACAAAACAGTTAATTTTCAGACAGTAAAAGGATGAGGTATGAAAGGTTCCAGGTTGGTTTTAGCCTGGTGCCTTTCTATGTGTGGACAGGTTACTACGTGCAGATGATTGACCCTCTGGGACCTTTTCATTGAGAACGTCAAGATGAAAGTTTCTTGGAACCTTGTAAGGAAAGTAGCGGTGAACCCTTCCAGTTCTGAAATGATTCTCAGGAGTTTTTTTTTGAAAAGTGACAAAAGGCTGAGCTGGGAGCTTTGTCTTCTCCAGTAGGTCCCTCATTGAACTCCAAAACACTAACAACCAGCCATACTCCTAATAGCTATAAACCCAGGCGTGACTTCCAGGCTCAATCTGAAGTCATGTGTCTTCCAATAAATCCAAGCAGTTAGCCAAAGACATGGGTCTTCCAGCACATTGCCTTTTTGCTTGTTAAAAAAAGGGAAAGTCCTAGTGTCCCTTCAATGGCCTTTTAAAAATAAAGCAATGGGTTTAATATCACTTTAGCACCTCAAATGAATCTGTTTCACAAAGCTTCAGACATCAGTCCTCAAATAATGCCAATAATGGAGGCACATTCATAACAGCTGGCTATGGAATATAAAAGTAAGAAAGTTTTAATGCAGCTGTGAAAGGCCCTTGAGAGGTCCCATCTGGTGTTTGGTTCTGGAGGTTTGGTTTCCTTATTTGAAAAAATATGGAATTTCATTGGAAGCCCTTCAGAAGATTCAGCCAATTTACTGCTGAGATGAAGGGGCTCCCTTATGAAGAAAGATGGAACAGATTTAGCATACCCCTTTGGAGTTGAGAAGAATGAGGGGCAATCATAAAAAGAGAAAAAGATCCCAAAGAGAATGGACAGGGTAGATCTTGTGGGGGTGGGGTGTGAAAGGCTATAACTGCAGGATTGTTTAAAAATGAAGGTTTTTTTTTAAAAAGGAGGATTTTCTTTTCTTTCAGGCATTGCTATCTATGAAAGAGAATTCCACAAAACAACGGGTGCTGGGTTATTGATATTTTTCAATAAAGACAAAGTTAGATAGAAACTTCATTATAACAACAAGACTTAATCCACAAAGATGCAGAACCAACGGTCTGAATGATGAAAGTGCAAAGGTTTACCCAACTAAATAATTGCAACAGAGTTTAAAAAAGGGAGATTCAAGGATTACGGGATGGGGGTACAGACGAGTGCGCCAAGTTGAAAGCACAATCACATCAGCTATGATCTTATTGAGTGGCAGAATAGGCTCACAGGGTGACGTGGCCTGCTCGTGCTCCTAAGATACATGTTCCTGACATTCTGGCCAGTCTCTATCTACCCAACAAAAAATTTCTAGTCATCTAGCTTCTTGTCAAATTTTGCCATGCGCAATTGGGGACAGCATTTGTCGTCAGCTTAAAAAGACATGCATTTCTACCTCGCTTTTCTTGACCTCCCAAAATACTTCATAAATTCATTCTCATCTTCCAATTGACACAGGCTCAAAATGACAGATTGAAAAAATCACTGGGCATAGAAGTACGCACTCATATGGCATCAACTACCAGTTGCAGTACCTAACTTTGCAGACTGTTGATCCTAATCCAGCTAATCCAAGTAGTACAACTACATCTCTAATGCAATAAGCTATATAGTTGAAGTGTTTGCCAAGAGTTAGTGCACTGGGCTATGTTAGCTAACGAACTTCTCTGAAGCTTCTGTGGCAAGACCGAATAAGGCAGGTTTACATTTCTAATAAAAATAACACAACTCACCTCCTTAATTTCAAAGTTCAGCTGAACATTGACAACGTCATCTGATGCACCTTTTATTATATCCAGATCTGCTGCTGAGCCTTCAGTTGCCACAGTTTTCACAGGCTTGGTTGCCTCTGTGGGATCTATGAGTTTCTCTGTTTATTTATTAATATGCAAAGTGTTCGTAAATCTCATTTTTCAACAATAATAAAGAATTACATTTTATTAAATTAATACACCAAGGGTCACTTACAAGAGTGACTGATTGATCAATTTAAATGAAGTATTTATTTTAAAATCTTTGACTGTGATTTTAACTTGGTATCCATACATAACAGTCCACGCAGCTTCGAGTGCAAGCGCATGTGGAGTTTCCTGCTATCCATCAGATCAACACACTACTCAAAGGTCACCATTGGATGACTGCTAATGAAATATTATAAAAACCCCCATGAATTTACACAAAATCTTTCAGACCCCACATGAAAGCATCCCATACACTACAAACTAATAGAAGACCCACCTTTCAATGACACAACACAACTTCGATCTCGTAACTATACAAACTGTGGAAGTTCCAGCTTTCCATGAAAATCTGGACAACTGGAGTGGCAAGTGGCAGCACCAAGGCTCAGCGTATGGCACCACTGCCTCACAGCGCCAGGGACCCGGGTTCAATTCCAGCCTTGGGTGACTGTCGTGCAGAGTTTACGCGTTCTCCCTTTGCCTGCAAAGGTTTCCTCCAGATTCCAATTTTCTCCCAGAGTCCAAAAATGTGCAGATTAGGTGGATTGGCCAAATTAAATTACCTCGTAGTGTCCAAGGATGTGAAGGATAGGTGGATTAGTAATGCTAAATGTAGGATTATGGGAATGGGTTTAGGAGCTGGGTCTAGATGGAATGCTCTTCAGAGGGTCTGAGCAGGCTCGATGGACCAAAAGGTTCATTCCACACTACAGAGATTCCACAATTTTATGAACTACTTGAGGACAGGTCAGGGAACATGTGGTGACTTGCTCCACAAATGAAAAGAATTAAAAAAAAGATTATTTGTAGCCATCCAAGTCAGACCATTGCTCTGGGAGATGTATTCATGCTGGCATCACCAACCATTCACACTGAGCTGAAGCCATTGAATGGATTGTGAACTTCAAAATTAAACTAACTACTATCCCAGCCATTCAAAAATAAACTTACATTATTTAACCAAATACTATTTAATGGAAAAGCACAGGTCAGGTAGCATCTTAGGAGGAAAATCGACATTTCGGGCAAGAGCCCTTCATCAATTTTCCTGCTCCTCGGATGCTGCCTGAGCTGCTGTGCTTTTCCAGCACCACTCTAATCTTGACTCTAATCTCCAGCATCTGTAGTACCCACTTTCACCTAAATACTATTTAATGACAAGCTTTTCTTAAAATTTAAATCAAAAGCAATGTCAAAATAAAATCTTTAAATTTATGATTTTGTCTATAATTTTCCACAAGAAAATAAAGATTGCAGCTCATAAATGATGATAATTTTATACTTGATCAAAAATAAAACCATTAATGTGTTTTAGTACTATGCTTCACCTAAACAGAGCTGCTGAGTACATTGTTAAAATTATAAAACCAGTGAAATAATGGAGATCAAATCAGTGAAACGGAAGGATGGAAATCAGCTTAGCTCCCTCTCAATTTACAGGCACAGATATCTATTTAGAGAAAAACGCTCAATTAAACAAGTTACAAAATTGCACTCTTTTCAACTCAAACATGACAAAACGAGTTCTGTGTAAGCATTAAGCAATTAAGTGAGCTCGCTCAGCAACGTCATTCCTTAATCACATGCTGAGATTTAGGTCAAATGTTTATCAGCTTCTGCACATAATTGTGGTCCCAGAAAGTAAAGGGAAAAACTGTGTCATCAAGAAACAATCAAAAAATGACAACCGTTCGCAGGAGAATGCACAGCAAGAGAGATTAAATGAAAGCAAACAGAAAATACATATGGTCAATAAAGTTCTTTTGTAGGTCACTGGTTTTCACTCACATTTAAGTTTTATGATTTAAAACACAAGATTTAATTGAAATTATACTCCGCATCAATCAAATGATTGCCCTTACTTTTCACGTCATCCTTCAGAGCTTTTACTGCATTTGTTTCTTTGCTGCCTTCACCAAGATTTTGCTCAAAGACCTTCATCAGAACAATTAGATCATCTTCACTGAGAACAATCTGAAACAGGAAAACAAGTAGCGAAACAGTACAGCAAATACAAAACATTTTGCTCATAAATACTAATTGCAATCATGCCTCTTCTAGCGTAAATTTTGGGAAGCAAAGTTTGCTCCTGCCCTGCCAGACATTAAAAATAAAAGTTTAAGAAACAGAGGTAGGATTAGGCCATTCATCCCACGAGTGAGGCCTGTATTTCAACAAGGTCACGGCTGATCTGGCCATGGTCTTACCCCCACTATCTGGCCTGCTTCCCAATTATCTTAAACTCCCTTGTCAGTCAAAAATCTAATTTAGTCTTGGAAATATTCACCGACCCAGCCTCCTCTGATATTTGCAGGTAGAAAGGTCAATAAATATAAAACAACTCTTGTGCAGGAAAGTTTGACATGGAATATTGCACACCCTGTAAGACACCTACCTGATTTTATTGATAGTATCATCAGATGGGTCTGGTCACCAGTAACCAGAACCCGGCCCACACCACATTTTTCTCTCCAGTCATGCTAAAACATTGAGAGAAGTCTGAACCAATGATTTATTGAGTGCACAATTTTGGACATGACATTACAGAAAGGATGTCAAGGCAAAGAAGAGGTTCACTGCAATCAGAATTGGGATGAAGATCTTTAGTTGTACAGAAAAACCAGAAATATTGGCACCTTTCTGTTTAGGGCAGAGAAGGTTAAGGAGGGGAATGACAGAGAAGTGCAACCTTCTGACATTTTTTGACACTGGGGGGAATCTCCCTTCATCACCTGGGAAAGGACAACCAGAGGTCATGGATTTAAAACAGCCCTGACGAGAACTACAGGGAAAATGAGGTTTTCACCACCAGACAGAGCATGGTTAAAATCCAGAGCACATTACCTGAAAAAGAGTGGTAGTAACCGATCTCAAGGAACATCTAAAATGGCACTATGCAAAATATCCTACTTAGAACAAGCATGAAAATGAAATACCATAAAACATGCTATTACCCACATTCATGGTCTTTAAATCTCCTTTGATTTCCACATTTGGAATTTTGAAGTACCAGGCTGCTGACAAATTTCTTTGCACAGTGAGTTGTAAGTTGGTGGGCTGCAGCATTTGAATGTCAAGTTGAGATGAACTGGTGTGCAAGACAGTCCTGATTGAAAAAGATGGCTGAATTAATCCAGGGCAGAGTAGAGCTCTTTATGTAATGATATTACACTAAAAAGATAATTCCTTTAATTTGTCTAACTAAAAAATGGCTTTAAATCTTTAATTTAAAAATCTACATCGAATGTCAGAGTTCTAAGTTGAGGGGGAGGGTGTCGGGAATTGATCCTTCCACCCAATTTTTGCCCAAAAGTTTCCTAACATTTCTTTGCCCTACAGTTCAATACTATTGTTATCATCTAAATTCAATTCCTCACCCCCTTGTGTGAAAGCAGACAGTGACCTACATACTCAATCCTGGCAAAGGAAATATTACAGTTAAACTCCTGGCAGTGCAGAGTTCAATCTGACATGACCACTTCACCACCCCTCTCAACCCTAACTCCACTCCTGCCTTGGTTCATGTGCTGCCGATCTCCTCATCCATGCCTTTGTTTCTCAACCTGACTATTCCAATGCATTCCTAGCTGGCCTTCCAATTTCAACAAACTCAAAAGTTATCCAAATGTCTGCTGCTCACATCCCAACTTGGGCAAATTCCTGTTGACCTTTGCGCCCACTGATCTACACTGGCTCCCAGATGAGCCATGTCTGAATTTTAAAAGTTCCCTCCATGGCCTCTGCCCTCCATATCTTTGACACCAGTCCTCCCCCTGGAAACTCCATGTTCTTTTACTCCTGGCCTCTTTAGAATCGCTGATTTTATTTGATCCACCACCAGTGGCTATAATTACAGCTGCCAAGGTCCTGCACTTTGGAATTCCTTCCCTAACCCCTCTGCTTCTCTGAAATGGTCTCCTCCTTCAAGATGAATCATGAAAACTATATTTGACTCCACTTTTTACACCTGCTTCATGGCTCAATGTCAAAATACCATGAAGTACCGTGGGATATTTAAATAAGTTAAAACTTTCACACATCCAAGTTCTTCACATTTCTGAATAACTATCAACAATAGAAACTCCAGATTACTCTCCCTCTCCTTGGCAACGTGTCACAAAAGCTCAGTGCCAACATGCTGCTCATCTTTTTCCAGCTCCTCAATGGAGGGATCAAATTTCCAACAGGGGATTTTCAGGTTTTCACAAATGTCAGTTGACTCCCTTCCCAAAGAAATCATCAGGAAAAGATCAAAGCACTTGAAAATGTGGTCTAAATGGGCAAGTTGAATACAAAAATAATTTAGTGCAAATACCAGAGGGGTTCTCAGCTCCTCTATTCTGTTCCAGACTTCTACTTAATCGTGACTCATCTTAAGGAGAATCACCACAATGGCCAATGGAAAATTATTACAAATCCCAGGAAAGTTAACTTATTGCTCATTTATGAAAATAGTGCTTCATAATGTGAAATTCAACATAGAATATAACCATTAAATGCAATGGAATTACTAAATTATTGGTTAACAGTCCAGTGCAATTTATTTATTAGGCAGATTTTGAGCTAAAGGCAGATGCATCAAACTCACTGGACTACAAGATGCAAAAATTTAACTTTACCTCGAAAGTTTTAGCTGTGTTAGATGAACATCCATGACGTCCAATACAGGTGGTAACGAGAACCCCTCATCTGGGATCAAAGTGAATCTATTTTGTACAGTAATCAAACCCAAATCTGCCATAATCGCATTCATGGAGATGGAGGACTCTGGGATGATAATAACCGGAGCTTTCAAGTATATGTCCATTGCCAGTCGGAAACTCTTCTGGGCAAAATCCTTGACGCTGGAAGCTGCTTTTTCTGCAGCCTGGGCTGTTGCTGCACTTAATGCTTCCTTTGCTGCTTGGAAGTTGTCAAAGAAGTTCTACAGTAAACAGTTAACAACAGTTCATCTGTACTCAAGCTGTGGTCATTTTTCATTAAAAATATTAGAAAAACAATTTCCCTTAAGCAACTTTAAGTCAGTGCATTGGAGTAGAGATATATGAAACTTTCCCACGAGAAATGGTTGAAGCATTTAAGGGAAAACATACAAAACCATAAAACATGAAAGCAGATGCAGACCATTCAGCCCATCGAGTCTGCTCTGCCAATCAATAAAGTAATGGCTGAGCTAAAAATCCTCAACTCCACTTTCCGGCATCTTCCCCAAAACCTCTCATTCTTTCTCAAATTAAAAATCTGCCTCCCTTAAGTTTGAAATCACTACATAATCCAACCTCAACAGCCTTCTGTAGTAAAGCATTCCACAATTTTATTACCCTCAGAGTAGAAATTCCTCATCTCTGCCTTTAATGTGTGATCCCTTAGTCTGAAACCAAACCTTCTGGTGTTAGAGGAGAAAGTGAGGACTGCAGATGCTGGAGATCAGAGCTGAAAATGTGTTGCTGGAAAAGCGCAGCAGGTCAGGCAGCATCCAAGGAGCAGGAGAATCGACGTTTCGGGCATAAGCCCTTCTTCTGGTGTTAGGCCCTCCTATACCTACCCTGTCAACTTCCCCCAAGAGTCATATGTTTCACCAAGATCACCAATCATTCTTCAATATTTCAGTGAGTAATAGCTCAAACTACTCAAACACTCAAAGCTTCAATGAGGAAAAAGGAACGTGGCCAAGATGGAGCGTAATCACATAAAAGGCCAGGAACAGAACTAGGCCATTCGAGGTCATAGCCGATCTCGAATACCGCAATGGCATTCTCACATTATCCTCATACCCCTTGACATCATGAATATCTAGAGAGCTATCAATCTCTGTATTGGTCATACATACTGGTAAATTATCAACTGGGTGGGCTGAATGGTCTGATTCTGTGTCATATATTCTATTTAATCTTCTACTTGAAAAAACATAATTTGCAGTTACCAAGATCCCAGTCGCGACTACAAGATCCAATTTGGTTCAACCAGTGAAAAAGAATTAGTCTAAGAATCAAAATCAGAAAATTACAGGCTGCAGAGCCAATTAATGGAAAATCACAGCCAGAAAACAGAACTACGTATTCACATGTTGCCAACCTTCTCAAACTCCTTTGTACATCAGTGGTGTGCGTGCAGATTCTCACCCGAAAACAAGCAGTACTTTCCAGTCCGCATGATTCCCTGAACAAGCCAATTAAACCAACCCACAAACACAGTACTTTAAGCAATTAAAGTGTGACCATAAAGGTGGTAAAATCCAGTCTGTCTGGAGTGGTGATGAGAAACCACATTCAAACTAATAATCTTTAGCCTTCAAAAGGACACACCACCTGCACTGTGGGATCATCATTATACATGAGGTATTTCATAATATAAAGCTCCTGCCCATAGCAAAGTAGTTCACCTGCTGACTTAGCTTAAGCAGCGACAAAGTTAATTTTCCATTTAAAAACCTAAATAAACCAAGTAAATCTTGTCGGTGATTTGAAACAATTCTATAACCTCATTTTTGCTAAACTGGAAACAAAATTTAAGATGGTATCAATAACAGGTCCTCAATACTATACACATAAAAACATTGAACTATCCAGCATACTCTTATTCAACTGCAAAAATTAAAATCGTTTCATTCATATAGCAACTTTGCCATCTTTAAGAAACTCCATGGTTCTTCAAAGCTACATGATTACTTCCAGCAAACACTCACTAGTTCTGGAGGCAAACATGCAGGAAATTTCCACACAGCAAAACATCACAACAACAAATGGTGGTTCCTAGAAAGATCTTCATATTATTCGGGAGGGTTTAAAATTAGAGTGGCAGGGGCTAAAAACCAAAGCAGCTCAGCATGCGGAGGGATTGGGTGGGGGGTGGGGGCGGGGGAGGAAAGGAGGTAGATGACAGGATCTGCAAGTTCAAGGAAATAGCTGATATGCAGCAGGTGGTGAATGGTACATGCAAAGAGCCGGCACAGAAACAATAGGGAACGTGTTCTCCATCCCTGCTATAACCAATCTCTAATTGGAAATGAAGCAAGCAAACACCAAATCATTAATTCATTCTTTCAGCCAAAAGGCAGCTCCTTAGTTAACTGTCTCATGTTTCATCCTGAGCCATTTCCTAAATAGTTTTTACCATTAGTGTTGGTTTACCTTTCTACTCTCAAGAACAGAGAGGGGAAGCAGGTCCCAAATTTGCTTCACCTAGAACAGGGATCAAACCTGGCCTGTTGTTAGTCTGAGTCACATGCTAGCCATCAAGCAAACTGAGATAACTGGCCCCCTATACGAAGTCATCCTAACTGCTAGCTACATCTCAACTACTAATGCAATGACGAAGTACAAAAACGTATCCCCTATTATTCATTCATTCCAAATATTCCACCCCCAACTCTGCATTCCTTCATATATGAACAATGCAGCAAGTGACATCAGCACAATCCATGTTATTCCATGACTGGGATCAGGTGTATGACATACATCAGGTCAACACACAAGAACAGAAAATAGTAACTTCAAAAATCAAGAAAAGGTGTTCTGGAGAAAATAAATTGGTCGGATGGGGTTGCTATGAGGAAAGTTGCTTTTACACAAAAACTCCAGCTTAAAAATATGAAAAATGATATTAACAAAGGTGGTGTGTTAAATTTGTATTGATCAGTACATTCAAACCGACTTTAAACAATGGACTTACCAATAATGACATAATAAATTTATGGAGATATATAATCTGAATACAGCCAACTCGTAATGTGATTTTGCCATCGACCTTCGACATATCAACATAGGTCTCATCATCAAAAGCATTTGGATAAAAGGTTATATTAAAGCTGAACACTTCATTTCCAACAATGGAGACAGCCTTGAAAAGGAGAAATGACAGTTAATTGAAAATAAACACGGCACTAAAATATTTTCTATTTTCCAACAAATAGACCTTACAAATAACTTCAGTGTGCACAGGTAGAGATTGCTATCATTTCCTGAAAAACAGCACTCTCGCATGTTAATTCAGGTACTCACCCAAAGGTAACTTCAGCAAATCTAGCAAAGCAGCAGCTTTGTAGTACCACAGCAGCTTCAGGATAAGAGGTTGCAGAATTAAACGAGCGGGAAGGAGAAATTGTTTCTCTCAAAGGGCCATGAATCTGTCAAATTCACCATCCAGAATGTGGTGGATGCCAGAACATTGAGTGAATTTAAGGAGGAGATAGATAGATTTTTAATTAACATCGGGTTGATGGGTTTATGAAAAGTGGTCAAGAAAGTGGACTTGAGATCAAGAGGAGATCAGCCATAACATATTGAATGGCACAGCAAGCCCAAGGGGATCAATGCCCCTCGGATGCTGCCTGACCTGCTGTGCTTTTCTAGCACCACTCTAATCTGGACTCTGGTTTCCAACATCTGCAGTCCTCACTTTTGCCTGGATCCATGCCTATACCTGCTCCTAATTCTTCTTGGGTTCTAATGGAGCATTCTATCATTGGCCAAGAGCTCAGATTCAGGGCTTATCTGAGGACTCTATGTCAAAATGTGGCCAACCAGAACCATGTGCTAGCTGCAATGCAACTGCCTTTCACATTGAAGGACTCCACGCTTACATTCTTACCATGAACAAATATCATCCTCATTTCAAGGGACTATCAGAGGAAGAGGGAAAGACAGAAATCTAGAAAAGCACCTTTTTATGTAACGTATTTGAATCAACATCGGTAACAACGATATCCCGGAGTCTGGCAGAGACTTCCATCCGCTTTGACTGGATTGAAGCGGACGCATCCAAACCTGCATGATTAAACAAACCATTCATAAATTATTACAATGATGTTTATTTAACTGAAATTAGGTTAATAAAGTGGGAATCGCATGGGTTTGTTAGGCACACTTTTTACGATACATTTCAAACCTTCTATTAACACCACATAATGGGAAGATATAAACACAGACCAGAAAGGCTAGGACTTCTTTCACTGCAGCGTAGGAGATGAGGGGTGATCTTAAAGACGTTTATAAAATCATGACAGGCATGGATAGGGTGAATGACAAGGGTCTTTTCCCTAGGTTAGGCGAGTTCAAAACTAGGGTGAATTTATTTTTAAGATAAAAGGAGAAAAATTTGAAAATGACATGAGGGACAGCTTTTTAAGAGTGTAGTTGGTGTGTGGAATGAACTGAGCGCAAGTGATGGATGCAGTTACATTGTTTAATAGACATTTGAATAAGTACATAAATAGAAAATGTTTGGAGGGATATGGGCCAAGTGCAGGCAGATGGGACTAGTTTAGTTTAGGAACATGGTCAGCATGGACTGGTTGGACCAAAAAGGGTCTCTTTCCATGTGGTATGATTCAATGGCTTGAAGTGCATAATGTAAAGATATTGAATTTATATAGCCCCTTAATACATTTACATATCTGTGATGTCACCAAGTGCACCCGATTTTTTTTTTCCAGGACTGGAAAAAGTAGTGAAGTGTACTGATGAAAGCTGGGGCAGCACAGTGGCTCAGTGGTTAGCAATGCTGCCTCACAGCGCCAGGAATGCCGGCTAGCCTCCAACCTCAGGCAACTATCTGCGTGGAGTTTGCACATTTGCCCTGTGTCTGCGTGGGTTTTCTCTGGTGCTCCAGTTTCCTCTCACAGACCAAAGATGTGCAGGCTGTTTGCATGAGGCATGGGAAGTGTAGGTTTACAGGGACAGGGTTACGTGGCGAGTCTGGGTGGGATCTCAATGGGCCGAATAGCCTGTTTCCATGCTGAAGGGATTCTTTTAAAAAAAAATTCTCAGTCAGTAAAATCACCTTTTCTTTTGCATATTTAACAAGTAGGTGCAACAAATTCTCAGCATGTTAATTATTTCACATAGCTAGAATTTTAAACTCATTTACATCTTGAGTCATTTGGGAATTCAGAATGTGAACATTATACAAGAGAGAGATGCTGCCAAAGCTGTTTGCCTGGCACTCCTCAGGGCAAATGCAAGAATACCAAGTTTCAAATGATCATAATTTATACTGCAGGAGAAAAGGGTAGTTGGCAAGGCAACTCAGTGGTTGAGATACCACCATGGATAAAGGAACAAGAAACTCAAACTAACATTTCCAACCTTCAAGGTGATTCTGAGATTAGGAAGCAATCTTGGGAATAGCTAACACCATTGCAGGGTGTTGGAACTGCTGCAATGATATTAGGTACAGTGGTCCTGGTTTTTAACTCAGCCAAGGTTAAGGAATAACAACAGTCAGGATGGCATTACTTGGAAGGGAATTTACAAGCAGTCGTGTTCCTATCTGCTGCTTTTGTCCTAAGTGGGTTTGGGAAGTGCTCCTAAAATAGTCTTGACAAGTTGTGTTTGACAAGTTGCCAGACCATGGCAACACGACGCCTGGAGGAAGAGTGCCTCATCTTCCGCCTAGAAAACCTCCAACCACAAGGGAGGGATGCAGATTTCTCCAGCTTTCTCATTTCCCCTCCACCCACCTTATCTCAGTCCCAACCCTCTGACTCAGCACCGCCTTCCTGACCTGCAAAGTTCTTCCCGACCTCTCCGCCCCCACCCCCTCTCCGGCCTATCATCCTCACCTTAACCTCCTCTCACCTATCGCTTTCCCAGCGCCCCTCCCCCAAGTCTCTCCTCCCTACCTTTTATCTTAGCCTGCTTGGCACACCCTCCTCATTCCTGAAGAAGGGCTTATGCCCGAAACATCGATTCACCTGCTCCTTTGATGCTGCCTGACCTGCTGCGCTTTTCCAGCAACCCATTTTTCAGCTCTGATCTCCAGCATCTGCAGTCCTCACTTTCTCCAAATTGTGTTTATTAAAGGATACATAATGCCAAACCCTACGTGGCAACAGTGCATTTTAAGGTGATGAAAGGGAAGGTAATTGAGAAGGCTGCTGAAGTTTCCAATCATTTATTTCTTCTTGCATGGGATATGGTTACTGCTGACAAGGCAGCATTTGTTGTCCATCCCTAATTGCCCTTAAACTGAGTGACTGGCTAGGCCATTACAGAAAGCAGTTAAGAATAAAACACATTGCTGTTGATCTGGAGCCACATGTCGCCAAACCAAGTAAAGCAGTCAGATTTCATTTGTGAAAGGGCCTTAGTGAACTGAATGATTCCATTTCAAACAATCAATTTATCATCACAACGTTGTGGTTCTGTTTGCCGAGCTGGTAATTTGTGTTGCAAACGTTTCGTCCCCTGTATACGTGACAGAACCACAACAACGAACACCCGAGCTACAAATCTTCTCCCAAACTTTTATCATCACAACAGATACTAACTTTTAATTGCAATTTACTCAGAATCCCTACAGTGTGGAAACAGGCTCTTCGGCCCAACATGTCCACACTGACCTTCCAAAGAGTATCCACCCAAATCTATTACTCTGCATTTACCCACGATGAATGCACTTAACCAACACATCCCGGAACACGGCGGGGACAACGTGCAAACTCCACACAGTCATCAGAGGCTGGGATCGAACCCAGGTCCCTGGCACTGAGACACAGCAGTGCTAACCATTGAGCCACCATACTCATTGAATTTGAATGCCGTTAGCTGCTGTGGTGGGATTAGGACCCACGTCTCCACATCATTAGCCTGGATTATTAGTCCAGTGACATTACTATCACATCACCACCTCCAATTAACCCATTTGACGTAGGGAAAATAGTCATGTTTTAGTCCGAGTGGCGCACATACATGACAAAACATTTCACGTATATAAAATATTCTTAGGACAAGCTGTTTCTAAACATCATCTGCCTTTCAATGTAAAACAAAAGCTGACATAGGCCATTCTGTCCTTGATATCAGTTCATACACTATGTAAGATCTTTGTTAATTTTCTACCTCAAATCCAAACATCATGGCTGTTAAATCCACAGAGGAAATTTGAATGGCGAAGAATAAATAATAGATAATAATGTTAGTTCTCATTAAATCTATGTCTTACCTTGTACTCTAATGTCTGCAATACTGCACTTTTCATCACAAACAGCTACATTAAACGCATTCATCACTGCAAACATCTTGAAAGCAACCAGGTCAGCATCCTTTGAGCTTTTCAAAACTGCCAGAAAGAGTGCAACAAACTCAGATGCTTTTTTTCGTTACATCAAGCAATCAAGAAAAATACTTCAAATCAAAAGCTATTTCTTCTTAAAGTACTGTTTGGGAATAGGTAAACAGTTTATTTATAGATATTAGTGATTTGACTTTATGCTGTGTTCCAGTCACAGGATGAAAGCATGATTTCAGAGATAATACATAGCAGCCATGAAAAATAAGGGTGTGTGTAAAAGGATGGTTAGACTGTTTAAGGGATACAGAGGTATCCCTGCAGGTGATAAAAGTCAGATTTACTGTTCTGCAGGTGGTACAGTAGGTTGTTTGACAGGCTGTAATTATGGATTGTCCTTAATACCAACTTGACTGCAGACAAAAACAGCCACACAGTAAAGAAACAAGAATTCCATGGTTCAACACTACAAATAGATACAAACCTCGTAAAGAGCTGAAAATAAAAGGTGGGAGAAAGAAAATTTATATTTGCTCCTGTAACAAACAGAAATAATTGAGCAGTATCAGTTAACATTACTTACATATTTTAAAGTATTCATAATCCCTCCTTGGACAACACTGCAAAATAAAACTTAAGTTCCCTGTCATGATTTGGAGATGCCGGTTTTGTACTCGGGTGTACAAAGTTAAAAATCACACAACACCAGGTTATAGTCCAACAGGTTTAATTGGAAACAGTACCTTCTGGAGCGCTGCTCCTTCATCAGGTGGTTGTACCCACCTGATGAAGGAGCAGCCTTCCAAAAGCTAGTGCTTCCAATTAAAGCTGTTAGACTATAACCTGGTGTTGTGTGATTTTAACTACGTTCCCTGTGATAGCGAATGTTGGTTTGATTTGCACATGGACACAGAACCTTTTATGGGCTGACCTCTCAACATATTGAACATGCATCAACTGAGATATCAGCAGGAATAAAGAAAAATAATGCCAATACATTTCTAAGCCTGAAAACGTCAACCCCAATCAGGGGACTGTCTACCTCGTAACAATTTTTCCTGTGGTTTCTTTTTGAAGTTGCGCGTAGGCTTGCACTGCACAAGCAAATAGATCATAGGATCTGCACAGTGTGGAAGATGGCCGTTTGGGCCATCAGCTCCGCACCAACCCTCAGAATAGTATTCTGCCCAACCTGACACCCCCTGCCCTATCCCTGTAACCCTGCATCTCCCATGGCTAACCCACCCTAGCTTACACATATCTGGACAATTTCCCATGGTCAATCTACCTAACCTGCGCATCTTTGGATTTTGAGAGGAAACTGGAGCACCTGGCTGAAACCCACGCAGACATAGGGAGAATGTGCAAACTCCACGCAGACAGTCGCTCCAAGATGGAATCGAATCCAGGCCTCTGGCGCTGTGAAGCAGCATTGCTAACCACTGAGCCACCATGCCACCCTTGCAGGTATTTGAATACCGAGGCTAAATTAACTGGTACATCAGCTAGTGCACCCTGGAGAACATAAGAAATATGAGGACTAGATCCTTCAGCCTGTTAATACTGCTATATCATTCAACAGGATCACAATTTCAAGATTCAACTTTACTTCCACACTACTACTTATCCTTGCATTCCGAGGGATCAAAAATCTGAGTATCTCAGTTTTTAAAATATTCAACCAAGTTACACCCTCAGCCCTCTTTGATACTAAACTAAAAAGTTCACAAACCTCTGAGCATAAAAAAATTTCTCATTTCCCTTATCCAAAGTGATCAATCCCTTCTTGTGAAACAGTCTCTGATGCTCTAGTTTCCCCAGACAGTGAAATAAACCTCTCGTTATGTAGCTTGTCAAACCCCTTCATAACCTTAAACAAAAACAGATATTGCTGATGAAACTCAGCAGGTCTGATTGCATCTGTGGGAAGAAAGCAGAGTTAAGGAGGTAGAGTGTCACTGGACTCTAAACATTAACTCTGATTTCTTCCCATAGCTGCTGCTAGACCTGCTGAGTTTTGCCAGTTCTTGAAGATCTCCAGCTTCCACAGTTCTTTGTTTTATTTTCCATTTCATAACTTTGAATATTTCAATGGGATCACCTTTACCGTCTATGCACTATGGTCATGTATCATTGTATCAAACTTGAAATTGATTGGTCACAACATCAGTAACTGGAGAAAATGCCAGCCAAATGAATATATTTTTGTCACACAAGAGCTTACCTCATGATGAGTCAGGATTAGGCAAGAACAAAACATTGTTAGCAAAGTTGTTGTTTCCTTTAATTAGATAATGATGCATAAACCATCTCAGTGAAACCAAATTCAAAAATTTGCTTCAAGCACAAATTACAGTGTAAACTTGAAAATATCTCCTCAAAGCTATCATGTTTTCGAAACCCTCTCAGTAAAGTGGGTATGGAGGAGGCTGAAACAACAAATCTATTCAATTTACAATGTGACACATAATACAAACATCTCCAAGCAACTGCAAGAAAAACTGCTAATGAAGTCACTTGAGGAAGAACTAACTTGCATATATACAATTGAAATCAAGAAAGGCAATTCTTGGAAATCTGAAATTTAAAAAAAAAGCAAAGTGCTGGGGAAACTCAGCCGATCTTCCAACATCTAAAGTGATAGAAGCAGAGTTAACATTGAGCCTTCATGAGGTTCTCATTAATATAATTGCAATTACAAGGCGTTTTCAGATCATCTCGGATGCCCAAAGTAGAACAACTTTACTTCCACACTACTACTTATCCTTGCATTCCGAGGGATCAAAAATCTGAGTATCTCAGTTTTTAAAATATTCAACCAAGTTACACCCTCAGCCCTCTTTCTGGGCGGCACGGTGGCACAGTGGTTAGCACTGCTGCCTCACAGTGCCTCAGACCCGGGTTCAATTCCCGCCTCAGGCGACTGACTGTGTGGAGTTTGCACGTTCTCCCCGTGTCTGCGTGGGTTTCATCCGGGTGCTCCGGTTTCCTCCCACAGTCCAAAGATGTGCAGGCCAGGTGAATTGGCCATGCTAAATTGCCCATAGTGTTAGGTAAGGGGTAAATGTAGATGTAGGGGTATGGGTGGGTTACGCTTCGGCGGGGCAGTGTGGACTTGTTGGGCCGAAGGGCCTGTTTCCACACTGTAAGTAATCTAATCTAATCTAAACACATACAAAGAATTACGACTAAAATGCATCCACTGTTAAATAGGGAAACACCTATCATGCTCTCTGTAGCCAACCAGGAATAAAACTAATTGTGGCTACATTGGCACCAGAGTCTAAGACCATACACCAACATTTCATAACTTCCAGATATAAAAAAGTAGAATAAATATTATCTGGTCTTTTTAAAAAGTCACATGTTCTGTTTAGCTAACTGTGATTTGACTCCACTAACATTAACTACTCCAATTCATTAAGAAACAATTCTGACATTAAGTCCTACTAATGCTATGTACCTGTTCTCGATGTAACCCCTTTCTCGAGATCCTCCTCCCGCTTTTGAGCATTTGTTTCACGATCTCGATCAATCGAGCCAGTGTCAGCTGATGGGATAACTACGGTCAGGAAATTGATGGTTGATAGTAAAGCTTTTGTATGCAGAAGAAAGTTAAGTGAAGAAAATGTGACCTGTTGGTAAAACAAAATAATGTCATCCATTCTATATAATTTTACTAGATTTCAGCAGTGTATTTCAATCTAACTTTAAATTGAAAAGATCTAATGTCTATTTCTGCTTTTTATAATTACTTTTGTAATCTATAGATTTTGTATATTATATTCATGTCACTCATTCAGAAATACTAAAAGCCTCCATTTGTGAGAAGTGCATATCTAACACTCAAAAGCTATTATATAGAACCACTAAAATTGCAAAAAATAGAGGAAAGTACATTTACAGCCTCAAGAGGAACGATTTATTTTCAACCCAAGAAAGAATCCGAGAATAAGTTTGGGAAGACACTGAGTGAGGAACAGAAATGAAGATTGAACTGATCTTCAATGGATAGCTTACATATTTTTACATTCATTCATGGGATGTGGTTATCACAGGCTGTGCCAACATTAATTACCCATCCCTAGTTGGCCTCAAGGCAACGGTGGTGAGCTGCCTTCACGAACTGCAGCAATTCATTTGCTGGAGGTTCATGCATAATGTCATTCAGGAGGACTGATGTGGAGGTGCCAGTGTTGAACTGGTGTAGATAAAGATAAGAATCACAACACCGGGTTATACTCCAGCAGATTTATTTGTAAGTACTTTCAAATATAGATATAATCTGGTGTCAAGTGATTTTTAAATGTGGGAGTAAATTCAAGGATTTTGACCTTACAGTGTCACTGGTAATTAGGTGGCTTCCTTGCTGGAGTTTGTACCAGGAGACTTCATGGAGTCTGAAGTCAATGTCATAGTAATCCTCTCCTGACTGTATACAGTAGTGCTGTCTCACTTCCAATAGGTCTGTCCTGCTGGTGGGACGGGACAGGATGGTGATGTTCTTGCCTGTGACATGGCACAATTCCACAAGTATGATTATGTCAATCTGTTGGAGTCGAAAAGTGTGGCACTGGAAAAGCACAGATCAGGAGCATCCGAGCAGCAGGATGGGGCGACATGTCAGGCATACGCCTTTCTTCAGGAATGGGGAGGCGGGGCTGAGAGATAAATAGGACTGTCAATCTGCTGTTTGACTAGTCTGCAAGACAGTTTCCCCAATTTTAGCATATGCCTTCAAATGTAAGCAAGGAGGAGCTGAAAGTAATGGGAAAGAAAGGAGACTCAACACAAACCTTTACTGAGCACAAGCAACTGCAGTAAAGTTCCATCTTATTCTAATATAGATCAGAAATAAGACAAACATGGGCTATACTGGAATCTTCTCTGTACTCAACTCATCGAAATTAGCTTGATTTGCTTAAAAGTTAGGTTTAAATTTGCAGGTGTGCAACTGATAAATCAAAGAACAGATGAGACGTTACAAGAAATAAGAATAATCAGAAACAAAATAAAATGCGAAATTAAAAAAAAGCTTCCTTCTTACTGCAATGATCATTTTACTTTTTAAACGATCTTACCACAGAACGGTTGGCTTCCCATTAAGACCACTGTTCTGTAATTCAGACTGTTCAGTCAAAGGATGCGCAAGTGTGCAGACCCAAAACTGAACATCCATCACCTCTCCAGAGAAAATAGTGACTTGTTTGATATACTCAGAATCCAAGCAGGCAACCATCACATCATACTGCCCCAAGCTGGGAGCAAGACAGCATCTCATCATATGGGGCTAACTTTTGCTAGGCAAATTGTTCAGTGAGTTTAATCTTGAGTACTTTAAACAGTCAACCACTGAAAATATTGTGTTCATGCATGATCAAGGCTTTTTCTTTAAAATACTTCATTGTTAGGGTGTAGGCATCACTGGCAAAACTTGAGTTAGTTATCCATCCCTAGTTATTCACAAGTTACTGCGGGCAGACCCACTTAAACAGCTGAGGTTGACATGAAGCCACACGTACAAAATGGACGGGGAGGGTGTTGAAGGAGTTTGACCTGGTCATGTTCTTGTTAATACAATCATGACAAATCAGTTGTGTTATGATGTGTTAACACATCACATGGTTATGTGAACTCACAGACAATGCATCTATCAACTGGATTGAATAGTGCCAATGTACCAGCTGTACACCACCATTTATATGGAGAGTATTCCATCACATGCCAAACTTGTGCTTTGAAGGTGGCGAGAAATTTTGAGGAGTCATTCACGATAGAACTTCTGTCTTCTGGCCTATTGGCCTATATGCCATGCATGAACTCCTTCCACTAGTTTTCTCTTTAGTTTACTTAACTTCTTTCAAAGTAATGTGTTGCTGGAAAAGCACAGTCAGGCAGCATCTAAGGAGGAGAATCAACATTTCAGGCATAAGCCCTTCATCAGGGATCTGCCCTGAAACGTTGATTCTCCTGCTGCTCAGATGCTGCCTGACCTGCTGTGCTTTCCCAGCAACACACTCTCAACTCTGATCTCCAGCATCTGCAGTCCTCACTTTCTCGTTCTTTCTAAGTAACGGCAATACAACTGAATGACATGGTAAGATGGGTATTTAGTTTCTCTTCTTTGTGAAGAGAAGGTATTTGATGAAGCAGCTAAAAATGTTTATGGCAAAACAGTATACTGAGGAACTCCTACAGTGATGGACAAAAAAGGAGGAGCACGACCTGCAATCATCTTTCTCTTAGTGCTTGCTACAACCACTGGAGACTTCATTTTATTCCTGTTGTTTTGAATTTTACTCTAAATTTGACCTCAAAGCAAAACTCAGTCAAATGGTGTTCGGACGTCAAGAGCGTTCCCTCTTAATTCACCTCGAAAGTTCAACCATTGTATTGATGTTAACCCACGAGTGCTGGGACCAAGTAGCCTTAGTGGAACCCAAGCTCAGCACTAAGCTGATTTTAGATGAATAACTTATTTTCCAGCACACTTCCTGCCATTACGGAATTGTTGATTAAACGGTGAATAGCGAAATAACTTAAGACAGCTTGAATTTAGCCTATTTTTTGTCAGCAGGACACACCTGGGCAATTTTCGACAATCTCATGTGGATGCCAAGGTCGCAGCTGTGCTGAAACATCCTGGTTAGTGAGTGATCGGGAAACTACTGGACCACAGATCTTCAGAACTACAGCCAAGAACTAATTATGGTCCAGATTTTTTTAAGATTAGATTCCCTACAGTGTGAAAACAGACCCTTCAGCCCAACAAGTCCACACCGACCCTTCGAAGACACCCAGTCCTATTTCCCTGTAACTAATGCACCTAACACTACAGGCAATTTAGCCTGGCCAATTCACCTGACCTGCACATCTTTGGACTGTGGGAGGAAACTCACGCAGACACTGGGAGAATGTGCAAACTCCACACAGACAGCCACCCCAGGCTGGAATTAAACCTGGGACACTGGTGCTGTGAGGCAGCAGCGCTAACCACTGAGCCACCATGCCACCCCAGGTCCAATTTTTGTTATATCCATTGCACTATACTTTCCCTGGACATCATGTGAAGTGATTTGATACAGCAGAAGACCAACAGGTGCGATAGTGGGAATCTCAAGAGGAAGTTGAGAAGGGTCAATCACTCACCACCTTTGATAATTACAATTGCATCAGCTTTGAGTTTTGTACTCACGAGACAGGCTTAATCAATGGGGATTTCATGAAAGCTCCTTCTCCCTTAAGATGATTCTCCGGATTGCTGAGGAGTCATTTTGGACTCAAAACATGAAGTCTGTTTCTCGAGCCACAGATTCTACCAGACCTGCTGAGTTTCTCTAGCATTTTGCTTTTATCCCTGGTACTAACCCTGGCTTACTACATGCTTCATAGAACCAGCAATGGATGCCTGCCTTAAGGGTGACAGATGAGTGAGGGAACACAATTCACCTGCTGCTGTTGACCCACAGTGCCCCAAATAAGATGCCCAATTTTGAGCTTCAAACTTGTCTGTGATACAGGGTGCGTGTGTGTCTGGTTAAAAGATATCATTCTGTGAATTACATCAGATTATTGCTCAACTAATACACAGGATAGCTCTCTCAGCTTTGGCATAAGACTCCCAGTGTTAATGAGGAAGATTCTGTACGGTCAAATGAATTTTATGAGACTCCATTATCTTGTTCGAATTTGTTCCTTATGTAAAAGGAATTTCATTTTCACAAGTACAATTTAAAATTAACAATATTGTAATGCAAGATCACAGGCTGAAAGGCTTGTTGGAACCCTTCATTAATCAAAATATTTGCTTCAGTTCAAGTGGAATTATGTCCAATGTTGTTCTTTAAATCATAAACCTCAAAAGAAATTCTCCACAAACTGTATGCAACAAACAAATGACAACAAAATGCGAGCAGTCAAAGGGCCTGTTTCCACACTGTAGGGAATCTAATCTAATCTAAAAATCTCCAAACTGTAATAACTAAGCCTTACAATGGTATTTCAGAGATCACTTGGGTACTGATTAATACTGAGCCATGTACTCTTTCCAGTTTTTAACACATGGTTGAACAAACAACACTTTAACTTGCAATACCTTATCATTTTCTGTGAGAACATAGATACCTATGTAATTTGAATAAATGGCGTAGAGGAGATGAAGGGGAACACACCGGATAACTGTTGCTTCTCTATTGCAATGCAAGCAGCCATTCCCATCTTCATTTTAATTCAACAGCATAAAATTCTCCACCGAATCAAGTCAACATTTGGGACTTTTAAATAGAAGGAAACAAGGTATAAGGTGGGATATTTCAGAATTTACATTGTGGGCCAAAGGGCTTGTTTCTGTGTTGTACTGTTCCATGTTCTTAATTGAAGTGCAAACAAACTTTGCTGGAAGGACAGGGCTGCAACTGCCAAGGGTTGAAAAATTACAAACTATTTTTCCTCTTAAGAACAGGTTTTTTTTTAATGTAACTGCAGTCACAGACAGCAAACGTCATCATTCTGCAAAAAAAGTAGGCCAAACTCCATTACTTTGTGAGTTCATAGAAAAATTATCTCATCCTGCACTGTGTTGTTCTAAGATTCTGCCTTCAGTATTATCAGATTAAATACTCTCCCCCCTCTCTATGGTCTACTAATTTTCACAAACCATACAAAAGGAACAGTATTTTATCTGGTTATTGAGCTCATGTCACAAATGTATTTCATACAGAAACGTAAATATCATCCCTGAACACTAAATTAACGTAAATTATTATGTTATTGTAGTGAATTCAACCAATATTCAAACTTGACCTACAAATAACATGCAATATTAAACAGATTACACTTAAATGTGGGTCAAGAAACTAGGACAAAAGCTTTTCAAAAATCCTTAAATACTTGAATCATACGCAACTGAAAAAATGAAATGTACTGACATTTACATTTTTAAAAATATTGTATGAGTCAGTTTTGACAGTTCATTGTATCCGAGCAAAATCCATTTTCTTGTGAAAAGCTCATTAACCTAGATTTCAAAGTGTTCGTCATTTTTTTCAAATTAAGTAACAAATTTTATGAAGAAGTTTTTAATCAAACCAGTCTTCTTCAGCTGGCCATCATGCTGCTGAGGTAAAACAATAATTGCTTACCTTCAGCATTTGTTCAGTGTTGTTGTAATTACTTTTAAAATGTGGTCCATTTTTATCAGCCTGCAAAACAACATTTTTACAAGTTAATTCCACTTCAGTACTGACATAATAAACAGCAAATACTGATTACCACCCTTCCTTACGATAATGATAAAGACTTGCAGTAACATAGCCTTTTTCACAAACATCAGACTTCCAACAAGAGCTTCAGCCCATGAAGTAGCTATTGCCACTTTTGTAAATAATGTTGGATATAATTTACAACTCCTACAAACAGCAATGTGATAATGATCCAAACTGCTGTTGTTGGTGTTTGAGGCAGGACATTGGCCAGAACTCCCCTCTTCTTCTTCCAAATAGTGGAATGGAATTTTGCTCATTCGTGGAAGTTGGCAGGTGGGACTTTGGCTTAACTTTTCAATAAGAAGTCAGCACCCCCAACAAAGTACCACTCTATCAGTAGTGCACACAAGTGTCAAGCTTTCATTAGGGGCAGCACAGTGACTCAGTACTTAGTACTGCTGCCTCACAGCGCCAGGGACCCGGGTTCGATTCCAGCCTTAGGTGACTGTTCTCCCCATGTCTGTGTGGGTTTACTCCTACAATCCAAAGATGTACAGGTTAGGTGGATTGGCCATGCTAAATTGCCCCATAGTGTTCAGGGACGTGTAGGCTAAGTGTATTAGTCAGGGGTAATGTAAAATAATGGGTTAGGGGCATGGGTCTGGGTGGGTTACTCTTCAGAGGGTCATTGTGGACTTGATGGGCCCAACGGCCTTGTTTTCACACTGTGAGGATTCGATGATGATTTTAATTACAAAATCAGAAGTTGTTGGAAAAGCTCAAGTCTGGTAGCATCTGTGGCGAGAAACTAGAGCTAACATTTCAGGTCCAGTCACCCTCAGAACTGACTGTCGAGCCAGTCCAGCAATTTCTAATTTTGCTTCTAATTTATAGCATCTGCTGTTCTTTCAGTTTTTACTTTGTCATGCTTTGATTTTGGTTTGCAGCCTTAAACCCAGAACCTTGTCATTCAGGTTAGAATGCCACAAAATGAGCTACAACCGATAGCACGTATAAAGAAAATACTTCTAACTCATTGGAACCGTTGATATCTATGTTTTATCTTTAGGATATATTTAGAGAAACCTTAATGTATTCCACTTTCAGAAGATCGGAACCTGGCGTATCTGCACAGCTTATCAAGTCTAACTTCTGATTTTGGGCATCTGGAAAACACAAAGTCATGAAATCCAGTTTTAGCACATCTCACTCAAAGATGTCTCAGGATTAAAGCATCAATGATTGATGTAAGAGAAAGCTGTGGGTGCTTATCCAAAACCTCCAAAACCACATGTTTTCTCACCAATTAAACCGCATGTAAAATTCATCTAATATTGGTTCTTAACAGGTCCCAAATCGATCAGAGTAGTTTTTTCAAACTCAACATGATTTCCATCTTACTTCCTCACTTTAGTTTGTTAAAAACATTACAAGTTACCAACTTGGAGAAATAATTAAATGCTAGAACTACCCACAAAATAATGATGGCAAAAGATAGCACTCTCTCCAACTAGTGCAGGTTAAACTCAGCTCCACAGCCAGAAACATCATTTGGGTTTTGGGAATTCCAGACCTCTTAGCACGGAATACATTGCAGAGCTTGTGATTTTGAAAGTTTTCCAACACAACTAGAGAAGCTAGAGCACACCACAATTCGCATTATGGAACCGCTAAACAGAATTGCTCAGCATTATCAGGATGACAACACGGATGAGTAACTTCGAACCAGATACCAACAGTTTTTGAACTTTAAACAAGTCAAGATGTCTGGGGACTCTGCAGGGAAAGTGTGGTTAAAGTCAAAAGATCAGTTATGATCACATTGAATCAGGAAATGGTTATGAAGGGCTGATTGGCCCACTCCTGCTCAGATTTTTTCCATCAATTATGTGGAAACATTTGAGATATTAAAACGATTGCTGGAAGGCCATTATGACCCCATTCATGATCATGACTTATTATTTTGCAATATAGAAGTTAGGGTGGGAAACCACTGAACATATTCACACAATGTACTTTGAACAAAAGACGACAAGTTTATAGAAAAAAGGGAGAGAAAAAAAAAGGGAGAGAAAAAAAAGGAGAGAGAGAAAAAAAAAGGGAGAGGAAAAAAAAAAGGGAGAGAACTTGACAACTTGGGACGATCAAATCATAAACAGGGAAAAGATAGATTAAGACTTATTTCCCAGCAATATCCTTGACAGATACTCCACCTCAGTGAGGTATTATTCCTGTCTTCAGTTGTCTAAGAATTTAGAGAATGATGAGGTTGCAAGCATTTCCTTTCAGCAAATTTCTGCCCATTTCCTGAATGTGATTCTCCCTATACTCTCAGAGACACATTTAGAAAAATCAATGAGTTAGCCTACATCAATGAGTTCTGAGAAAAACATTAGAGCTTTTTCCAGTTACTTATAAGCAGTTAAAAGAGCGAAGCAGCACAACTGCTGGTGTGAATCTTTTCTTTTGAACTAAACCTGATCCTGTCCTTTTTTTTTGCTCTGGGTCATAAAATCTCAACTGAGTAAACATGACTTGGAGATGCCGGAGTCGGACTGGGGTGTACAAAGTTAAAAATCACACAACACCAGGTTATAGTCCAACAGGTTTAATTAGAAGCACACTCGCTTTCAGAGCACCGCTTCTTCATCAGGTGGTTGTCCACAACCACCTGATGAAGGAGTTGCGCTCCTAAAGCTAGTGTACTTCCAATTAAACCTGTTGGACTATAACCTGGTGTTGTGTGAATTTCAACTGAGTAAACACTTCAACAACTCCCTCACCAGGCATTTACCCAAGTGCTTTGTTGAAAAGCTGCTTTGACCCAATGCTTACAAACGTTTCTGGCCTTGAAATAAAGACACTTCCACAAAATTAAAAACCAAGCACCCATTTATCTCTACTTTAGAACTGAAGTTTGCAAATAAAAATAATAAGTTAGTAACTTACAGCACACCTTGTTGGGGTAGTTAATTATGTGCTTCCTCTGGCAAGTAAATCAGTAACCAGAGGTAACAAATTTAAAGTACCTTGCAATACCTGGGGAGACTAGCACAATTTCGTTCATGTAGAGGGATTTGACGTGGAACATGCTACTTGAAATGGAGGTGGAATCAACTTTAAGACCTGAAGAATACCAACTTGCAAAGTTATGGAGAAAAGTTGGAGTGGGAATCTAAATTAGGCAACTCCTTTAAACAGTCAGCAAGGACACAATGGATTTGAATGGTTTCCATTCATGTTGTAAGATTCTGTGATTGTTTAAATGGAAGGAGTTAGGCATGCCACAAGTATGCATAATACACTTGACAACTGTACCAACTCGTTTTCTCTCTTAACATTTTCACCCTACATTATATGCCCCCATAATCACCAAGCAAAATTGCAGTGATTGGAACCAGGTGGATCTTATTGACAGAGTTCCCTGACTGGGGTTAATGTGGGCCATTCATGGAGCCCCAGATGACAGATATAAATTGGGGATTCAGAGTGTCTCCTCATTTCAGGAACTGACACAGAGGTGGCTGGTCACAGCCAGAGTACATTGCACGTGTAAATAAAGTCGGAAGTCACATGACACCAGGTTATAGAACAACAGGTTTATTTGAAATCATAAGTTTTTTTAAGCCCTGCCCCTTTGTCAGGTGACTATAACCTGGTGCCATGTGACTTCTGACCTTGCCCACTCCAGTCCAACACAAGCACCACCACACGATAAATAAAGTATGACTTGGTGGTGGGATACTGGCCTCTCTGTAGTTATTTCAATAAATGTTAAGCGAACCACATACATTACACAATATTTAGAGAGACCTGGCTGTATCAGTCAAGAGGGCGAAAGTGAGGACTGCAGATGCTGGAGATTAGAGTGGAGTGTGGTGCTGGAAAAGCACAGCAGGTCAGGCAGCATCCAAGGAGCAGGAAAATTTATGTTGGGCAAAAGACATTTTACCCGAAAAGTCAATTTTCCTGCTCCTCGGATGCTGCCTGACCGGATGCGCTTTTCCCGTGCCACACACTCAGCCCTGCATCAGTCAAGAACCTCACAAAAGAGCCATAAGGGATCTTCAGGTTTTCCTTCCTCTTACTACACACACCTCAAGGCTAATTACCAATCCCACCCCAATTCAGCCTCGGCAAGGCAAAAACTAAACAAAACCATTGCTGTCACTTGGCACTATAAATTACCAATTTCAACAACAGTATGCTATCCTGTGTTATAATAAAACACACTAAACTATGAACTATTTGATGCTTACATATTTGAATTCCAACAACTTAGGAAAATACAGATGTTCAGAAAAGGTTTTCAAATCTAAGATTAAAGTTGAATTAATTTTGACATTACTAGGAAGGTATAAAAAGCTTGTTCAAAGTGGCTATAGTTATTAGGTTCTCCAAAGAAAAGGAATTTTTCCAAATATCAGAATTGCGTAGCTCATTGATTTTTTTTTAGTAACATTGCTGATACGAAGGTTGAGATTCTGTTTGTAAAATATATTGCCTTTTTTAAAGCACAATCTTAATTTAGCATTTGGGGGGGTTTTAAGAGGTAAATACTCACCAGGAAATTCACAATAATTTAAGGTGATTTTCTTCAAATATGATGTAGATGTCAAATCAAATGTTCTGATGTTCACTTCAGTCCCCAACTGAGACACACTAAAAACAAGCAATGGCTTCTCCTGGTCTTCTTGCCTTGTCAGTTCAACGACTACCTACAAGATACCAAAACATAACTCAACATAACCCAATGCAACAAAATGTGCTCGCTTGCTCGAAGTATGTATTCCAATCTACATGCAGTTTTGACCACCTCGCTAGCACGGTGGGCGGCACGGTGGCACAGTGGTTAGCACTGCTGCCTCACAGCGCCTGAGACCAGTGTTCAATTCCCGCCTCAGGCGACTGACTGTGTGGAGTTTGCATGTTCTCCCCGTGTCTGCGTGGGTTTCCTCCGGGTGCTCCGGTTTCCTCCCACAGTCCAAAGATGTGCAGGCCAGGTGAATTGGCCATGCTAAATTGCCCATAGTGTTAGGTAAGGGGTAAATGTAGCTGTAGATGTAGGGGTATGGGTGGGTTACGCTTCGGCGGGGCGGTGTGGACTTGTTGGGCCGAAGGGCCTGTTTCCACACTGTAAGTAATCTAAGTAATCTAAGTAACATATAGGTCGAAGAGCCATAAATCTTTCACATTCAAGTCGCAAGTTTGACTTTCAAAGCAAATTTCAAGTCACTTACCATTTCACGATGTCCCTGTGATTGATGGGGAGCTGCTGAAAAGAGGCAAAAGTGCCTTTTTCTTGATTACAATCTACAATAATTAAAACTGGCTGAAAGGGTCTTATTAGAGGTGAGATGCAAGTAATGCATCTTTCACTGAAGTCTGTGACAATTACTTTATAAATATTTTTATTACAATTGAATTTTTTTAATCATAAAATTACTTTAAAATAGAAGAACAATTTTGCAATATAACAACAATAAAATGTAAACAAACTACTACTCTACTCCACAAACAATTTAGGAACAAAAAACTCCACACAAACTACAATTCAATAAATAACTAAATCAAAACATAAAGCAACTAAATTAAATGGAGTTGAACCAAGGCAAATTCCATTAAACTACGTTAAAGTTGCAACACTCAGCACAATCCCAAAGCTCCCCATCAGCAGGGACATCAGTTGGCATACCCGTATTTGTTCAGAATTCTTCCTCCCAGGGGCCCCTGCCAGACACAGCCCTCATGGCCACACAAAGGCCCTGACCAATAAGTCTGCATTTATATGGTTCACAAAGGGCCACCACGTCCTATTAAAAAAGTCCTGTTTTCTGGTGCACCATACTTGTAAGGAAGTCCAGGAGGACATGCTCCACAACTAACCTACGCCATCCCGAGTCCTGGGGGATTTTTCGACACCCAACCCATCCGAATGGTCTTCCTTGCCAAAATGAAAGAATATTAAACAATGTCTTCCAATGCGCGCCCAAAGAGGGGAGATTCAGCAAATGTAAGAGGAAGGACACCGGATCTATCTCGACCTCTGTTCCCATGACCACTTCCAAAACACTCACTATAGTGCCCCAATACCTACGAAGCTTGTGGCATGATCACAAGCAATGAATAAGAGTACCAACATCTATTTTACATTTGAGGGCGACATAATTCTTAATCACACCAAAAATAAAGGTGACCCAGAGTGTGGGATCACTGTATTCTTGGTCTTGACCATACATCCTGGAAGATTTTGAGAACTACAAACCTTCTTTCAACACTGACTACGATTATTTTCAAAACAATACCTATAGCTTTATCTGAGCATACAAACATGGAATGGTGCATGGAACAAGAGAAACCAGAGTTATTCTATAGAAATGCTTTCAAACAAAGAGCCTCATACCAAGAACAGCGCCCACTACTTGAACCACACTTAGAAGCATGACCAGTAATAGTCAAGCCATCTGATCCAGATCAGCCATAATTTAATTGGCAAAGATGCAATACTGATACAAAAACAAATTTAAATGAGCTCAATGCTAACATACAAAAAATGTTTTATTAACAAAAACACAAATTGCCGGAGAAGCTCAGCGGGACTGGAAGCATCTGCGAAGAGAAATCAGAGTTAACGGATTCCTCAGAACTGATGGCAGCTATGAAAATATCGAGTCATATGCATAAGATGGGATGGGGGCATGGGATAAGGAGTAAATGTTGGGTGAGGAAAGAGCCCAAAGACAGGGAAGAATAATTGGACAGACAAAGGAGTGGATAGCGATCTGGTTAGATAGGTGAATAGTTGTTAATAGATATTATTAGCAGCTAACAATAGGTAGTGCATAATGGCAGACTGTGAGATAACCTGGAGTGTGGAGTGGGGGGGCCCCCAAGTGGAAAGTGAGAAGCTGTTGTTCTTTCCGGCTGCACTGAGCTTCGCTGGAGCACTGCAGCAAGCCTGAGACAGAGGTATCAGCCAGGGTACAGGGTGGGGTGTAAAAGTGGCAGGCAACTAAAAGCTCAGGGTCTTTTCTGCAGACAGAACACAGATATTCTCAGTCCCCACTTGGGACCTGCAGCCCTCCAGACTCCCTATCGAGTTCAATAATTTTAGGGCCTGAACTCTTCCATGTTCATGTCCCCAACCCCACACACCAGACGTTATCATCATCTTGTCGGTTATTACACACAACCCATTGTTAGCCACTAACAGTCCCCATTTAGAGCTATTTCACCCTTCTAACCAGTTCGCTATCCACTCCTTTGTCTGTCAAACTGCTCTTCTCTCTCTTTGGGCTTTATAATCACTTTTCATTTACTCCTCAACCCTACCTTCTGCATATAAACTGACATTTTCTTAGCCAACATCAGTTCTGAGGAAGAGAGTCACTTGATCCAAAATGTTAACTCCGATTTCTCTTTACAGATCCTGTCAGACCCACTCAGCTTTTCCAGCAACTTATATTTTCATTTCTGCTTTACACCATCCGCAGTTCTTTCAATTCTTAGAAAATGTTTGATACCTCTTTCACTTCAAACTTCAGCTGGAGATCTGTCAATTCCTCACAGACACTCTCCAGGTCCTCTTGCTGAACATGATAGGGCTGTGCATCGCCAGCTGCCATTACAAGTTTACTTGGCAAGTCAACTTCTTCCTTTGCATCACAGAACTCTGCTTCAGATTCCAGTGAACCTAAGAAACAAGACTGCATATAGTTGAAAGGAAACAAGAAACCATGACCGTTTCAAAACAGTAGTACTCAAATTATTACAGACATAAAACATTTGCAGGCAATAAGCAAAACAAAACAACCCACCTCCAAGACCAAGCAGAACTTGATAAAATCAGACAGCTGTATGGCTGCAAGTTCAGAATCCACAAATCCATCACTGGTCTTGTAATAGTTTCTTAACCAAAAGTAACACAAACTGATGTGGACATCAGGTATAAATTAATTAAAATTAAATATTAAACTGATAGTTAGTAGTAATTAAGTCTAATATAACTGGTAGATCGCAAAAGCAATTGTGCGCAAATGCACAAGGCCCTCCTTGTCAGTACGACATTTGAGCCAAACTGAAAAGTATGGCTAATACTAACTCTGGCAAAAGTTCCTTCCACCTGAAGTAAATTGTTGCACCATCTCACAAGCTGCATCAACCAAAAGAGCAAGGGAAATGGGCGCATGAGGGCACGTTCCAAGTTCACCTCCATGCCCCAACTCCAAAATAAATCAGTGTTCCTTCATAATCTCTCAGTCAAAATCCTGAAATTTCCTACCCAACAGCACTGTAGTAACACCTTCACCACTCAAGACTGCAGTATTTCGAAAGGTCTACCACCACCTCAAAAGACAGTAGGCATGGTCAATAAAAAAGAGACAGTACAGGGAGCAATATTCACATTCCAACAACAAATTCAAAAATCAAGTCATTTCGTTTCAGCTGTGCACTTTCCATGGCCGACGACAACACTGGCCAGTGATACACAAGTCTGACATTTCCATGTACTGTATCCAATGAAAAGGACACAAACTTCTGACCAAAGTTTATCATACTGCAAAAGACTCAACTCCAACATTAGCTGTGCTGAAGCACAAAGCACATGACACTTCCCTACAGGCTAGTGAAGAATAACGAAAGCGCAGAACCCCAGTATCTTTTCCCAAGCGCAAGTAGGTGAAAGCGCAAAAGCAGGTTGTCTGCTCATTCCCTTGGCCAAACATGGAGATGATGAACGGAAGTTAAACCTAGTTCGACAAATATAAAATAGCTGTTTAGCTTATTAAAGGAAGGCAGCAAGATGGAGCACAGTTATTCAAATCGCACTGGGAAGAAAAATCATGATTTTAGAAATGTTTCACAAGGTAATGCTAAAAACACTCAAAATTCAACAGGACAAGATTCACTGACACTGAAGATCTAGGAGAATTTAGAACAGAAATGCAACAACTTTGAGAAGATTTGGAGCTCAGGTTGAAGTTCGGGATGTAAGTTTGCTCACTGAGCTGAAAGGTTTGTTTTTAGGCATTTTGGCACCATACTAGGTAACATCTTCAGTGAGCCTCCGGTGAAACACTGCGTGTTAGTGACCTGCCTTCTATTTGTGTGTTTCGGTTTCCTTGGGTTCACCCCAGGAAATGGCATTATCCACCCAAGGAAACCTAAATACAAACTGAAAGCGGATTACTAACACAAGTGCTTCACCGGAGGCTCACTGATGATTTTGCAGAGTATGGTAATGAAACGTCTAAAAACAAACCTTCCAGCTCAGCAAGCAAACCTACATCCAGAATGCAAGAAATATCAGTGGACCACAGGGCCATTCGAGCACACAATCATTAGTTGACCAGTGACCCAAATTTTACTTCCCGAATTATCCACATAGTCCGAACATCTATCGATCTTGACCTCAAACATGCTTGCCAACTGAGTATTCACAGTTCTTTGAAATACTCAGATCCTCAGAAAATCTTAGGTGACTTGACATACAAGAGGCTGAAAACATGTTTCGCCATGTTGGACAGACAAGAACTAGGGGACATAATATGACAGTAAGATGGAGATGAGGAGATTTCTCTGAGGGCCATGAGTCTATGGAATTCTCTTCCCTGAAGGCTGGGTCACTGACTATTAAGGTTTCAGGAGTAGGCAGGAAAGCAGCATTGGGGGGCAGAGTGGCCTTCTCCTGCTCCCAACTCGTTAGCTCAATTTCAAAATTCCAAAATTCTCAACCTCTAACTGAAGAAATTTCCCATTTTCATCCAAAGTAGCTGGCCCTTTATCTTGAGCCTTTTTTCCCGTAGTCTTAGACACTCCTGTCAGGGGAACTAGCCTTAGTAGTGAACCCTTCTCAGAATTTTATACATTTCAATGTGATTACCTCTTATTTTTCTAAACCTCAGGGAACAAAGGACCATTCTGCTCATTTAATCTCTTCTCATAGCACAACTATTACATTCCAGGAATCAATCAAATGAACCATTTTTCTTTCTACCTGCTTTACGGCAAGTACTCACTTCCTGAAGTAGAGACTTAAACAGTATAAAATGTCTTGGGTGCATTTGCATGAAAGCTCTACATAATTACAGCAAGATTTCATTACTCTTGTACTCCAATCCCACTTCAATCAAATCTTTCCTAACTGCATATTGTACCATAAGGTTAACATTGTTTCAAGTGCCAGAACACCCACTGCTCTCATTACCAAAATCTAATAGCTTCTTGCCATTTAAAAAACTCAATTCTCACATTATACCTACCAAGATGAATAAATATCTTCACATGTCCCCCCATTATTCCCTTTTCTTTTGCAGATTCTACATTTCTCCTCTCAGTTTACTTTCTCTCACCTAACTTCGTATCATCAGAAAGTTGGGACACATTATCAATAACTGATCAAGGGACCAAATGTAAAGATTGTACATAATTTCACTGCTCACAGTGACCCATTTAATTGTACACTGTCCATTAGCCAACTCTCAATGACACTAACACGTTACACCTCACCCGACGAATCATCAGCTTGCATGTTTCGCCTTTGAAAATCCAAACATCTTTTGTCCACACAGCTTCAAAAAGAACTTTTATAGATTTGTCAAAACATGACTTTCCTTTCCTAAAGGATGCTGATTCTGGGCAATCATAAGTGATCTGATCCTTTCTTATGGATTCCATCAATTTCAAGACGACTAATGCCAGGCTAAATGGTCTCTCTCTCCCTTCTTTTCCTGAATAACATTATCGCATTAGGAAGGGAGATTCGGGTGAAAAGACATGTAGGGGTGATGTTGAGAAGCATTTCTTCGTACAGAGGACATCAGAAATGTAGAACTCTTTCTCTCTCTCACCCTGCCCTCATAAAACCCTGATGAAGCTAGGTCAATTGAAAAATTCAAAACTGATAGTGCCATAAAATTAGAGTCATAGAGATATACAGCATGGAAATTGACCCTTTGGTCCAACTCATCCATGCCGATCAGACATCCTCAATAAATCTAGTCCCATTTGTCAGCACTTCACTCACATCCCTCGAAACCTTTCCTATTCATATACCCATCCTGATGCTTTTTAAATATCAACAGCTTATAAAACAGTAACAATGCTCCTAGAATGAGGAAATCAACACTGAAAATACCTCAAAAAAAAAGGAGCAGCTCTTACAGCCACAATTTTTTCCCATCCTCCATTTTAGATTAATATCTTCACTAAATTTGTAAACAGTGAAGATGACAGAAACAATATGGGTTAAAAGCAATTAAATTGCAAATCAACTATTACTCCAATTAAAGATCAAAGATTCTAGATGTTCGATCACCTCTTCCTATTCTTATATTGCCATCATCAATCCATGACCAATAGTGCAAGTGAAGCTGTTAAATGACAGTGTAACATGACTTCAGAAGAAAGGTTTATAATGTTACACAAATAAAGTCTGAAGAGAGGAAGGAATTCAGATAAAAATAGCTACAAAACTGAGAGTGGGGAAAGAAAACATGAAAATAAGCTAGGACGAGTTAAATACAGATTTTAATCAGAATGTAAAATGGGACTACAGCACTGAAAGCAAAAATGGATCCTCTAAAGGAAGGGACAGGAGGAAATTATAATGAAGAATAAGGACATGGCAGAGATATCAAACAAATACTTTGCATCTTTCTTCAAGGTTGAAGACAAAGAGCATTCTGGAAACAGTACGGGACAAAGGAAAAACGTGGACAAAATAAATTCATCTTGTATTGGACACTGCAGTGCAGTGATCTCAAAACAATTAGTAATAGCTTGATAGGCTGAAAAGTTTTCATTCTCTCATGTTTAAACATTCTTAAGCTCCTGAACTAGGCTGACATTTTCCAGCCCAAAAGATGCAATAAACTATTATAAAGAGGTCTCTTTGAAATTTGGTACCTGAGAGATACTGGAAAGAATGTCATGAATTGAAATAAAAATGCAAAACTGCATATCAATTCATATATTTTCACAGGTATAACTGGAAGAGGCACAGAATCAAATTATGCTATTACACATTAATACCTTGGCAAGCATCTTCCATTTAGATATTAGATTCCCGACAGAGTGGAAGCAGGCCCTTCAGCCCAACAAGTCCATACCGACCCTCTGATGTTTTATAGAGGAGTTTTAAAAATAGAATTTACATTTCTGATAAATATTGAATGTAGGCAAACAAAAGAACACAATTTGAAAATACTGGAACATGCAGCAATAAAGTCATCAGGCCTAAGAAGTTAAGATTCTCGAGTCTTACTTGAATCATCTCCTTCCAGTGATGCTGCAGAACCAACAGCTACCAGATGAGGGTCAAACAACTTCCTTGGTTTTGCAGCCAATGATATCTATCACAACAATATACAAAGTATTATGCTCATATCATTTGATCAAGGAACACTGATTGAGTATACAAGTCTAAAGTTAAGGCTGAATACAAAAACATTTCAATATCAATCTTTTTAAGGTCTATTTAGATCATGAACATTGAGCTCTTCTTGAATATCACTCCAAAATCATGAGCCAGAAAGAGTCTGAATACATATTCAATGTGGTGGGGGTGGTGGTGGTGATGGTGATGGTGGTGATGATGATGGTGAGGATTAAAAACTCATGTCCAACAAGATGATTTTAAACACATGCTTAAAATCAAACTGACTGAAGAATTTCTACACTAGGAATTATTTGACGAGAATTCAAATCAATACAAGAAATATAAAGATTGCTTCGGAAAGGGACAGCAATAAAGTTTAGAGACATTAAAATGTTCCAAACACAAAACTGTTAAGTTTCTAGGATGAATCCAGTGTGAAGAAAATAATGACCAAATTTGTTGATATATTTCAAGAGTAACATGCTGCTGCAAATATAGAGGACAATTAAAAAACAATAAGTTCATTGCACAGGTTAAGGTAAAGTATATCCTTGGCGGGAAAGCAGGGATGAGGACCACTTACTGAACATTGACTTCAGCACATATGAAGAGACACATACTTATGTTGGTTGTACTTTGCAGATATACCTTTGTATATCTGTCTTTCTTTGAGAGTAAACCTAATTGAGTAGATTGACATCTGGTTCCTTCCTTCAACTGCAATAAGAGAGATTTAACAACAGCTAAGCTCATACGTAGTGTGTTGACTTAAATATTGCAGATTTAATGGGTCTGATTTTGCTGCAGCTGTTTGATGTGCAGAACACATGGTAACATGTGGGAGCTTGGTAATTTTACTGTTTCTTGATCTTAACATTACAGAAAAATCAGTAGGACCTCAACAGCAATGTCAAAAATTTAGAACACACTGTATACAGATTCCAGGGGAACAGATTATGACAGCATGAAAATAGCAAAACAGGAGAGAAAAAAAAATGTGATTGTCAAGATTGCATAATGCAGGAAACAGTAGCCAAGTACCAATAGACAAGTAACATTTGTACAGGGAAAAATGATTTAAAAAGATATACTGTATACTTCTTGCAATATAGATTTCAGAGAGGACACAAGCTGCTTAGAATCAGAGACAAACATTCTCCATTCAAATCATTAATGCAGTGCAAAAGTATAAGTCATCACACCAACCTTGGCTTTGATGGGAAATCTGGAGGATGACCTCAGAGGTAAGGGAATGCTATCAGTGAGCTCGAAAACACTTCTGATTTTTTGATCTGACATTCTGACATGGAGTAAAGGGAGTTCACCAGAGACTTTAAACCTAAAAAAAAAATTTGTTACAATTTGTCTGTATTGAATCCAGTACATGAGGAGACAGGAATTCTCAAATCAAACCTAACCTAGAACTGCATCAAATAGTTAATCACAGATCACAGAAAATCAGATACAGAGGAACCTTGATTATCCTAAGGACACAGGTGGGGAGTCTTTTGTTCAGTTAATCGAATTCCCGATAATCAAATGCCGGATAACAGTTTAGCCAAGCATCGGGACCTTGCGATCTTGCCAGATAATCTCATATTCGGATAATCGAATGCTGGATAAATCGAGGTTCCTCTGCACTACACTGGAGTAGACAAAAGGAGGTTGCATCCCAATAATGGCAGTGAATCATTTAAGGTGGGATGTCCACCATCACGGTCAGTGGCCAGGGTGACCTCACATCAGGTGGGAAACATGTTTAAAATGCAACGGCAAGCTCTTATGCCATGCAAAGGATGACAATATTCATTATGAAAGCACACCACATGGAGAGTCTGCTACACACAAACCATCCAGTATGAGTGGCCTACCAGTGAGATAACAGGACAAATTTGTGGTTCTTACTGTTGGGCTCGGAGAAGTGGAATGGACTGCAGGTGAATCAGTGCACTGAATGTACCACCCACAGAGAGTTAGTTGGCATAATTCAGGCAGTCAGGAATTAAAATCTAGTCCACTATTTCGAATAACAAAGGCATCATGTCATGTTATCAATTTGTCATGAAATAAAATTCATTTTATTGCAATTATGTAATGTTTCGATTTTTCGAAACCAATACTTTCAAATAATAAAAAATAGAGATTATACATCTTTACAAAAAAATGCAAATCCATGGCCAAGATAATTATTGCAGTGTTATTTCCATACATTACTCGATCTGTAGCCTTTTTTTTAAAAGATAAAGCAGCACACAAACAAAACAGTTTGCAAGATACAAACCTCTCTGACCTGATGTCTGGCAGTTAGCAGCACATGCCTACCATTGGCTTTAAGTTTGCAACAATGGGCTGCAAGTCCATGTCTCATAAATTCAGGTGCAGGATGTAGGGCATTGCTCATGGACAGGAATGAGGAGAAAGCAAGGAGGGAACTGCCTGGCAATACGGGTGGACTCTATTTTGGGGAGGATTGATTATTAGTTAGATGGACTTTGAGATTGGTAATGATGTCACTGGGAAAGCTTGCAAAAGCTACACAAACATTGTTTTAAAACGACACAGATGTGGCACCAAGGTAAAACAAGAACAATTTGAACTGTGCACAACGACAAAGCAGTCTGCTACAAGCAAAACCTTCAATTTGCCCATTCGCATCAGTGAATACTTACCTTTGGAACTAGGTGGGAAGTATAAGAGCAATACAACATTGCATAAGTGTAGAGGAAGAAGCTCATTGGCTAAAGAAGAGCAATGGGTTTTAATACAGACACAAGTGAACATATATTGGAATGGCCAATCTGTACTTAGCAAAGCATGGAGTCGAAAATAGGAGAAAGTGAGGACTGCAGATTCTGGAGATCAGACTCTGTGTGGCACTAGAAAAGCACAGCTAATCGGGTCAGGCAACATCCGAGAAGCAGGAGAGTCAACATTTCAAGCATTAGGTCTTCATCAGGAATGTTGAGGAGGTTGGGGCGCCAAGGAGATAAATGGGGGGTGAGAGAAAGAGTTAGCTAGGAATGCGATAGGTCAATGAAGGTGGGGTGTGATGATGATAGATCAGAGTGGAAGGATGGACTGGATAGGAAAGATGATAGACAGGTAGGACAATTCAAAAGGTTGGACAGTTCGAAGATTGGATCTGGGATAAGGTGGGGGTAGGGGAGATGAGGAAACTGATGAAAATGACTGATTCTGTGTGGTTGGAGGGCCCCAAAGCGGACGATGAAGTGTTCTACGTCCAGTCGAGTGGCTGGGTTTGGTGGTGGAGGCAACCCAGTACTTGCATGTCCATGGTGGAGTGGGAGAGGGGAGTTGATGTTATCAGCCACAGGGCACTGGGGTTGTTTAGCGGGTGTCCCAGAGATGGTCTCTGAAACCTTCTGCAAGTTTGCATCCTGTCTCCCTAATGTATAGGAGACCACATGAAGAGCATCAGACACAGAAGATGAGGTTGTTTGGAGATGCACAAAAATCTCTGCTGGATGTGGAAAGATCTTTTGGGGCCTTGGATGGCGGTGAGGGGGGACGTGCCGGTGCAGGTTTTACACCTCTTACAGTGGCAAGGAAAAGTGCCAGAGGGGAGGATTTTTTTTGGGGGGGGGCGGGGGGGAGAAAGAGAGAAAGAAGGTGTGGATTTAACAAGGAAGTTGCAGAGGGAATGGTTTCTGTGGAATGCTGAAAGGGCTGGAGAGGGAAATATATCTCTGGTGGCAGAAATGGCAGAGGAGGTTGGTCAGGTCGGGGGTTCTGTCCTTGTTGCGGTTGGAGGAGTGGGGCTCAAGGGTGGAGGTGCTAGAAGGGGAGGAGATACACCGGAGGGCATTGTTCACCAAGGAAAAGGTGTCGGTGTAACTGCGGAAGATGGACAGGCATAGCTCATGCCTGTGCAGGTGCTCAATACTACCTCTCTGACCTGAAGAAAGTGGGAAGAGAACTTGTTGAGGGCGAAGACGAGTTTAGCCAATCGAATGACCGGGTCAGTGGAAGGGTACTGGTTGGGTCAGCTGGAGAAGAAGAAATGGAGGGCTTGGAAGTACGCCTTTGTCATAGCTGATGGACATGTACAGGGCCTGGATGCCCATGGTGAAGATGCAGCACTGGGGACTGGGGAATCAAAAGTTGTGGAGGGCGTGGGCGGTGTCCCAAATGTATGTAGGGAGATCCTGGACCAAGGGGAACAGGATGGCGTCAAGGTATGCGGAGTTACGTTCGATGGGGCAGAAGCAGGCAGAGACAATGGGTCAACTGGGGCAGTCAGTTTTGTGCAAGAGGTAGAACCAGGCGGTGCAGGGTTCCAGAACTGAGGTTGGAGCCTGTGGATAGGAGATCCCCAGAGGTGAAGTACTTGCGGATGATCTGGGAGAAGATAGTTTGGTGATCAGAAGTGAAGTCATGGTCGAGGGAGCAGTAGGTGGTGGTTTTATTTTTAAACACAGGTCGGTGCACCAAACTGCCACTGTGCACCCCCTTGTCCATTGGTTTGATGGTGAGGTTGGGTTGGAGTAGGAAATGGCCATTAAGTGGGGTGAAGTCAAGTTAATATTTTCATTTTTCCTCATTTAAAGTTGATCACTTTGAAACAGTGGTTTCCCAGTTCTTGGTTACAGTTCAAGCCATTGAACTTGCACTACCAATATCTATCTCTCAGCATCGTAACCAGACAGTGTCCATTAACAAGACTTGGAAATTAATACAGGTATATCTATCAGTTAACATACAAGCTGAATCAAAACACCAACTAAGCTACTGAAATAATAGGTGATATTCATTAAACCATGAACAGACATCTGAAATGCCTAATAAACCTGAACATTTATCTTCAAGAGAAGGTGATGTGTCAGAAGGTTCAGAGAAGATTAGCAATAATAATTCAAATCCAGAATTTCAAGTATCATAAACATGAAGCTGACAATTTTATTACAAGACATCTCCATGACTCTATGACACTTAAAGTGATTTGATCGATGTCTGTGGTACAGGTTCTTTGCCTGCATCACAACAGAACTAGAGAGCAATTTCAAAAGTATTAACTTCCAACAACGGATTTCTTCCCTCTCCTCCACTGTAAAGTCCTTCTCATTGTTGGGACAGGAGCAGCACTGGCTGGGCCAACATTTATTATCCATCCCTAAGTGCCCTGGAATAAGTGATGAGTTGCGTACTTAAACCTCTGCAGTCTGCGTGGTGTAGAAATGCACTCAATGCGGTCAGGGAGGGAATTCCAGGATTTGGACCAAACTACTGTGAAAGAATGGCAATATACTTTGAAGTCAGAATCAAAAAAATGTCTCAGCAGAGAACCTGCAGGTGATAAACCATCCATCTGCTGTTCTTAATCTTCTAGGTAGAAGTAGTTATGGGTTTGGGAGATGGTGTCAGATAATCTAGGTGAGTGAGCGCATTGCATCTTGGAGGTAGCACACACATTGACTCCCTTCATTATCTCACAGTAGCAATGTTGAAGATGATGGATGTACTGCCAATTACACGGGTTAGTTTTCCCTGGTTAGTGTCAAGCTTTTTTGAGTGTTACTGGAGCTACACTCAGCTAGAAAGTGGGAATTTTGTCCCTTACAGATGAAGGGCAGCCTTTGGTGAGACAGAAGCTAAATTCTTCACCACAAAATTCCTAGCCTCCAGCCTGCCGTTGTAGCCACAGTACTTACATGGCTGGCCCAGTTGAGTTTCTGATCAGGTGACCCTCCATTCCCATTCCATGCTTTGTTATGCATTGGTGTTCAATGTTACCATTTGCATTTCATTAAAATCATTGCAACATCTCAAACTGTTTGAGTCAGACGAGAAAGTCTCTTTCTTGTCAAGCAACTTGACTATTTAATCCTCCAACAATTCTGCTGCTTCTACATAAACAGGTGGCATTAGCATAGTGAAAGAGACATCTTCATATCAATATATTGCACCATACATTTTGTTTGTGCTGCTGGAAATATCCCATTTTCATAGACTGAAACAAAACTACAACTGAACATACTTAGGGATTCTGGTATCTTTCTCCACAATGGCTCTTGAAAGCTGAACCTTGACATCCATGGGCTGTAATATATGCTGAATTGAGGAGCATTGCTTCCTAGCAGATTTCCAATCTTGACCTAAAAAGAGGAGAGATTACATACTTAAAACCTACCAGGGAAGTAAATGCAAAAACAATTATGCAGAGGTAGTCATACTGCATGCTGATCTCATTCTCAAGGAACCCCAAGTTGCATTTGTACAACAATAACCAACTTCTATTTACACAGCATCTTTAATGAAATAAGATGTTCCTAAGGCACTCCACAGGAACATTACAATGCCAGACTTGATACTGATCTATACAAGACAATAAATCCGACATCAAAACAATGATTACACTTTCAAAGTCCTTCATTGGGAGCTCCATTGCTAAATTAAAACCCTTTTACAAAACAAAATTTTGCCACCATCTTTAAAAGAAAAAAATGTCTTCTTCAGCTGGACAGTTTTCATTTTGGAGTAATCCATAATATTAATCATTTTTATGGAAATTGGCTGTCATGTTTGGTTACGTCATAATGACCACAATTCAAAAACTGATGCACTGATTCTGGAGGCGGCCTGGATACACTGTACTGCTTTGCTGTGGACATCATCTTCATTCGTACTGCTTGGGATGTGTTGAATTCAAAAGAGAGAGGAACAAGAGAATCCAATATATTGCAAGAGGTAGATCTAATCATCAATTCAACAGAAAAAAATTCCTTGGCAACATATTGAGACCCAAACAATTAACCTGAATGTGAAGTCTATCAAGGAGGAACAAGGAAATAGCTAACAAAAGCTGTCTGGGATACCTAGATGAATATCTTCCCACCTTAGGACTCTCAACCACACAGCATCAACACGAAATTGACTTGTTTCCAAATCTTCCCTCCCCCACCTCATCCCAGATCCAACCTGGCACCGCCCTCTTGACGTATCCATCTTCCTTCCCACCGATCCGCTCCAGCCTCCCCACCCACCTATCACACCTACATCCACCAATCACGTTCCCAGCTACCTTCACCACCCCCCCAGTGGCCCACACCCACCCTATTAATCCCTCAGCCCGATTCCACCTCCCCCCACATTCTTGAAGGAGGACTTATGCCCTATAAGTCAACACTTCTGTCCCTCAGATGTGCCCAACCTGCTGTGTTTTCCCAGCACCATACTTTTCAACTCTGTCTCTCCAGTCCTCACCTTCTCCTAGGTATAGTAATAAACCAAGTTGAAACACTACTTCCATGGTATTAGGAGCAGGAGATACTTCAGTATTTGAGTCGTTGCAAACATAATGCAATCATCAGCATACATCCCCACTTCTGACCTAATGAACAAGGGAAGGTCATTGATGAAGCAGCTGAAGGAGGCTGGGCCTAGGACACTACCCTAAGAAATTCCTGCAGCAATGTCCTGGAAAAGAGATGATTGACTTTCACGAACCACAACAGTCTTGTTTTGTGCTAGTTAAGGCCGGAAACGTTTTCTTCTGATATCCATTAATTTAAATTTGGCTCTGACTCCTTGGTCAATGATGCTCTGTTGTCAAGGGCAATTAATACCATGTCACATCTGAAACTTAGCTTTTCTGACCACATTTGGATCAAGACCACATTGAGGTCAGGGGCCAAGTGGTCACGGTGGGGCCCAAACTGAGCACCAATGAGCAAACCACTTATTAACTTGATGCTGATTGATAGCACTGTCAACAAAATCTCATCATTTTGGTGACGACCAAGGAGGCAGCGTGAACGGCAAGTAGTCAGACTGTATGTTTTTTGAGGACAGAACATAAGTGGGCTATTTTTCACACTGTCAGATAGATACCAGTGTTGCAGCTGCACCAAACAAACACATCTACAGTAAGTGGCTATAATTAACGAAACATCAGCACAGAGTAATCGAACTGTGGACCAAGTACCAGAACAGAAGAATTACCAAGATATTTCAGCTCTAGGAAGCAGATACAACCCATTAGGATAGGATGGTCTGATTTGGTCAAAGTTCAGGATTAGAAGAGGGAGGCAGGTAAGGAAGTTGGGAAAGTGAAAGTGGAAGATTTTTTTTTCAGTCTTTGTAATTATCCAGGAGATTTAATGCTCTTGCACCTTGCACAAATGAAACCTGGAGTTGCAGAGTGAATGAATGAACGGACCATGGCACTGAGAGACAGGAAATGCAGCAGTCAATTTGAATGCAATAAGGCCCCATAAACAGTAATAATATAATAATTTTATGAACATGATTCAGCAATAAATATTGGCTTGAACCCAGGGAAGATAGATTCTGCTCTTCTTCAAAACAATGGCAGGGTATCTTAGGTTCACTTGAGAAAGCCATAATTTCACATTTCATTCCAAAGATTACCAAAGAGGAATAATGCCATTCGTTACCACCCAATGTCACCCTGGAGGATATGTTCTGGTCTCTGGTGTGGAACTTGGAACACGCAAAGTTAGAACCCAGAGATCAGTGTGTTATGATTCACTGAGCCACAGTTGATACCACCTTCCAATTAGCTGGTGGAAGCAGAGTCTCTTAGCCATGTGAAGCTTGAGACAGAGTATTCTGTCAAGGATTCTTCAACGAGGTTGGAGTAAAAGCTAAGATTAATTCCAAAACAGCAAGATAAAATCGACAATAAAATAAAGGTCTGCAGATCCTGGACACCTGAAACAAACAGGAATTGCTGGAGAGCAATCTGGCAGCAGCTGAGAGGAGAAAACAGAGTTAATGCTTCAAAACCAGTGGCTCTTCTTCAGAACTTAAGATAAAACTCATACCTGGCTTACTGAACAAAAGTTGAACATTTCTGAGTTCCACATCAAACTTTTCATAGGCTCGTTCCAAAATTTCCTCCAAAGATAAACTTGGGGATGTTGCTTTTTGGTCATTGTGGCTGATGCTGTTTAACTGCACAAAAGTAGATTTATGACTTCGACAAGCATTGTTATTCATAGCTAGTCAAAATAACAAAAACATTTTAAATCCAATAAACAGCGTAAAGATTTGAGTTCTGGGCAGAGGATAAAACAGCTAATTTGTATTTTTGCTGATTCAAAGTGAAGGTCATAAACTTCCATTAACAGATTAATAAACTCAATATGATCTGGGGGGTAAAAACAGTTGCTTTAAGGAACCTCTGAAGATACTTTAAGTATAGCATTGAATATTGAAGCTATCAGAAATCTGCTAATCTCTTCAATAAAATTAAGAAATTGACCTTTTTCTTGGAAAAAAAAACAGCAAACTGTTTCAATCTCCCTATACCACATAATGCAAACAGCTGAGACCTGTTTCCAAATCACTGCCTAAACTATTCTGAATCAGAGTGTAGTGTGTGGGAGAGCCTGTGACGCCTTTGAGAGTTTTTCCTTTCTTTTCATGGGTGGTACGTAATATTTGCTTGGTCACTTCCCCCATGGCACAGCAAAGGCCAACAATTCATTGATCGAGCTGACCTCTCACATTAATGCAGAATTAATCGCTTTATGGTGTCTTACTTTCATCATGAAAAGGAGCTGCTCATATTAACGTAAATAAAAACTTCTTCAATCTTACCACAACTATTCAGAGTTCCTACACTGCTTACTGAAAGACGTTGCCTGAGGTTAGCACCACAGGGAACTGACTTTTCATTATTCTAATCTTTCCCCTGTGAGGTGGTCCAAAACTAGGAGTCATAAATTTAAGAGAGAGGGATTAATACATCCAGGAGGGGATTCACAAGAAACATCTTTACACAGAAAGAGTTCTTGGAGGAATTTATTACTAAGTCATGTAATTGCAGTGGATGTCTTCAAGGGGAAGCCAGATAAGCAACTGAGAGAGATTTTATGATAATCCACGATTTCCTTAACTAATGATATGTTTAATATCACATTTCAGAAAAGGATGGATATGCTGGTCAGAGGAGATGCAATGGGGTGGAAGGAAGCTTAAGTAGAGCATAAACAATTGAACTGAATTTTACATTTGTTTGTAAAATCTACAGACCTGGTGGTAACCAGAAACAGACCGAATACAGATCACATATACGTGACTCAATTCAACAGGCCGTGCCAGTTTTAAATCCCACACCAGTCTCCTCTCCTGTCTTATCTTATTTCATTTCACTCAGTCAAAACATCTCTATTCTTCACTAACTCATTCAGTGTTCCCTGAAAAGAACCTGGTTCAACCATTCCACGTGATAAGTTCCACATACCCATTTCTCTGAACCAAGGGAGACTTGTTAAACTGGTCAAGTAAGACGACAGTAGGCTTAAGCAGCAGTGGTATGTTATCAGATTCCTAATCACAAGACCATACATTTAGGATCTGAAGGAGGCCATTCAGCCAATCAAGTCTGTTTCACCAGTGAGATCATCTGATCTGATAATCTTCAACACCACATTATTATCTTTTCCTCATGCCCCTTGATACCCTTAGGTGATTTACAATTAGTCTATCTCAACCTTAAATTATACTTAATGATTCAGCCTGAACAGCCTTCTACGGCAAAGAATTGCACAGATTTACTAACCTTCTGAGGGAAGATATTCCTCATTTTTGTCATGAATGCGCAACCCCTTGTTCAAAGATTATACCCTCAGGTCCTAGACTCAAAGGATTAACCACCCCTCTGCATCTACACTGTCAAGCCTCCGAAGAATCTTGTTTGTTTAAAAAAGATTGCCGCTCTTTCTGCGAAACTCGAAAAAGTACAGGCCCAACCTACTCAATTTCCCCTAATAAGGCACACCCAACATCAGACTCGTGAACCTTCTCTGGGCTGACTCCAATGCCAGTATATCTTTGCCTGGATAAAGGGACTCAAAACTGTTCATAGCATGCCAGTTGTGGTCTGACCAGTGCTTTGTATAGTTTTAGCACAACCTCCCTACTTTTAATCAAATAAAAACACTATAGATGCTGGAGATCTGAAACAAAAATAGAAATTCCTCTGAGAAACTCAGCAAGTCTGGCAGCATCTGCAGGAAGAAAGCAGAGTTAATGTTGAGTCCAGTGATACTTCAAAGTCATAGAGCTGTACAGCATGGAACAGACCCTTTGGTCCAACTTGTCCACATCAACTGGATAACCAAACCTAATCTAGTCCTATTTGACAGCATTTGGCCCATATCTCTCTAAACCCATTCTGTCCATGTACCCATCCAGATGCCTTTTAAATATTGCCATTGTATCGCCTCTATTCCCTTCTCTGGTTGCTCATTCCAGTTCTCTGCATGAAAATGTTGCCTCTTGGGTCCCTTTTATATCTTTCTCCTCTCGTCTTAAAACTATGCTCTCCAGTTTTGGATTCCCCCACCCTGGGGAAAAGACCTTGACTGTTTACCCTATCCATGCCCCTCATGATTTTATAAACCTTTATAAAGGCCACCCCTCAGTTGCCAAAGCTCCAGGGAAAATAGCCCCAGACTTTTCAGATTCTCCTTATAGCTCAATCCTACCTACTCTGGCATCATCCTTGTAAATGTTTTCTGAATTCTTCCAAGTTTCACAACATCCTTCCAACAGCAGGGAAACCAGAATTGAATGCAGTATTCCAAAAGTAGCCTAAACAATTTCCTGTACAGGCGCAATAGGACCTCCCAATTCCTTATACCCAATGATCTGACCAATAAAAGCAAGCATGCCAAACACCTCCTTCACTAGACTGTTTACTTCCAACTCCAGTTTCAAGGAGCTAGGAACATGCACTCCAAGATCTCTTTATTCAGCAATACTCCCCAAGACCTGACCATGAAGTGCATAAGTCCTGCCCAGATTTGCCTTTTCAAACTAAAGCAGCTTACACTTATTTAAATCAAACTCCAGCTGCCACTCCACAGCCCATTGGCCCATCTGATCAGGGTCCAATTGTACTCTGAAGTAATCGTCTTCACTGTCTGCTACACGACCAATTTTGGCGTCATGTGCAAACTCACTAACCATACCACTTAGGTTCACTTCCAAAAAGAACAACTGATTTTCTCCAATAATTTCTGTTTTTGTTTTATACACAACATTCCCTTAGAGATAAAGGCCAGAAATCAATTACCTTCGCCAATCACCTGAACTTATATGCTAACTTCTTGCGGTTTAAAACACCAAAACATCCAAATTTTTTCTGCTGTATCTTTTTGCAGTCTTTCTCCAATTAAATAATATCCAACCAACGTGCATACCCTCACATTTACCCATATTATTTTCTATTTGCCATATTTTTGGCCCCTTAACTTACCAATATCCCCTTGGAGAGTTTTTGTTCCATCCTCATCACTCACTTTCCTATCCATTTTGTATGATCTGCTAACGTGGCTAAAGATCATTCATTTTTATCTTCCAAGTCATTAACATGTCTTGTAAATAATTTTTGCCCTAGCACTGATACCTGCGGCATTTCACTAGTTACCGGTTAGCATTCTGAACTCAGAAGGAAAGACAAATGGTCCAAAGACACGAACTTAAATGTCACCACGGAAATGGAGAAATTTAAATTCAGCTCACTATTTATATCTGGAATTAAAAACCTATAACCATTAGGTTTCATAGTATCACGATAATCATGTCACTGTGGAATAGTGATAAAATCTCTCCTCTCTGGATCATACTCTTCAGAGAAGAAAATCAGTCATCCTCATCCAATTTAGCCTACATGGGAGCAGTATGATTGATTCTTAGCTGAAATGGCCAAGCACATCACTTAGACGTATGGAATTGTTACAACTGAGAATCATTATTTCAGACCCAATACTAAACATGTGCTTTAATCAGCTTTTCTGCACAGAGAAGCAGCTTCAACCACCTTCACTATACTGTTTACCTGTGACTCCACTTTCAAGGAGCTATGAACCTGCACTCCAAGGTCTCTTTGTTCAGCAACAGTCCCCCAGACCTTACCAATAAGTGCGTAAGTCCTACCCAGATTTGTCTTTTCAAACTAGAGCACCTTGCATTTATTTAAATCAAACTTCAGCTGCCACTTCTTGGCCCATTGGCCCATCTGATCAAGGGACCATGGCTGAACCCTAAAGCATCAATGCTGCCACAAAAGGGTCTTAGATTTCCAAAAAAAACAGATAGACCAAATATAGAGGCTATGGTAATCTCACTTGAGCCAAGATAGATGGGATATGAGGAGTTGTGAGGTACCCAAATAGGGAATGTACAAACAGGTGTCTGATCCAGAACTACTCCAGGAACCATTTACATGGGGATTGCTCAAAGCACATTAAACTTCTGAAAGGCACAAGTTAAGGAGGTGATGGAATACTCTGCACTTGCCTCATTATCTACAGATCTGACAGCACTCAAGACTAATTAGGTTTGCTCGCTGAGCTGGGTTCATGAACCTACCAGCTCAGTGAGCAAACCTACATCCAGAACCTCAACCTGAGCTACAAATCTTCTCAAAACTTGCTAAACACTCAAGACATTCCAGGACAAAGCATGGCGTGCCTTAAACATCTTAATCGTTCACCTTCTCCACAAGGTGTACTGTTGCTGCTGCATGTACCACCTCCAAAACGGAGTAGATCAACTCACCTCACTGAAGTCTTAAACCCATCACCTAGTACAAGGACAACACGTGCACATGGGATCGTCACAACGCTTCATCCCAAACTGAAGCTCACCATCTAATGGTAATATGGAACTACCTTGACCATATGTACTGCAACAATTTCAGATAGCTCATAACCACCTTTCAAGGGCAATTAAGGATGAACAATTAATTCAGGCATCCTTCCGGTGAACAAATATTAAAGAAAATGAAACACCAACATGGGCCAAGGCCAAATGACATGTTTCTGCACCTTAAATAATGGAGTGTCAATATTTTTTTTAAATACATCACTGGATTTATTACAGATTCTCTTGATGTTGTGATCCAGGCTCTATTCTATTGAACCCCTTTGTAATTTTAGACTTTTAAAAACCTCCCATTTCTTAATCTGTCTGGAATGGAAGAGTTTAAGGCCATTCAGTGCTTGCTGATATTTATACTCTGTTTGGTTAGCAAACTTTTAGAAATTTCCTCTGCTGTCTCTTTGTAACCTGGCAAGTCTAATCAAGGCTTTATTAATTTAACATTTCATTTCTTACACTAAAAAGAAAAGTAATGAGGGCTTCATTAAACTGCACAACTATTCTCAAATTGTGAAATCATCACAGAATCCCGACAGTGTGGCAACAGGCCCTTCAGCCCAATAAGTCCACACTAACCCATTCCCCTACTACTCTACAATTACCCTGACCAATGCACCTAACCTACACATCCCTGAACACTGAGTAATTTAGCTTGGCCATTCACCTAACCTGCAAATCTACACACCTAACCTGTGGGAGGCAACATTAGCACCTAGAGGAAACCCACGCCAACATGGGGAGAATGTGCAAACTCCACACAGACAGTTGTCCAAGGCTGGAATCAAACCCAGGTCCCTGTGCTGTGAAGCAGCAGTGCTAACCACTGAGCCACTTATCCATTGATGCTTTCGCACCTCTACTCAATTTAAACTTGACTCTTCCACATCCTAAAATACACCTTTTGACAATTACAAACACTGAAATTCAATTGCCATATATGCATTATTTTTGTATCTCTTAATACTTCACAATACTTGGTCACAGTTTGCCTCACTATTAACTCATCACTCAACTCTGTTGTCTGAAAATTTTGGTACTGTACTCCGAATTTCCAAAGCCAATCCATGCACCCAAATGTAAATAATGGTGGTCTCAGGACTGATCTTTGTAGGGCATTTCTTCCCAGCTTCCATAAACTTAAAATACAATGGATCTAAAATAAAAACAAAGTATTAGAGAACTTTGGAGAGAGAAACAGAATGGGTTGTATTATTATTGAAACATGAACTCTCTCTCACCCTTACTATCAGGCCTGCTGAGTTTCGCCAATACTTTCTGCTTTTAATTTCTCTTTTCTGCCAGTTTGACATTCAACTACTTTCCAGTTTTCTATCTGGGAGACCTGTTTCCATTTTATAGCAACTGTTCATTTTACCGTGTGGCCTTGATTCTATATATTCTGACCATGGTTATATGTCTACTATGTTGCCCATGCTACACCTTCAGTGTTATATTCAAAGATTCAACTTGAGAAAACTGAAAATTCCTGATCAAACTGGGAGGTAACAGTTCTCTATAAAGAGGAAGCTTTGAAAGTAAATGCACTTTCATACCTGCAAACTTCCAAAGTCCACAATCAATAAGTTTGAATTCACATCGTAAAAGCCCGTCTGTGGAACCACAAGGTAGGATGGTTTCAAGTTGATACGGAGATCAAATGTTTTACGTGTTTCAATAATGTACGACAGACCTAAGCATTTAAGCAAATAGTTGGGTTATAAACATAATTCATGTTAGAATACAGGCATGTTAGAACTCAAACTGTCAAAAATAAATAAAAATCATGACGACATCATATTAGATATAAAATGTATTAAATTGGGGACTCTGTTTCTTAGCTTCCATTTTCTGGGCACTTCAGGTTTTTACCTGTTGCAGTCTTTTCTTTGATTTCCTCCAACTTGAGCAAAGTGGCTGAAGTCAGCTGCTCAAGATCAAGTCCTCGGCTAGTCTGGAAAAACTCCACCAAACTATTTATTGTTTGCTATGAAAAAAAAAAGAGAAGGAAATAGAAAATACATTTCCAACATTTGCTGTAATAGAGCAAAACCATGATTTAAAAATACAACTTTGAAAGGACAAATGAGTTAACACAAAATTAATTATAAACTTACACCAAATATCATTTTCTCATCTCTACGAATAACGAACTCTCATGTATGCTTGGCTCATCTAGGTTTTCATTCACCTGCAATCTTAGCACTTACCATATCATTCAACCTACTTTGTCTAGGTTGTTAAATAGAGATGTACCACACAGAAACAGACCCTTCGGTCAACTTGTCCATGCCAACCAAATACACTAACCTAATCTAGTCCCATTTGCCAGCACTTAGCCCATATCTCTCTAAACCCTTCCTATTCATATACCCATCCAGATGCTTTTTAAATGTTGCAATTGTACAAGCCACCACCATTTCCTCTGGCAGTTTATTCCAAACACACATCACCCACTGCGTGAAAAAGTTGCCCCTGAGGTTCCTTTTAAATTTTTCACCTCCCACCCTCTGTGTAACTATAGTCCCAACACTGACCCCTGAAGAACTCAAGCCATTGGCTGTCAACCTGAAAAAGACACCTTTATCCCCAACCTCTGCCTTCTGCTAGTCAGCCAATCCTCTAGCCAAGTCAGCATCTTGCCCCTAACACAATGGGCTCTTCTTTAGCAGCCTCCTGTATAGCATCTTGTCAAAGGTCTTCTGGATATCCAAGTAGATCACGTCCACTGACTCTCCTTTGTCAAACTAGCTCATTATCTCCTCAAAGAATTCTAAGAGATTTGTCAGGCCTGACCTCCCCTTGAAGAAGCCACGCTGACTCAGCCCTTTTTTACCATGCACTTCCAAGTACTCCGTAATCTCATCCTTAATAACAGACTCCAAAACCTTACCAACAAGAGGGGTCAGGCTAACTAGCCGACAATTTCTCTTCTGAAGCATGGGCTTACATTTGCGATATTCTAGTCCTCTGGGGCCCTCCCCGACTCCAGCGAATCCTGAAAGATCACCACCAGTGCCTCCACGATCTCCTCAGCTCCCTCTTTCAGAAGCAGGGTGTAGTCCATCCAGCCTGGGTGATTTATTACTCAAACCTTACAGCCCTCCCACTATCATCTCCTTAATCATGGCCGCTACATTGACCTCTAACCCCTGATCTTGGAAGTTCTAGCATGCTACTGGTGTCTTACACTTTGAAGACTGATTCGAAAACAAAAGATCCAAAACAATTTCAAGCCAAAGCACCAGCAGTTCCGATTACTCTCGATTTCTGTCTACTGGTCATCTGTGAATGTGCGCTTTTTTAAAAAAAATTGAATTAACGAATATAAAATATTCTGAACAAGCCAATAACACTATAAACTATCACATGCATACATCTAGAATAATCCCAAAACTGACCAACTTTAATGCATCAAGCTTTTGCCATTTAATGCAACACCTTATAAATGATTTTTGCAGCGTCGCTGACAATACATGGTGTCCAGTTTTCACCTGCTGTCTATAAACTGAGTTCTTGTATATCATTCGCCGGGTAAAATAATCCCAATCCAGACCAGTTTAAATTTATTTTTCAGTTAAGTATTCTCTGATTCACTTCACTGATGCCATTACATATATTTCATTATTCAGTCAAGGTCTCTGTTAACCAGTGTTGTTGGGAACATAGCTTGAAGTTCCTTTAATCTTGCCACTCAGGCACGATGGCTCAGTGGTTAGCACTGCTGCCTCACATCACCAGGGATCTGGGTTCAATTCCCGCCTTGGGCAACTGCCTGTGTGGAGTTTGCACATTCTCCCCGTGTCTGCATGGGTTTCCTCCAGGTGCTCCAGTTTCCTCCCATAGTCCAAAGATGTGCAGTTCAGGAGAACTGGCAATGCTAATTTGCCCATAGTGTTAGGCACAGTTGTAGGGGAATCAGTCTGGGTGGGTTGCTCTTCGGAGGGTCGGTGTGAATTTGTTGGACTGAAGGGCGTGTTTCCGCACTGTAGGGCGTGTTTCCGCACTGTAGGGAATCTCTTTTATGTCTGGAATCATTCTTTGTGCTATTTGCTGTAACCTCAAGGGATGATATTACTTTTGAAGTGTGAAGAGGATGATGGTAGAGAATTCCAGGTATGGTCTGAATGGTTCTCTGTATATCCTTGTTACAACATACAAGAGACAAGTTATTCTTGGTTTGTCTCCCGACACAATTTTTAAAAATTATTTTCCAACTTTGAAGCCTACACATCTAGCATTCCTGATAGGTTTCACTACATGGGAAAAATTGCAACAACTCTGGAATATAAACCTTGATTCAGTAATGGTGACCATGAACTACATCGATTGTCAGAGAAACCCATCTGGTTCACTTAGGTCCTTTTGAAAAGAAGGAGACATGCCATCTTTATTCACTCTGACCTTCAAGTGACACCAGTCCCACAACGGGGTTGACTCTTATCTGGCCTCTTAAATAGCCCAGTAAGCCACTCAATCCAAGAGCATTTATTAGTGGGCATCAAATGCTGGTCTCATCAGCAATAGCTACATCAGAGGAAAAACTGCTATTTTTCAGACTGGAGGCCTGTGACCAGTGGAGTGCCGCAAGGATTGGTGCTGGGCCCTCTACTTTGTCATTTACATAAATGATTTGGATGCGAGCATAAGAGGTACAATTAGTAAATTTGCAGATGACACCAAAATTGGAGGTGTAGTGGACAGCGAAGAGGGTTACCTCAGATTACAACAGGATCATGACCAGATGTTCCAATGGGCTGAGATGTGGCAGATGGAATTTAGTTCAGATAAATGCGAGGTGCTGCATTTTGGGAAAGCAAATCTTAACAGGATTTATACACTTAATGGTAAGGTCCTAGGGAGTGTTGCTGAACAAAGAGACCTTGGAGTGCAGGTTCATAGCTCGTTGAAAGTGGAGTCGCAGGTAGATAGAATAGCGAAGGAGGCGTTTGGTATGCTTTCCTTTATTGGTCAGAGTATTGAGTACAGGAGTTGGGAGGTCATGTTCCAGCTGTACAGGACATTGGTTAGGCCACTGTTGAAATATTGCGTGCAATTCTGGTCTCCTTCCTATCGAAAAGATGTTGTGAAACTTGAAAGGGTTCAGAAAAGAATTACAAGGATGTTGCCAGGGTTGGAGAATTTGAGCTAGAGGGAGAGGCTGAACAGGCTGGGGCTGTTTTGCCTGGAGCATCGGAGGCTGAGGGGAGACCTTATAGAGGTTTACAAAATTATGAGGAGCATGGATAGGATAAATAAGCAAAGTCTTTTCCCTGGGGTCAGGGAGTCCAGAACTAGAGGGCATAGGTTTAAGGTGAGGGGAAAGATATAAAAGAGACCTAAGGGGCAACTTTTTCAAGCAGAGGGTGGTACATGTATGGAATGAGCTGCCAGAGGATGTGGGTGGAGGCTGGTATAATTGCAACATTTAAGAGGCATTTGGATGGGTATATGAATAGGAAGTGTTTAGAGGGATATGGGCCGGATGCTGGCAGGTGGGACTAGATTGGGTTGGGATATCTGGTCGGCATGGACGGGTTGGACCGAAGGGTCTGTTTCTATGCTGTACATCTCTATGACTCTAAAAGCTCCTCAACTATTTCTTGTTAATTTATTCTATTCCTTTATTGTCCACTTATTCCTACAAACTATGGAATTGAATTGAATTGAATTGAATTTGTTGTCACATGTACAGAGGCACAGTGAAAAGCTTTGTCTTGCGAGCAGTACAGGCAGATCACAGAGTTAAGTAGCAGAGATTAGTAAATAATAGGTAAGCAGCAAAAATAAAAACACAGGTACAGGCAAATGTTGAGATTCAGTATTCTAACAACAGTAGGGTAGAAACTTTCGAAACCGGCTGGTGTGCGTGTTCAGGCTTCTGTAAAACATTGCTGGGTGGGATGGATCTCTTAGAATGCTGGCAGCCTTTCCTTAATAGCGGGCCTGGTAGATGGATTCTATAGTGAGAGGTAAGCCTTTGTGATTCTCCCGGCCGACTTCACCACTCTTTGTAACCATCTCCGATCTTGAATGGTACATCCAGACAATGCTGACTATGACATACCTATAAAAGTGGGCGAGAGTAATCACAGTCATGCCAAATTTCCTCAGTTGCCTGAGGAAGAGGAGATGTTGTTGAGCCTTTGTAACCAGTGCACCCACATGAAGAGTCCAAGAAAGCTTGTTCTGGATGACCATTCCCAGGAGCTCGACACTCCACCGCTGTGCTTTTAATGTGTAGGGGGCATGAGTAACATCCTGCCGAATGTCAATAATGAGTTCCTTGGTTTTGCTGGCCTTGAGAGCTAGGTTGTTCTCAGTGCACCATTTTTCTAGGTTTTCCACCTCCCGTCTGTAGTCTGTTTCATCGCCATCTGAGATTTGACAGACTATGGTGGTGTCATCAGCGAACTTGTAAATGGCATTAGTCTGGTATTTGGCGATGCAGTCATGAGTATACAGAGATTACAGAAGGGGGATGAGTATGCACCTGTGGGTGGGCTCCAGTGTTGAGTATTAGGTATATTAGATTGGTTTGCATAACAAATGCTGTATCAAAAAAGTGCTGCAAATGGCAGCAAGGACAGGGGGAATGGGCGAGTAGGATTTGATGTGGTTTACAACTCAGATAATTAAATTTCAGGTCGTCCAAATTTCTAAGGGTAGAGGATGGGGACAGAGTCAGGAAAGACTCCAGAGGTGACAAAGGCCTGGTTGAAAATTCCAGATGGATGGAGAGAGAGAGACAGGTAAGTAATATTACAGTAATAACAGAAGGATGTGTGCAGTCTTTGCCATAGACATGGTATGGTTGTTGTTAGCTCAGCTCCAGAATGAATTTGAAGTTGAGGTTGCAAGCACCTCAGTCTGCGACAGGAACTGGAAAAGTCTTGTTCCACCATTCAATGAGGTTGAGACCGATTTAGGCCTGCCTTTACTCGATACTCACCGATATCCTGAGCAAACAAGAGCTGTTGAGCTGAGTACTGAAATCCGAGCTTACATAATTTGTTACGGTGACCACTCCACATTTCCATCATTTGTGAAAAAGCATGTTCTGATTTCACTTCCAAGTGATTTCTTTTTATTCATCTGCACTGTACTACCTCATTAGAATAGCTTCCATGTTGCATTCCTTAAACATTTTAATCATTAAAATCATCTCTCAATCTGCTAAACTGCCAGGAACACGAATTTGATGAGCAAGGAATTTATCTGCATAACTGAACCCTTTAAACTCTGTAGAATACACTAACAGTACAGATGTCAGTCGTAAGACCAATGTACCTTTTCTGAAGGTGCTGTTCCCAAAACTGAATGAAAAACTCCATAGGGGATCTGACCAAGGGTAATGCAATTGGAACTTGCTTATTTTTGAACTCCAACCTCCCTGAACTAAAGGCCAACATGCTATTAGCCTTTTCAATTCCTTTTCACACCATTGTGCTAGCATTTCGTGATTTATAAACCTGAATACTCAAATCCAACACTGCTCCAATCTCTCCCCATTTAGGATATATTCGGAGTAATCTTGACACGGAGTGGATAAAGCTAGGTCAAATGTTCTATGGTGCTTGGTAACCTTTTGTTTCCATTTGCACAGTTTATCTCCCAATTCCGTAAACTTGGATGTACAACTGCTATTCCATACGTATTAAAAATCTGACGCCTCATATACTTCTCTAGGCAACACTATTAGTTAAGTTTTGCCTCAGTCAACAATTTTCATCTCTACACTTAATCTTCCATGTTCATGCCACCTATTAAACAACCCATAACCAAAAGACTATCTCTGGTTCACTACATTTTTATTATCTTTTACGCAGAACCTAATCAAATATCATCTGAAAATCCATGCAAACAAAATTAGCAGGCAGTCCCCCATGTGTCATGTTAGTGACTTGCTCAAAATTTCAACTAGATTAAATCAAACACGGCCAACCTTTCACAAATCCAGCCAATCGCACGGTTACAAGTAAAACTAAAGGAGGCAAATGGAAATGAGAGCACAGGCACAGGAAGATGCTGCAGGTGGATGTTAAAGCCTGAAGACTGATCATGAACAAATACGGACAGCCATTTTGTGACAGTTGCAGAAACCAGGCTGGAGAGACTCCAACAACAAGGAATATGGGCACAGGTGGATACATCAGGTTTAACAAGTCTAAGAGGGCTTTGAGAAATTTAAGATGCCCTGTACTTTGCAGCAACAGAGAAGTCAAAATGGGCTTTTTTTGAGAAGACAAGTGACAACAAGTGTTTTAAGGGCTGGTGAGGAGGAAAAAAAATGGGTAAAGGAAGGGGAAAAGTTTAGAGAAAATGGAGTTGAAGAAGCCATTAACTGAACACAAATTAGAAATAAAATGGCAGGATGCTTTGGTATAACTGAATACCATGCTAGTTAGTGCATTCAAATATCAAGTGACTGGGGAGCTGCACTATAATAGAACATAGAAATGTACAGCACAGTTCAGGTTCTTCAGCCCATGATGTTCTGCCGAGAATTAATCCTGATCTAAAATAAAATAATCTAACCTACACTCCTCTCAATTCATTGCTGTCCATGTGCATGACTAGCAGGTCTCGAATGACTCCGCTTCCACCACTACCACTGGCAAAGCATTCCACGCGCACACAACTTTGCGTAAAGAACCTACCTCTGATGTCTCCCCTACACCTTCCTCTTCACACCTTAAAACTTTGACCCCTCGGAGCAGTCGACCCTAGCCTGGGGAAATGTCTCTGGCTGTCTACTCTATCCATTCCTCTCATTATTTTATACACCTTGAACAGGTCACCCCTTTTCATCCTCCTCTCCAGAGAGAAAAGTCCGAGCTTAGTCAAACTCTCCTCATAAGACAACCCTCCAGTCCAGGCAACATCCTAGTAAACCTGTTTTGCACCCTATCCAAAGCCTCCACATCTTTCCTATAATATGGCAACCAGAACTGGACAAAATATTCCAAGTGTGGTCTCACCAGGGTTTTGTAGAGCTGCAATAAAACCTCTCAGCTCTTAAACTCGATCCTCCTGTTAACTAAAGCCAAAATACCATATGCTTTCTTAACAATCCTATCCACTCGGCTGGCAACTTTCAGGGATCTCTGCACTTGAATAGCAAGATCCCACTGTTCCTCCACACTGCCAAGAATCCTATCTTTAATCCTATATTCAGCATTCGAGTTCGACCTTCCAAAATGCATCACTTCGTATTTATCCAGGTTGAACGCCATCTGCAATTTCTCAGCCCAGCTCTGTATTCTGTCAATGACATTCTGCAGCCCGCAATAGCCCTTAATACTATCAACAGCACCTCCAACCTTTATCATTGGCAAATTTACTAACCAACCCCTCAACCTCCTCATCCAAGTAATTTATAAATAACTACAAAGAGCAGAGCCCTGCGGACCCTACTGAACACTGACCTCCAGGCAGAATACTTTCCATCTACAACCATTGTCTGCCTTCTGTCAGCCAACCAATTCTGAATCCAGACAGCCAAATCTCCCAGTGTCCCATACTTCCTGACTTTATGAATGAGCCTACGATGTGGAACTTTATCAAATGCTTTGCTGAAGTCCATGTACACCACATCCACTGCTCTACCTTCATTGACCTGTCTTGTCACCTCCTCAAAAAACTCAATGAAGTTTGTGAGGCATGACCTGCCCCTCACAAAGCCATGCTGACTGCCTTTAATCACGTTATGTTTTTCCAAATAGCCATAAATCCTATCCCTCAATTCTTTCCAAAACCTTGCTGACCACAGACGTAAGACTGACTGGTCTGTAATTACCAGGGATTGCCCTATTCCCCTTCTTTGAAAGGGGAGCAACATTCACCTCCTTCCAATCCTCTGGTACGACTCCCGTGGAGAGTGAGGAAGCAAAGATCTTCGCCAGCAGCTTAGCAACCTCCTTTTTCACTTCCCAGAGCAGCCTAGGATAAATCTTGTCTGGTCCTGGGGACTTATCAATCTTAATGTTTGCCAAAATTTCCAGCACATCAACTTCATCAACCTTGATCTGGTTAAACCTGTTTCCCAATTCCTCAAAGTTCTCATTCACAACAAAGTCTCTTTCCTTAGTGAAAACAGAAGCAAAAAACTCATTTAGGGCTTCCCCCATCTGCTCAGACTCCATGCACAACTTCCCTACACTATCCCTTCTCCCTGACCATTTTTGTATTCCTCATGTATATGCCTTTGGGTTCTCCCTAATCCTTCCTGCCAAGCCTTTTTCGTGCCCCCTCCTCGGTCTCCTCAGTCCATTTTTGAGCTCCTTCCTCACAAGCCTGTAATCCTCTAAAGCTGTGCTAGACCCTTGCTGACTCCACCTTACATAAGCTGCCTTCTGCCTTTTGAGGAGAAGCTCCTCTGTTCTGGTCAACCTAGGCGCTGGAACAAATTTATGCATCACTTGCAACAACTGCTCCTTTAACAGTCTCCACGCCTGTTGAGCCAGTCCTGTGGAACAATTGCTCCCAGTCTGTTCTTTCCAACTCCTGTCTGATAGCGTCATGATTTCCTTTTTCCCAATTAAATATTTTCCCGTGGTAAATACTCCTTTCCCTCTCCATGGCTATGGTAAATGAGACACAGTTGTGGTCACTGTCAAACTGTTCGTCCATCACGAGATCTGACAGCCAGCCTGGCTCATTGCTGAGCACCAAATCCAAAAAGGCCTCTTTCCTCGTCGGCCTGTCTACATGCTGAGTAAGAAAACCTTCCTCAACACACCTAACAAAAACGGCTCCATCCAAACCATTGGCACTAAGGAGGTTCCAATCAATATTAAGAAAGTTGAAGTCCACATAACAACAACCCTGCTATGTCTGCACTTTTCCAAAATCTGCTGGTCTATGAGTTCTTCAATCTCCCTACTGCTATTAGGGAGTATATAATGCTGAATGCAACAGGAGAAGAATGCATTGGAAGGATCTTAACATGGAAATAGATCCAAACCATCAATTATCAAGCAAGAAAGAGACAAAAATCTTAAGAATTAGAACGGCAATTGAACAAAGAACGGAAGCCTGAACCGTCAGAGTAAATACTTTTGCTTCTCAAGCACAAAGCATTAAGCTTTGGCTCTACGATAGAACTAAATCAAAAGCAGATGAACTGGTCATTAATTTCTTAGCTGTCAGTACTCTCTGTAAATTAAATGTCACATTTTCCAACATTGATTGCATTCCAAAAAGACTTAAAAGCTTTGGATGTGAAAGGTGCTACACAGACAGACCTTCCCTTCACTTGAAAAAATAGCTTTTGCTCACATTAGAATCAATACTTACAGCATCATAAATCAGTTCCACGGGTTGGGACTGAACACTTAGAAGCTGATCTGCTTTGCTTTCTTCTGGATTAATCTCAAAACACACATTCAGCAAAGACGACTCTGTTCCTCCAACAGAAGCCATGAGAGATGGAACTGTATTCTGCTGTTTCAAGCCTGTAACATACCAGTGTTCCAGTCGAGCCTCCACCCTGCAAAAGGGGACACAAGTGTGATTAGTTTGAGAAGGTAGCGATGTGGTAGGTCAGACATGGCAAAAGTGTACTCCTGCAGAACACAATGGTGGATGCATTATCCATTTGCCCTCCAGTGGCTGACAAATTGACAGCCCAGCCTTAACCAACTACCACTGACATTCCAAATTAAGACAGCAAAGCCCAATTTAGTAGTTAAACAATATGGTGCCGATTTTTGTCTAAATTACAACAGAAAACCCATCCACATGTATGCAGCTCTCCTTCCAAAGAAAATAAAAACATCTACATTTAATGGGAAATTGTAAAGCACAGCAGTTTCAATAATCAAAAATATTACAGTAACGTGCAACAATTTATTTACTTAACACAGCGATGAGAAATAAAACTCTTACTTAAGGCCTTTGGCTCCAGGACGCTGAAACACACTTGTACTCAGATCTATCATCTGCACATTGAGTATCTCTGGAACGCTGGGTTCTTCTCGGATTGTGATGGAGGTAGCAACCAACTTGAAGCTAATCACATTTGCTACATACTGCAAGACATCAATAATAACAGGAAATGAGAACTCTTCAACTTCAACCTAACCTGTTCTCACTCTTATCAGAGACCAAAGTGAATAAACTTCATGCTATGGACAGTGAACACACAATTGCTGAACACACAATTGCTGGAACAGGATATTGACCAAATTTCAACAAAATGAGACCATTAAAAATGATAAAACCGCTTGTTCTATTACCACATCACCATAGCTTTACCATTTCAAAATTAAAACTTTGGGATTTCAGAGAACAAGACCTCAACGTGTCTTAAAAAAAAATTGCTAGATGTGCAAGAGACAACATACAAAAACAAAACACACAAAAATGCAAATGAGAAAGAACAAATCCTCACTATTGGGAAATATACCAAGGACAGTGAAAAGTTCAACATTTACAACTCGAAAACAATGGCCATTCCATTGAAAAACAGTTGTCGTCAATGAAATAAGGAAGTGGCAAACATGTTGAGGTCAACATGCCAGACATCCAAATGAAATGTAGATTGCATCAATTTCAGGAACTGATCAACCTCCAGAAATATCCCAGGGGTTAAAGGATATTAGAAAATTGTCACAACTTTCACTTTCCAAAGTTGTCACAGTTTGGCAACTGTTCCTTTCAACTACAAGATTCTGCTCATTATTCAGTTCCTTAAGAAAGGCCAAGTAAAGCAAGAAAACTATAGGCCTGTTAGTATAACATCTGCGGTTAGCAAATTAGTGGGTTCTACATTGAAGGACAGGGTGAATAAGGACCTTGAAACTTTTCAGTGAATCAGAATGCATTTATAATGGTGGGTGGCAGCTGATTGCAATGACAATGTTCTGTCGAAGTGACTGAAGTATTGGTCATGGGCAAGTTCATGAATGCCATTTACATCGACTCCCAGAAGGCACCTGATAAAGTCCCTCATAGCAGACTGTTTGCTAAAGACTGTTCATGAAACTGAAGGCAACTTACTGACCTAGTCCAGAAACTGGCTAACTGACAGGGAACAGACAGTTGGAATAACGGACGAATATTCACATTGGCAAGATAGGACTACTGGAATCCCTAAAGGATTGTGTTAACAGCCATACTCATCAATGACTTAAAATTTGGAATCGTAAATCATAGATCAGAAATTTTAAAGATAACACTCGAAACAATGTTAATTAAGTTGTACCATTGTAAAAAGGCAGAGCCATTGTCTGGAAACAGTCCAACTTAGTCCACACCAACCATGTTCCCAAACTAACCTAGTCCCACCTGCCTGTGCTGAGCCCCTACCCCTTCCTATTCATGTACTCATCCAAATGTCTTTTAAACATTGTAACTATACCTGTACCCTCCACTTCCTCTGGAAGTTCATTACACACATGAACCACTAAAAAAGTTGCCCCTCATATCCTATTTAAATCTTTCCCTTCTCACCTGAAAAGTGTGACCTCTAGTTTTGAAACCACCCCCATCTAAAAGACCTTGGCTTTTCACCTTCGAGATATTTATAAAATCATGAAGGGGATTTATAAGGTCAACTCTCAATCACCTATGCTCCAGTGAAAAAAATTCCCAGCCTATTCAGCCTCTCCATAAACTCAAACCCTCCATTCCCGGCAACATCCTGGGAGGTTTTTTATCGAACTAACTCCAGTTTAATAATATCCTTCCTGTAACAGGACAACCAGACCTACACAGAACATTCCAGAAGTGGCCTCACCAACATCCTGCCCAACCTCAACATGACATCTCAACTACAATGTTCAAAGGTCTCAGCAATGAAGGCAAGGGTGCAAAATGCCTTCTGAACCACACTGTCTACCTCTGCAAGTTTCAAAGAATTACGTACCTGAACCCATAGGTCTCTGCTCTACAATACCACCTTGCCTTTATCCCAAATAAATTCCATCTGCCACCACTCAGTCTATCGACCCAATTGATCAAGATCTCATTGTAGTCTGAGGTAATTTTCTTCACTGTCCATTATGCCACCAATGCATAAACTTTCCAACCATGTCATGTTGTCATCCAAAGAGTTCATATAAATGACAAACAAGTGGACCCAGTACTGATCCCTGTGGAATACCACTGGTTTATTGATAGATTTCAGTGAATGGACTATGAAACAAAACTCTGGCAAAGGGAGGTCAATGTTTGCAAATGCAATCTAATCCACTTTGGAACTAAAAAGGGAAATAAAAACTTTGTAAATTCTGAAAAGCTGGAAACTAATAGAGGTCCAAAAGAGGCTTGAGGATCAAGCACATGACCAATTAAAATGTAATGAGTAGTCAGAAAATAACCAAAAAAGGTTGATGGAATGTGTGCCATTCTATCTCAATAGAGTAGAAAGCCATGCTTCAATTATACAAAACCGTATTCAACCTCATCTGGAGTATCTAGCGTAATACTGGGCAACGAAACATATACTGGTCTTGAATGTAATACCGAGTAGACTCGTTGAAAGGAAAGCTGGATTCTAAAGGTTGTGTCACGAGGAGAGATTACACAAAATAGATTAGTGTTTCTTGAAAATTGAAAGTATAAGGGATAACTGAGGGAGATGGGAAGGTAGGTATGTTAAGCTGCGCGTCAGGTAGTCCAAGCAGGGGACAGAAGTCAAGCAGATGGAGGTGGGGGAGGAGCACTTGGTGCTGAGATGTCAAGTACTAAGCAGGGTTCAGGGGAGACCACAATCGGACTAAATCAACCTGTTGTTATCAGTACACTAAGAAAACCAGAATTAGACTGAGAGGAGTCAGGAGGAGTGGGTTAAGAGTTGCCTGAATGAGATTCCAGGATCCCAATGATTCCATTGTTGAGGGAAGTATGTGCTGAACAAGAATTTATTTTCGAAAAAAAAATGACTGAAAAATTTTGAATCCTGTTAAAAGTCATTGACCAATTATAATTATAATTATGTATTGCTGCCAATGAAACATACAGTCAATTCCCCAATCCAGCAGCATCATCAGATTATACTACTGAGATCTCAGAAATCATAGACAAGAGAATTCCTTCAAGTATGATTTCTGCCCTGAAAATGTTGGATCACCCAATCAGCTGTTATTCAGAGTTTATCGATGTACTATTTTGTTACATTTGATTAAGAAAATTAGGCACCTCTTTGGGAAAGGTCAGGTTGTGGGAGCTCTCACTGTATCCAATAGCAGTGTACAGCTTGGTCTTTTCTTCAGCTGTCATAAGGTCATTAATACCTGGTTAAATCCAATCAAAGAAATATGAGCAAACTCTGAGCCATACAAAGAATACTGAAAGCTTCTGAGACTTCCAACTAAAATTCTGTAACAGAGAAACATTGATAAGAAATGCACATTTAATATGTTATAGTGTCCATCAAGTCCACAGATTCTCAAGCATTGATAGAGCAGTTACTTTTGCACATAAACACCAATTATAATTTAGTGTGATGAAATGAGAGATTTTTATATAAAAAGTTTAAATCAAAGTTCGAGCTTGGATTTCAAACAAGTGGTATAGCTTAACAATAACAACAAGATCAGCATGTCTGCACAGAACCAATATCTAACGCAATACATGACAAAGAGCAGGTGATCCTTTACAGTGCCCTTGATCATGCACAAGACGAACTTTGGACTCTACCTGCTGCAAGAAGCCAAAAGTAAAAAGAACGATGAAAGTGGATTTCTTTACCCTGCAATAGTTCAACTCTGACAAGTTGCTTGGTTTTATAATGGACTGTTTGAAAAGCAGCAAAATGATTGGGTCAGTTGGCTTCAGTGGTGTACTTACACAACCTCTCAGCGAGGACAAAAACACTCCAAACAGAAAAAGTAACCGTTCAGCGCTGACTACTATTCTTCAGGGTTCTGGCAGGACTTGAAATTTTAACCTTATTATTTCACTCTCTACAAATGATGCTAATTTAGTATTTCAAGCATTTTCAGTACTTATTTCAAATTATTATACTTATTAAATTTTCATGGATTATCATCAAATTATTAAGTTACTATCACAGTTTATCATGGATATTTCACTAACTTTCTGGAACTGATTTATCTTCCTCTTCACCCTTCTTCTTGGACTCTTTTCTTCCCCAAAATCCACGGAACCAGCCCCCACTCTGCTTCTCTGATCCCTTCTTCCCCAGCATCTTATGTCCTGATCTGATGACCTGGAAACAAAAAAAAAACAAAATGTGAGTAGGACATTAAAATCTAGAATAAATCACTCAAAATTTCACAATCAGTTACCTCCACATGTGCCTGCTGTCTCGCTAATGTGATGTTGAAAATATCCAGTGATTTCTCCAGGTTCTGAGAAGAATACAAAATAAATTGATAAGTGCACAATAAGAAATACTTATAAAACAGCAGAACATTTTAAAATGAAATGCAAGTTCTTGCTGAATAGATGGAACCTCTGAAGAATTGAGTCCTCCTCATGCACTAACTCACATTCACCGCTTAAGAAACACCACAAACACAATGCGTTGTCATTTTACCTTCATATTGTCTTGGAGATTGTGCATGCACAAATTGGTTGTTGCATACGCCCAAATTACAACAATTGCAACATATTCTGGTCTCAATATTAAAAAAGGACATAGTACCACTGAGGAAGATACTAGCTCGATTTGAAAGATGATGCCAAAACTTAAGATTGCAACTAACAATAAAATTGAACAGTAAACAGTCTCTTTTCTCAGAATTGTCAGTTGAGCTGATTGAAATCTTTGTCAAAGGACTTAATAGGGTCAAAGAGAAAAAGGTTTTCATTTTATTTACTAACCTACATGGATCTTTATCGAAAACCTGAAAAGCCAAATACACCACACTCACTGCTTTCCACTTATTCACCTACATGTACATCCTCCAAAAGCTCAAACAGTCCTCCCATTATTTACGAAGTGTACAGTTATCACATACTTCACATTTGATTCCAGTACCTTCTTGCCCCGACACAAGACTGTTATTCTGAGTTTTCACTCTTTTCTCTCCCTAGTCTACAGGGATAATTCCAGAATCTGCACAATTTTGTAAGATAGCCGTCAATGCATCCACTACCTCTACAGTCAACCCTTCAACACCTTGGGACTAAAGCATCAAGTCCAGGGGATTCATGCTTCCTGCCACTTGACTTCCATAAAGTATGGTCCATTCTTTATCAGTTTGAGTCTTTGATTGCTGAATTCTAAATATTACCAATCCTCTGGTTTACAACCTTATGCCAAGTCCTACGGCAACTTGACAACACTACAATCTTTGTTGTCTCTTATTTGCCAGAGTTTAATCACTTTCCGTGTCAGGCTTTGTTCTCATAGGAATATATTTTTGTTGTAATCCATGTTGATAATTCTTGAATTGAAAGCCATAATCTCATATCCTCCTACATTTCAATGTAGTTTTCCAGTCTCTCATAGCTAACCTGCCTCTTACCTTCAGTTTCCTTTATTTAGATTCAAGATTTGAATGCTGGATTGAACAACATCACTTTCAGATCAAATGTAAAATTCTAGCATATCGTCATCACTTTTCCTTAAAAGTTTCTTTACAATAAGATTAACAACTAGACCTCTATCACTGTACGATGCTAGACCTAAGAATTGTTCTCTATTTGATTTACCAACAGTACTGATCAGAAAGCCCATCTTTTACACAAACCAGGAATTGTGTGGGATAAGAAGGAGAAATTTCTTTTCTTTAATTTTTTTCATTTTTCTTCCACAGAGAGCAAAAGAGGCTGTTTAGATAGATGTCATGACCCCAACTGCCAAATTAATGCTACAATCTGGCTCAGGGCCAGTAACTTTTCATTTTAAAAAGTGATCAAACAGTGAGATCCAGGGACTTACTGACAGAACAAAGCCACAAAATTTCACAGGCATGAGTGTGGTGCTGGAAAAGCACAGGTGGTCAAGCAGCATCAGAGGAGCAGGAGAATGGACGTTTTGGACATGAGCCCTTCGTTAGAAATAACACTTGTGGGTCAGGGGGCTGAGAGATAAATGGGAGGTGGGTGGGGCTGGGGGCAAGGTAGCTGAGAATTGCAATAGGTAGACAAAGGTGGGGGAGGTGGTGGTAGGTCAGAGGGGAAGGTGGAGCTGATAGATGGGAAAGACAATGGACAGATCAAGTTTTGAACAACCATGAACTTTACTCTGTATTACTGCTGTAGTGCTGCAATGTGCTGAACATGTATAACTTACTTCTAACGCCCAGGGTTAACATGTGGAAAGTCAATAATACATTGTGATCAGACATCCTAAAGCACACACCAAACAGCAAATGAGATCAAACCAGATCCTTTGGATTTCTCAGCAATTCTCATCAATCATTAAATGACATGTTAGGCCATCAAATCTCACCCGAATTTCACAAGGGATAAAAATTCTTCATTTTCACCAAGTTGGCCTTGAGGAGCTTTCTCAAGAGCCATTCCATCATGGACTGCCTCAGTAACAGCTCTGGTTCAAGTCAAATCACTATCCTTTCCACAGTCTACACCCTCCGGACTCCGGAAACCACCTTCCACTATTTATTCATAGGCACAACGCTAGCTTTCCCAAACTATAACCACTCTTGAACTTATTTCTGGGCTCCAAGCTAGTCCCTTGTATCAAGCAAATACAGCTCAGGAGTTTTTCAATCCCCAGGATCTCAGCTGCACCAGTTGCTTGCAGGCTTCTTTTAAGCTTCTCACTGCTTCCTCCAATCGAAGACAGCCAACAACCTTCCAATTCTCTCAGCTCCAACACTTAACTGTCAACTAATTCCCAGAACTTCTCAGAGTTATAACTCCTCAGAACAATTCAATTATTCTTGACTCCTCACCAAGTCCCCTATATATAACCCATGTCGTTCAACTGCCTTCCCAGCAGGACCACTGACTGAAGCATTCCTAACTTGGAGACTACAGTCATAGAGAAGAACAGCACAGAAACAGACCCTTTGGTCCAATTCTTCCATGCCAACCAGATATCCTAAATTAATCTAGTCCCATTTGTCAGCACTTGGCCCATATCCCACTAAATGTTTGCTATACATATAGCCATCCAGGTGCCTTTTAAATGTTGTAATCGTACCAGTCTCCACCACCTCCTCTGGCAGCTCATTCCATACATATACCACTCTACATGAAAAAGTTGTCCCTTAGGTCCCTTTTAAAATCTTTCCCCTCTCACCCTAAAACTATGCCTTCTAGTTCTGGATTCCCCCACTGCAGGGAAAAGACCTTGTCTATTTACCCTATCCATGCCTCATGATTTTAAAAATCTCTATACGGTCACCCCTCAGCCTCCAACACTCCTGTGAAAACGGCCTCCGTCTATTCGCCCTCTCCCTAAAAGCTCAAACCCTCCAACATCCTTTTCTGAACCCTTTCAAGTTCCACAACATCCTTACTTCTGTCAGTTCCTTTCTCCAACTTAGTGTAATCTTTGAACTGTTGACCCCAAACCATGCAATAAGCTTCCACCCTATTACTGCGTATAACTGAAATGTTGCTACCTTGGCAACTCTTGGATTCCTTTCAGAAATGTAATGAGCTATGGATTGCTGACTTGCTTATTAGAAAAATGGATAGAGGATTTCAATGCACAGATGTTGACCTACAAAGGTGTACAATGATAGATGAGCAGACAAGAAAATGAGTTAAGACCACAATCAAATCAGTCTTCATCCTCCTGACCATGTTCAAATTGTTTTAAAAATTAGTTTTACCTGAAGTTGTTTCAATACTTCTTCAGAAAGTTTGGTCTGTGTCAGTTTGTTTTTATAAGCCACTTTGTAAGCCTTCAGATTTTGCCTGTGACTTTTAATGTTGCCCCAGGACCACATGCGATATCTTCTTCGGACATGAACTTGCAGAATTCCTGTAATTGCATATTTCCACCTAGGAAAATAAAAATTAATTTATGGGTAAAAAAAAATTGCATTTCCTTGGTAAAAGTGTCACAGAAAACTATGAATTAGCAAAGCAAATCGCAACAGCATCGAGACAGCATGCCAGAATGGATTCTTGTATAAATGGTTTTCATGCTTTTCTCCAACTGCATTGAGTGAGAAGGAGGGATTTTCTTTCTAGCGTACTGCATACACTGTGCCAAATGCACTAGCACAGACACTGACCAACAATGCTGCACCTCCAGTGGCACAATCAATCAAATGAGCTGTTAAAACCGGTGCACCTCAGTCCTCAAGTTTGTTAGCACTCTGTTTTCCAATAAGGAAACAGAAATAACTAAAAAAAAAGTCCAATTTCATCTGGTAAAGAATTAACTTAATTATTTACCCAAATCTAAAGATAAAACTAAATGAACTCAGTTATGATTCTTGATTAGTTACCTAAACAATAAAAAAAATCCACCACTTCCAAAAGCAAACCAGCAACACATGGTCCTTCCAACACTATGTTGCCCTTTAAATTGTTGCATATAGCACTCATGCCGGAGTCAGAAGGTTCAAGGCTCACACAACAGAGACTTCAGCACATAATACAGGTGAGCTGGCAAATTAGTGCAATATCACCGGAGTGCTGGACCTCCTGAAGTATAGATTTTCAGATGAAACATAAAACTAAAAGGTGCCTGAGCCTTCCAAGGGATGAACAGGATCTTATGGCACCACTTTAAATAGAGAGCAGGAGCCGTGTCAACATCACTTAAAACAGACTTGGGCACATGTTGAATTGATGTTCCAGGAAGTGGACTATAATGTTCCTGCATTGCAACAGCAACTTTTATCCAATAGCTGTGAAGTGCTGTGGAATGCCAAAAGCACTACAGAGATGCCAAGTTCTCTTTCATTTTTGGATGAAAAGGAAGTGTACAGATTTCATTACATGTGCACATGATACATGTAAAAATGGACATCGAAGTTTGGCTAATGGCTGTAAATGCAGCATTGGCTGTGCTCAGACTATTCTGCAGATTAAAATGCACCATTGGCTGTGCTCAGACTCTTCTGTAGATTAAACCTGTGATTTCACCCTATACGAGTTCTCAAATCTCCAGAAAGCGCAGCGTTATAGCCTCGGGGCAAGATTTGTAATATAGGTTAGGTGGCAAGGGCTGAAAAGTAGAAAAGGAGATGGGTGATGTCAAATTCAATGTTCACTATTTATCCATAATGTTCAAATAAACTTACCATTTACTGGCATTTTTATGAAGAGGTACATTGGGCTTATATTTTCTGTAAGGAGCGTTTCTAACCATATAGTCCACAGATTCCAACAGATCTATAATACTGAGATACTGGAAACATAAACAATTGTCAGTCCGCACATATAGAGAGTCTGTCTGTATTTCAAATTCATTCAAAGAGTTGATCAGTGATACAAATTTATATCATAATGTTTTAGTAAAGCCACAATTTGGCATTCAGATTGACCTATAAAGAAGTTAGTTGCCTAGAAAATCATGGACTTGGAAAGCAGAGAATAAAAAGTGATCAAATTAATTGTGTTAATTCATGTTCAAGATCTTTGAACATTCCTTAAAATGTGGAGTCAGAATATGCTCAAGGTGGGGCCAAATCAATGATTCTGAACTGGGTGGTTAGGTCATTCTTACACAAATCCTGAATGCCAGACTAAGCAGAAGAAGAGTCGAACTTCTGCCAATTACCTTTTCAGTCAGCGTGGTGTGCAAGAATGAAAACTGAAGAAATATTTTAAGTAACTTGCAGTAATGAGAATGTATGAAAAACATCAGCACTTTAGTTCATCCTCCAACTTAAAAGTAGCATGAAAGCAGAGAAAGATGATATGATGCAGATTAAGTCTATTAAAGACACAGATCAATTAACATTTTGTTTAGTTAAAAATCACAGCATCAGGTTATAGTCCAACAGGTTTATTTCAAAGTACTAGCTTTCACAGCACTGATCCTTCATCAGGTAGCTAAGGAGTAGAATCGTAAGACAGAATTTAGAGCAAAAGATGAAAGGGTCATGCAACGGAAATGATATATTGAACAAACCCATATTGCTGTTAAGTCTTTCATCTTTTAGAAAGAGTTACAGGTTTCGGTTCATTGATATGTATATCTCAGAACTTCTTTCAAGTCACATTCTCAAGATACCTTAAGGTTTCACAAAAAAAGGGACATCACAGCTCAGACAATGCATTAAAGGCGTGAGGTTAGAGTCTGGCTGTATCCCAATCTAGAGTCAGACTGGTTGTATTTCCAAAGTGGGAATTTATGAAATGTTAGATGGATTGACTACATGTAGGCTCCCAAGCACTGAGGACATCACCTAGACAGGGGACAAAACATCTGCAACACAAATTCCCAGCTCGGTGAGCAGAACCACAACAACAAGCACCCGTGCTACAAAATCTTCTCAAACTTTGGATTGACTACAGATTGTGTGTTTGCGAACAAACTATAATATATCTGCAAGTAAAATTCTGCAAACACAAATTCACCCCAAAGACACGCACACATGTGGGGGAGGAGAGCGAGAGAGCGAGAGCAAGAAAATGGATGTGAGAGAAACAGTGGGAGTGGATGTGACAGTGTGTGCTTGATCGAGTATGTGAGAGTCTGACCGAGTATTCAGCCTGTGAGAGGGTGTCTACATTGGTTTGAGAGAGAGTGTGCGTGCGCTCGCGTGTGCGTGTGGCCAGGGAGAGGGAGCGAGGTGGGGTGGGTGAACCAGGGAGAGAGGGCGAGAGAGAATATGGATGCGCAGAGGTTTCATTTTCCCCAGGAGTTAACTTTAAAAATGGAATTTCAGAGGAAGCAATGAAGCCTGATTGGTGACTGTCCGTCAAGACGGAATTAGGAAGAAAATAAATCAGGGCAGCTGCAAGGCCTAGACAAATCACTCTGCAAAATAACAAGTGCAAACACATCTGGGACCTTGCCACATTCTCATGCATATACTTCTGATGACGACTCTGGAACGCCTTTTTTGAGCTCCTGGAATCATGTAAGGGGTGGGGACAAAGGTTTATTGAAGTTATTAGATTGGGCTGCAACTAGCCAAGGAGGATGGAGGCAAGCACATATCGATCTGGCACTTTTTGTGATATCATCATACCATGGTTATAGGTGCATTTACATTATAGCAGTGTTAACATATACTTGCATAATACATTACATATCATACATAATTTTTGCATAACTATATTATTAAAGCAGTACTGTACGATTCCATTAGAGCACTGCTATCACAGTCCTTCATGTCAAGTTACACTTGAAAAATTACAATGGCAACTCTTAGGAAAATAACTTTTTTGTTACATGCAGTCTCAATTTATTTCTCAATTTTTCAGCACCTTCCATCTTGCTTTTCAAGTTCCCAGAAAATTTTGGTGGAAATGTCAAACAGCAGCAAAGCTGATGAACACAATCTTACCTGAGGTTTTGTCATTTCTATGTCAATGCTCTGTACTTCCATGTCCAGATTTATTTTGGGTGAATTCAATTCAGTTTCAGCAGAAGGATTGATGCAAAGTTTTGCAGACGCCGATATAGGCTTAAAAACTTTAACACAAAACAACACTAAGTATTACTATCTACTTAGATGCATTGTTTTTAAGTAAAATGAACAGGCTTTGACTTAAAAGCAATTTCTTCATTTGATGTTTCAGCTTTCAATTTTAGAAATCCTACATGGACAGATTCAATTGTATAATAAAGCCCATTTTCCTACAGTATATTTGAGATTACTGTGTGTCACTGTACTTGTCATGTAAAATGACAAGAGAAATTCAAATGCAAACTCAAATAATCAAAACTAAATGTTATTTCTGTCCTTTGAGTAAGCTTCTCAAATTGCAATTGGGACCTAAATAGAAAGTATAAAGACCAGTCTAAGCATTTGTTTATATTGGTTCTGCATGTGTCCTGCACCACGTCTTAAATACCACTTCAACGGACATTATTGCGAGCAAGAATTTTTTTAAAAATTGTAATTGAACAAAGTGTGTCCAGGTCAACCACTCTTCCAGATACATGGAAAAATCACAACAGTCCTATGCTTTAAGGAGAACAATCCCAGCTTCTCTAGTCTCTCCACATTAATACCTCTGATCCTTGGGACCATTTCAATAAATCTGCTCAGCACATCTTGACATTGAGCCTGAAGTGTGGCACCCAGAAGTGAACAGAATATTTCAATTAAGAAGAAACTAGTAAATCATAAATGTTTAGCGTAATTCCTTGCCTTTGTACTCTGTACTTACATTTGTAAAATCTCCATGGGTTCCTTATGCAGAATTTAACCAGCCCCATACAATCCAGACCTCTTAACTCCAAAGTAGTGCTGTACCATTTGGTTCATATTTTCTCTCCGCGGTCAAATATATCCCATTTAAAGAAACGTACAAAGGCTCTTTTGGAAGCACCTTTCAAACCTATGATCTCTAGCACCTAGAGGACAGAAGCAGCAGTTGCACAGGTTCACCAGCATCTGCAAGTACTTCTGCATGCCACACACCATCCTGACTTGAAAGGATATTCATTCCCACACTGTCACTGTCAAAATCCTAGAACGCACAGCATGGACTGCAGCTGTTTCAAGGCAGCAGCTCAATAACTACCTTCAAGTATAATTACATACAGTAACAGATGCTAGTCTAGCCAGCAATCCTCACATTTGGGGAACTTTTTATTAAAAAGTGTATTGCTTTACAATTCTCCACATCAAATTTCATCTGCCAGGTCCATCCCATTTTAGCAATGTCTCTCTCTTCCTGAAATCTAACTAGCTTCCTCATGGTTTCCTACATTTCCAAGTTCCATGTAATCTGCAATGTTTGAAATAAAGCTCCTTATGCTCCAATTCGTATCATTACTATTATTTATCTACGTGCATCAAATTCAATGGTGCAGACACTGATTCCCACGACAAGTGCGATTTGATCAGTTATCTTACAAAATTCTCAGTTGTCAGCCTTAACTACTACCTCAGCAATATCCCCTTCTCCAACTTATTCCCTATGGACTCAAATTGAAATTTAACTCCACCACGTTTCAGACTCTCACACAATTTAATACCAAAATATTCAGTATTTCTCAAACCGCTATGTCCACCACATTAATCCATATATCATGTCCTGGTGATAAATCATCCTACGATTTAATAAAAATGTTTTCTTCTTCTTTCCAGGTGAGATGAATCATAAACTTTAACAATTCTTGGATACCAATACCCATCCGTTTATTCAATCTCAACCATTACCATTATTCATGATACTCTCTGCATTTTCCATTGCTGAACATATACAATCTGCCTTTAGCTTCATTTCCTCATGGATTTCTCAATTAATTTCAACCTCAGCATGATAATGAGCACATAGGCCTTCATCTTTACTTCTGGAACCACTCCTTTGGCCTGCAGTCTATTCCTGGCTCACGAATCCTTTCACATGTCCTCAAGTATTCTTCCTCCATCCTCTAGCCCTTTACCCTCCCAAAATCCTTCCACTCTCTTTGCTAACAATACAATCAGTACAAAAACAAGTTCAAAGGATACAGGGAGTCTGCAAAGGCACACAGATGATTCAAGTGACTGGGCAAAAATATGTGCGTGGAGTACGGTGCTGGGATTATCCACTTTGGTAGATAAAATAGAAACAGTTATTTAAATGGATAGGAGGTAGAATGATGCGATACGGAGGTGTTTGGGAATCATTAAATGTGAATCACAAGAAGTTACTATGTTGGAGAGGCAAATGTGAAATTGGTCCTTATTGGAAAATAGACAGATTAGCATATTAGGAAAGTCATCACACAGTTCAGGGCACTGGCAAGACTGAGCCTTAAGTACTGTACATAGTCGAAGAGTGTGGTGCTGGAAAAGTACAGCCGGTCAGGCAGCATCCAAGGAGCAGGAAAATTGATGTTTCGAGCACAAGGAATGAGGGGGTGGGCCAAGGGAGCTGAGAGATAAACGGGAGGGAGGTGGGGCCGGTGGGGGTGGGGGGGGTTGGAGAATACTGTATATTGTTCTGGTTTCCTTACTTAAGGAGGGATTAACTTGTATTGGAAGCAATCCAAAGACGGTTGACTTGACTGACTACAGAGGCTGAGGGAATTTTCTTGGGAAAAGAAAGTTGAAATTTAGATCTTCGACATGTCAGATAACACTAAGGAGGCTTGACAGTATGCTTTTCCTTCAGCATACAAATCCAAATTTCAATAAGGTAACTCGCATCACCACTACCTTCTCAGAGCAGTTCTGGATGGGCAACAAATACTGACATTTTCAGAAACATCTACACTCCAAGAATGAATTTTGAAAAAAATAGTTGAGTGGAATTACACAGTTCCTGCTTATACAAAACAAATTAAATAAGAAGCCTTTCAAAAACAAAGAGTTCCAGTCTCAACTGCAATAGGGTTTTACGTTTTTGTAAACATATTCTACAAGTACTCAAGTAGGAACAGGCGACAGTAACTATTGCAATGATAACACTTACTGTAATCATGACTTTTGGGTTCATTAGCACTTGAAGCTATCCCTTCTTTTAGCTGCAACTATTAGACAAAAATCAAGATTATAATGATGAAGCAGTTACTGAAACAAAAAAAATTTAAACAATACTGCCCAATTTGTGATCAATATATTTTCCTGAAATATCTGTAAAATGGAGGTCTGCTCAAGGAGTGAGATACTCGATTTAAATGTCACACAGTCATAAAATATTGCTAACATGGAGCATTTACCAGTGCTACTTAAATACAAGCTAGCATGGTATTTGTTCAAACATCATGTATGCAGTAATATATTACCTAAAAGACACCAAATCTGAGGGGAGTCCATTTACTATAGACAAGTATCCATTTCGCCTGGACAATATTTATCTGCTTTTTTTTTAAAATACAGGAGAGATAGCGGCCTAGTGGTAAATCAGGCATAAGGACTTGTTCAAATCCCACAGCAACAGCTGGTGAAATTTAAATTCAAGTACTAAAATCTGGAATTGAAAGATAGTTTCATGGTCAATAAAAACCCATCTGGCCCACTGATGTCCTTTAAGGAAGGAAATCGGTCATCCTTATCTGGTCTGTCCCATGTGAGACTCAGATCCTTCCTTAATTAAAAGCAAGAAAAATAAAATGCACCTAACTCACTTCCTACAACCAATGAAAAGGAGTTATATTCTCTTCCATCCCTTTAAGATTAGCCTATTATCAGTCTCGTGGCTCGTAGAGTTATCACAGCACATGTGCCATTTACAAAATACAATGATTTGTAACAGGAGACAGAAATGCACAGAAATCCAGGTGATCATTCCATTGATATGTATCAGGCAAACCAAATTCAATGTAATTGCAATAACAATGTAATTGTTATACATAAGCGTTGTGAATGAGATTATAGGGGACATGGCAAGTTTGAAGAGGATAACAAAATTGGTGATATAGTGGACAGTGAAGAAGGTTATCGAAGAATGCAAAGGGATCGTGAACAACTGGGCCAACAGGTCTAGGAATGGTAGATGGAATTTAATTTAGATAAGAGTGAGGTGTTGCATTTTGGAAAGACAAACCAGGGCAGGACTTACACAATTAATGGAAGAGTTGTCAAACAGAGAGATCCAGGGATTCAGGTACAGAGATCCTGGAAAGTAGTGTCACAGTTAGATAGGGTGGTGAAGGCATTTGGCACGCCTGTCTTCTTTGGTCACAGCACCGAATACAGGAGTTGGGACGTGACGTCACAAGACATTGGTAAAACCAAATGTGGAGCACTGCATACAATTCGGGTCGCCTTGCTAGAGGAAGGATGTTATTAAACTGGAATGGGTAAAAAATGATTCACAAGTATGTTACAGAGACTGCAGGATTTGAGTTATAAGGAGAGGCTGGAAAGGTTGGAACTTCTTTCCCTTGAGCATAGAGGCTGAGGAGTGACCTCAGACATTTATAAAATCATGAAGGGCATAGATAAAGTGAATAGACAAGGTCTTTTCCCCAGGGTAGGGGAGTCCAAAACTGAACATCATAGATTTAAGGCAAGGGGAGAAAAATTTTAAAAGGGACCTGTAGGGCAACTTTTTCCTCACAGAGGGTGATACGTGTATAGAACAAGCTGCCAAAACAAATGGCAGGAGTGAGTACAGTTGCCACAGTTTAAAAAAAAACACTGACAGCTACATGGATAGGAAACGTTTAGAAGGATACTAGCCAAACACCGGCAAATAGTTGTACTTCACTTGAGGAAACCTGGTCAGCATAGAGGAATTGGGATGAAGGGTCTGTTTCCATGCTGTTTGACTCAGTAATTCTATAACAAGATGGGCGGAAATATCAATTCGCAGGCTAATGCGGACTCGTTAATAAAGCAATGTAGTGAGAGAAAGGCAAAACAAAATCATTGTTTACTAAAGCAAATAGGGCAGCGTGCAACTACATCAAGGAAACCGAAGTAACTCTGAGGAAGTATCGGAAAAGATACAGCATAAATTCCAGATGTAATTTGTACTCATGCTTTGCACAGACAGACAATCAGATCTGGAACACTGGTTACATTTCTGGTCACTGTAACCCCAAGCATTGGCAGCAACATGAAAAAAGGTAGCCAAACCAATACCTTACTGAACACATCTGAACAAAGAAGTTGAAGAAACTGGAATTGCCATTTCTGAAGGCAGCTCAGATGATTTTTCAACAAATATTTCTCTGGCTTTCATCTCTGAGGAATGGCAGCAAGATGTTTCATGGGTCAAAGGAAGGAAATGAAGGAAAGTACAAAATCTCATATGGGATTGTGCCCATGACAATTCACAAATGAAACTATTATAAACACTCAATTCTTCCAAGTCAGTGACACAAATACATACCAAGATTTGCTCCCTCGTGTTATTGCACAGCAGCAAGCTGTTCACATTCCAATAAGCACAAAGGCAATCTAAGCGGACAAGCTGAAGAACAAACAGCTGTGATTACTCCCAAAGTAAAACAG